>NC_139149.1:104582328-104908602 GCF_964270905.1 Leucopleurus acutus
ACATAATGGGCAAAAAACATTGAGAAAATTAGAGCACCCTTAAATATGACCAATATAAAATCTGACTATGCTTAGTACAGACTGGGTTAATTCAAAACCACATTCACGTGGCAGCCTGGATGGGAGGGGAGTTTGCGGGAGAATGGATACATGCTGTGCACCTGAAATTATCACAACATTGTTTTTTGTTTGTTGGTTTTAATTTATTTATTTTTGGCTGCGTTGGGTCTTTGTTGCTGCGCGTGGGCTTTCTCTAGTTGCAGTTAGCAGGGGCTTCTCTTCGTTGCGGTGCGCAGGCTTCTCATTGCGGTGGCTTCTCTTGTTGTGGAGCACGGGCTCTAGGTGCACGGGCTTCAGTAGTTGTGGCATGCAGGCTCAGTAGCTGTGGCGCACGGGCTTAGTTTCTCCGTGGCGTGTGGGATCTTCCCAGACCAGGGCTCGAACCCGTGTCCCCTGCATTGGCAGGCGGACTCTTAACCACTGAACCAGCAGGGAAGCCCTATCACAACATTGTTAATTGGCTAGACTCCAATATTAAATAAAAAGTTAAAAAAAAAAAGTTTAATGTGGCCAAAAGGGAAATCTCAAAGAAAAATTTGGAGTGGAGGTAGGGCGATGGGCTTGGTGGGTAGGAATGCGGAGGAAATCTGAAGAAAGATAAGGAGGATTATGACCCATTAGCTATAGGTCCCTAGAGTACTCTTACGAAGAAGAATCCCAATTGTTTCTGAAGAAGCTCGTTGGTACTGTGTTGCCTTGGGTCCACTTCTCTTGCTTGGGTTGGCGGGTGGGGAGGGACGGTGCTCTGTCCTATGGCTCCCAGATGAGGAATTAATGGCTTGTTGTTCGGGTTACTACTGCTGTGTAACAAATCACTCCACAATTTAACAGCTTAAAACAAGCATTTTATTTTGTTCAGTTTGGTGGGTCACGAACTGGGGAAGGGCTCACCTCGGCAGCCCTCACTGGCTCCTCTCCTGCGTGGCAGTTGTCAGCTGGATCTGCAGACATCTGAGAGCTCAGATAGGCTGCCTCCAAGATGCCGCACCCACATGGCTCGCAGATAATGCTGGGTGTCAGACGGAGCTCAGCTCTGCGGCCAACCACAACACCTGGCGGTCTCAGGTGGCTGCTTTCCCGCAGAGAACCAGGTGGAAGCTGTGTGGTATTTCCTTATCTAGCCTCAGACACTGCACGGTGTCACTTCTGCCATGAACTATTGGTGAGTCACTAAGGTTGGCCCAGATTCAAGGGGAGGGTACCTAAATCCCACCACTCAATAGGAGGAGGGTCTAAGCGTTTGCAGAAATATTTTTAAACCATCATACCCATCAAACATGAAGCTGCAGGGCTTCCCTGGTGGCGCAGTGGTTGAGAGTCCGCCTGCCGATGCCGACGCGGGTTCGTGCCCCGGTCCGGGAGGATCCCGCATGCCGCGGAGCGGCTGGGCCCATGAGCCATGGCCGCTGAGCCTGCGCGTCCGGAGCCTGTGCTCCGCAACAGGAGAGGCCACAGCAGTGAGAGGCCGGCGTACCGCACAAAACAAAACAAAACAAAACATGAAGCTGCAGAGTGTTGTCTTCTGATTAGGTCTTAATGATGATCAGACTCCCAGAACTAGTGCTTGATGTTTTAGAAACATCTCATGTCCCCCGTGTACTTACCTTCCATAACCTCTCTACACTTTTCTCTAACTGCTCCTTCCAGCCTCTGGAAACTGTAGGAGTAGCTTGGAAGGTGAGATAGGATGGGTAGGAATGACGGCGGTGGAGGAACAGGAATTTCACACTACGGACTCACTCCCTAAGAAAATTCACCTAAGTTCCTTGGCATTTATGCACACAGCACCCAAGCTGTACACATACAGGCGTCATCATTTAAGTGTCTGTGATGTGCCTGATCCTCTGCTCCATGCTGTGTTTGCACAAATTCTGTCCCATAGAAGTTAGAGAGAGGAAAACAAGAACTGCATGGTTAGACAGGAGCAAGCAACGAGAACACCGAAGTCAGGGAGATAATGACGGGACAGGTTAGAACTTGGGCTTCTACTGTGAGTGGCGTGGAGTCGTGAGGGTTTTGTGTACAGGAATGACATGATCCAAGCCGTGTTTTTTGTTTTTTGTTTTTTTGCGGTACACGGGCCTCTCACTGCTGTGGCCTCTCCCGTCGCGGAGCACAGGCTCCGGACATGCAGGCCCGGCGGCCACGGCCCACGGGCCCAGCCTCTCCACGGCATGTGGGATCCTCCCGGACCGGGGCACGAACCCGTGGTCCCCTGCATTGGCAGGCGGACTCTCAACCACTGCGCCACCAGGGAAGCCCCCGAGCCGTGTTTTAACAGGTGTGTTGAGAAAAGGCTGTTAGGGGCAGGAGGTGGGAGACTGGTTAGGAGGCCACTGGAACAATGCAGATGACAGGGAACTGGATCACGGTAATAGCAGCTGAATGGTGAAGAGTGGCCGTACTGGGATACATTTTGAAGGCAGAGCCAATAGGCTTGTACTGAGGTTTGTGTCTGCAAGCTTGCCTGTATTTTCAGCACACATTTGCAATTTGGGATTCATCTGATAGATTACAGCTGACATGACTCCTGCAGCAAAAGACATCTGATGCCATGTCAATAAAATACAAGAAATAGGAAAGTACAATAATAACGCAGAAATAAAGTCCCAAGTCACTTGAGCAAAGAATTATTTTTACACAAGTAAATCCAGAAATAAAACAAATTTCTGTTTGACCATATGCTTTCTCCTCTCCCTTCCTCTTTTTGACACTACACTGGGTTAATTCAACCAGATGTTCCTACTTAATTTTAGAAGTTGCTCTTCAATTAGTTCCTCTAACTACAGGTAACAGCTCAAGGAAGAGCACATAAAACCTTCAACGTATTCAGCCTAATGTGGCATTTTCAAAGGATGAGAAGAAACAAATGTATGACGGGCAATGAGGATACAGATAGAAAGGCTGGTCCCTGCCTTTCAGAGGCTCTCAGGCAAGAACCAGGGCACATGTTAGCAGGCCATCACGATGTATGTATCAAGTCTCCCGTCATGAGTTAAAGCATGTAGTGGGTCCGGAAGAAGAGTTTAACTAAGCCTGCAATTGTTCGAAGATAATTTTCCTTCCTGTGACTTCAGGTATCTTGAATTCAACAAATTGTGCAATCATGCAAATTTTGATATCACAGCATTAACTGGAACAATCTACAGCTATTGAAATATCTGGTTACCATTATCTTGTCAAAAGAATATCATATTTATTTAATAAGGGAATGATACTTTGAATTCTGAAATAGTGAAGTCATGTAACTGTTTTGTGACTTTATTAGTTGGGTTTGATTTTGGTGGAGTCTACGGGCTACTGCCTATTCTTAAATGTTGCGGGAATAGATGAAAATCCCCGTTACGAGAGCAGGTTTAAATAAAAGTCCCTTACCAGTGTCCCAGGCTTAACAGCCATACTTTAGAAGAGTGATTCCCAAGTTCTTTCAAATTTATTAGCTTGATCTGGGGACACTGCTACATTCTTTGCTGTGCATTAATGTTAATCTATTTCCGATAAAAATACAATTTACCTTCTGGAAGGAATTTTTTTTAACAGTTTCAAAATGATGTATAAATAGTAGAGGATCATAAAACACAGATTAAGAATCACTGCTCTTTGGAGTACACGGGAAATGATTGGTTTGTAAGAAACTTGGCGTTATAAATGTCACCACAGAAGCCACCTATCAGTGACACCACTGATTCATGAGTCCAGGGTGAAGGTGAGGGGGTGACTAATAGAATTCTAATGCCCCTCTTGACCTTAAACTCTAGGGTGTGGGAAAACACACCACACATCCCTTGCTAATGGTGTAACGAAATTTCTATTACTTTATCTTTCTCCAGGATCTAAAATTTCTTCAAATATGAAAGACCCAGATGGGGTACTAGAAAAAGCAGCATGAGTTTTGAGGTCAGACGGACCAGAGCTTGAATCTTCAGTTTTCCACGTGGGTTTGACCTGGGAAGCTATCTCACAGACTCCATTTCTATGCCACAGATGACAAGACTAAAGTCAAGAAGGTGGTCTCATAGTGTGTTACTCAACTTTTGTGGGAAACTATACGTATCAATATGTAATAAACTCCCTAAGGGATGGTTTGTGTGTGCAGTGAAAAGATTTAGAAAGAGATCTAACTATAGTCAAGGAAACTTAGGGGCTAAAGAGTGATGGATGAGAAAGGAAGCTATAACTCAAGTACCAGCATTAGCCTCCCGAGAATGTTTTTATAAGTGAGGCAGGTGAAACCTAAAAAGGGAAGGCAGGAAACAACTTGCTGGTCTGTTTCCACTTTCCGAGTGCAAAGCGACCAGCTGACTCTCCAGCACCCTCGGCAACAGGCACATCAGGCTGTCGTAACAGCACTGAGGTCATCCAGCCAACCTTTTATCCCCCGCATCCTTGTCCACTGCACAGTCTGCCAGAGGTGACATGGGTTCTATCTAGACTGTCTTACAGAAACCCGTAAGTCAACAAGCTGGAATTCCATAGATTAAGACACTAAGCTACGCCTGTTTACTGCCTATTCAAAGGAACAAATTCAAGTGCTGGCAATGGTATGAGGATATTAGCAATAAGAATAAACACAATATGCATATTCTTTGACCTAGCAATCCCTACTGCTAAGAATTTATCCTAATAATTGGAAAAGATGAGTATACAAGCATGCTGAGTTTAGTATTTTAAAATATTTAGAGTTTTAATTAAAAATTCAAATATTCAAAAGATGTATAATCTAATTTCAACATGGGATCGGTGAAATAAATGATGGTTCAGCCACATAATGGAACAATGGAATACCGCTGTGCAGGCTAAATTATGCTACAGCTAAAACACACACACACACACACACACACACACACCCCTACCTCAGCGGACTAAAACAACAAAGATTTATTTTCCCCTCATATAACAGCCACTGCAAGTCCAGGGCGAGTTGGGTTCCACGGGATGGTTCAGCATCCTCCTCCTCTATCAACATGTACTTCCGTGACCGCTCGGGAAGAAACTGGTGGTTGGGCCTCTCGCCTGCAATTAAATGCTTCTGCCTGTACTTCATTGGCTGAAGTAAGTCACGTGGACTTACGTAACCTCACAGAGTTGGAGACTGGCAGTCCCAGTACACGTTCAGACAGCACAGAGCTAGTGTCCACTGCGACTTTGCAGCAACTAATAATATTAACAGCGTGCACAATGTTTTGACATGGGCTAACCGTACTACATCAGGTGGGGAAAAAAGGTAGTCATCCATTAACACTATAAGTGTGTGTTCTATATGTACATGTGCATTTAAAAAAAAACCCTGGAAAGCTACACAGCATAAGTTTAACAGTGGTTTCTCTGGGTGGCTGGACAAGGGTTTTTTAAAATATCTTTTAAATACTTTTTGGTATTATCTTTTTATTTCCCTTTTCTTTTTATTATAATAAACATATTATTATTTTTTTTTCTTTGGCCATGCTACGCACCTTTTGGGATCTTAGTTCCCCAACTAGGAATCGGACCTGGGCCCCTGGCAGTGAGAGCACCGAGTCTTAACCACTGGACCGCTAGGGAATTCCCAATAAACATATTATCTTGATGATGCGAGAAAATAAAGCTTTAGTGCTTAAAAAAATAAATAAATAAACTGCCATTCTGATCTATAAACCAACCCCTTATCAGTTAAGCTGAGGACTCAGTTGTCCTGGGTCTGAACCACCCTGTGTTTCTTCATAAGACTGAGCTGTTGGCAAGGGGACCTAGCGCAGGGATCATGGTGTTTCCACGTGGCTCAGGGCACTCAGGGGGCCTGTATATCCTGAGTGATCCGACTCCAGTGCTTCACAAACTTCAAAACAGATCATACCTACTTCCTTTATATAAAACTCTCATTACACGCTAGCACATTAAGGCAGGCGGTATGAAGAAGGCACGTGCTTTCAAGTCAGACAGACAGTATCTCCTTGGTTTTCTCATTTGTAAGACGGGGAAAACAATGCCTTGCAGAAGTGTTGCCGGGACTGAATAATGCAAAGTCCGCAGAGCACCCAGCACACAGACAGTGCTAAACCACGGTAGCTACTACTGCTGCCCTACGTCCAGATCAAACATAACAAAAGCCAAATTAAGCAACAGAGTAACAAGCAAGGAACACTTTATTGTACGCACATTCTCAAAAAACCCACAAAAACAGAACCCGCAAATAGAAGCAAAGAACAAAGTTTTCTAGCTGTCTGGGACACGCAGGGCACCCTATCTTATAGAAACATAGCTAGTACAAGACAAAATGTACTAATCAACATTGCCCTTTGCTTCCCCGGTCAAAAAAGCCTCTAGAGAAAAACACTTTAAATTGTATTCTAATATAAATTTGTTGCACAATTAAACTTCAGCTTACTCAAAGAGTCACTGTATAGTAAATAGCAGAAAATAGAGTAGGCATTCAATAATCTGCTCACAATTAACAATTAAGCAATAGACACTTGAATAAATATAGCATGTATTACTTGTTAAACTTCACATTTATAATGAGGAGATGGTTTATCATTAATAGTAACGGGTTTCTTACATTTAAGGAGATACCAGGTCCAGTAACGGAAGTAGGACGCAATGTAATGAAAACTGATTTTAGGGCTTCCCTGGTGGCGCAGTGGTTGAGAGTCCGCCTGCCGATGCAGGGGACACGGGTTCGTGCCCCGGTCCGGGAAGATCCCACAGGCCGCGGAGTGAGCCATGGCCGCTGAGCCTGCGCGTCCGGAGCCTGTGCTCCGCAACGGGAGGGGCCACACAGTGAGAGGCCCGCGTATCGAAAAAAAAAAAAAAAAAAAAAAAAAAAAAAGAAAACTGATTTTAGAAAATATCTCCTTGGGTCTGAGCCACTATGGTATTTATTCCATACTTAGGCCTGTTTCAACAGTTTAAAAATGTAGGTATTAACAAACTGAATGCTTCAGGGGGAGAACAAAGTGACACCATCTTCTAGAGCAATATGTTTTGTTTATATCCTCTAGGCAGCAGGATAGAACTAGGGCATAGTAAACAGAGATTTACAATGTAATGAATAATCTGTTTCCATCTCATGCTATAAGGGTACATTCCTATCACCTGCACTAATAAAGAGCAATTTTAGAACATGTTTAGAATGAAGAATTGGCAAGTCCTGATCACAAACATACTAGATCTAAACAGAAGGATATTCTCTAACGTTCTGTACTTTGTGATCCCTAATTGCAACTCAGCGTGAGTGTTCAGGAATGGAAAAACCGGTAAACCCTTACTCAAAGAACTGTGTTAAGTGACCCGTTTAAAGAGTAACGCAGTCAAAATAAGGCAATAACTAGAAGTCTAGCTGTACTCTATGTGCCCAGTCGCTAAAATTGTGAAAATAATTGTCACCCACCTTTATAAAAAATATTACCCCATTTGCTACCTAGTGTGTGATAGAGACAAGGCAAGCCTGCCATGTGCGTTTCAAAAAAAAAAAAAAACTGGTAATAAGCTCTGGTGGAGAAAAAGTACATTGAAACATTCTCCTTTCCCTTTCTGGATACCCTGCTCCAATTCTTCCTCACACAGACCTTTCCTCCTTGACTTAGGTTAACCCCTTAGGAAGCGCTATATCAGCCTTATATTCTCTATGAAACACTGAGTTTTTCATTAAGGATTTTTTAAAATAAAAAAAGTCTCAAAGCTAAGGCATATTCTCAGCAGCTGCGAAACTCTGCTCAGTCTACCACAGGCATCATAAAATCACATTTTACAGAGGTTAAAGGAAAGCAAAACCGCAGTTCGGCACCCTTCAACATGGCAAGGGATCGATCATATTCTGTTTTCCTTGCAGGAATTCATAAAATCCCCAGGATGGCACCTTTGAATGAGCTGAACCATTGACTAAACCAAGCTAACACTCAACACTGCCATTCAAGTTACCATCACTCAAACTTTCTTCTGGATTATGTTAGTAACAGACATTAGGCAAAGGGCCTAGTAAAAAGTTTTAAAGAAAACATCTTTTTCAGGTGATATAACACAAAGATTACAAGGAGCAACAAAGTCGACTTCTACTGCAGATCATTCTAGAACATGATGTGCCTGACCCCCTCTCCTTATTTGTGCCGCTTGGCCATTAAGACATCTTAGTTTAACTGCCTGTCTTAAACTATTATTTAAAAAAACTCATACAGAGTGAAGTAAGTCAGAAAGAGAAACACAAATACCGTATGCTAACACATATATATGGAGGAATCTAAAAAAAAAAAAATGGTTCTGATGAACGTAGGGGCAGGACAGGAATAAAGATGCAGATGTAGAGAATGGACATGAGGACACGGGGAGGGGGAAGGGTAAGCTGGGACAAAGTGAGAGAGTCGCACTGACATATATACACTATCAAATGTAAAACAGATAGCTAGTGGGAAGCAGCCTCCTAGCACAGGGAGATCAGCTCGGTGCTTTGTGACCACCTAGAGGGATGGGATAAGGCGGGTGGGAGGGAGGCTCAAGAGGGAGGGGATACACGTATATGTACAGCTGATTCACTTTATTATACAGCAGAAACTAACACACCATTGTAAAGCAATTATACTCCAATAAAGATGTTAAAAAAACCATTTTAATTAACAGCTGTTATTTTAAAATATTTAGTCCCTTAGTTATATCATACACAACGATGTTGTCTTGATATGATCCCCCAAAAGCGATGCAGTAGTTTTTTTCAATATCCATTAGTAAGACTAACAAAAATACTTTTGCTATCTATTTTAAAATCTGTCCTTAAAAAAAGTTGACTTCTCTCCACTCACTTCCATAGCCCTAAAGTAACAGATACATGTTTTGCTGTTGAAAACAAATAGATATTTGAATATTAAAAGACAGGCTCCCCATTCCCTACCTCTGCCCCATCCTGGTACTAAGTCGCCAAAAACTTTTAAAATGCCGTTTGATACAACAGATTTTGCTAATTGTTATGAAAGTAATTTACAAGTTAGGGATTACTGTGCAGGACCTGGTTAACAGTTACTGCTCTGGATTACCGATTTCCTTCTATGAAATAAGTTATAACTAAAAGTCAACCTAGTTTAAAAAGCTTTGGAGTCCTTTTCTGAGGTGTCTGTTAAATTGCCACAGTATCACAGGGGCTCATCTTGGAACTGCAAATAGATTGTGTCTTTTAGGAGGACTGGGCTGTTCCATGGAATGGGCTGATCACATCCCATCACAGTCATGCTGGTAGCTGGGTTTTCCATTAGTCATCACTGACTGCAATCAGAAAAAGTCAGGCGGCTTGTGTGAGTCCCGTGTTAACAGCACCATAGAAACGTCTCGTCCTCAGAGCACATTTGGGGGAAAGGGAAGAGTGCGGACTGCCTTGGTTAGTATAGAAACTGTACAGCTCACTTAGTGACAATCTGAGAGTTCGCCCACGGCATGCTGGCTGGGACGAGAAACAACTGAAGTGGGCCACACACTAAGAGCAGACATGGCACTACCTGGAGAGGACAGATATTGTTAAGAGGTTTCTCAGTGACGAGGCGTAGAGAATATTCACAGACTGCCAGCAGATGAGTAGAATCTCTGGGCTCCTAAGTCCCACTGCAGCCCCCAAGGGAGAGAACAAGCCCTCCCCTCCCCTGACCCCTGCTCTGCCTGCAGAGAAGCATGGGAGCCCCTGCGGGCCCAGCAGGTCTGGGGAAGTGTGTTTGTAGTTGGAACTGCTTGAAGAAAGTTGTAGGCTTTAACTCTTCCGTTCAGTATTTTTCCTCCGAAACTCTCGCGTGCTAAATCACTGCCTCAGCACACGTCAGCTCACCACGCCCGAGGACGTCTCGCTGGAGTAACTCCATTCCTTGGGGACCCGCTACATCCCACGGGTAGTTCCACAAAGGCCCCAAAACACACCTTTACATTTTTTTTTCTTTTTAAAAACGTTGATTTGGTTTTTAGTGGCTGCTGTCCATCCACGTGACAGTGACTGTGGAGCTACAGGGAAGCATCCTGCTTGGTGAAGGCTGCTGCTGGGAAGGTGCAGACCCCGCCCGGCTCCTGGATCAATGTGGAGAAAACCCAGTCGCCAGGCTGCAGCCCACCACGGGCGTCATGTCCCAAATCTGCAAGAGAAGGGGGAGGCCTGGAGACGCAGCACTGGTCACGTGGCCCCCCAGGAGGCGCTGTTGGCGCTGAGAACAGACAGCTGTTACACTCTCAAAGGGGCCAACATAACTCATTCTCTTCTTTCCCTGCAAAACCTTCTCGAGATTTACATAGCGACGAAACAACGTGGTCAGCTAAAATATGAAAAAAGCTTATAAGCAGTATCTCTCTCGACACCTGCAAATTACATCATAATGATGTTTTACTATAAATTTACTTTTATTTTTAATAAAAAGCCCACTGGGGAAAAGCCCTTTTTTTTTTTATTATGAAATAAACTATGTCATAGTTTTACAACTCAAGAGTGGTACTAAGGATAAAACACTTACTTTCAGTTTCTGCGTTAGCCACCCAGGGATTTAATAAAAAAAGCGTGTGGTTATTTCTTATACGTGGGAAGCCTTCTGCCCAGGATGGAGGGATCAATAGCCAGGGAAGGAGTGATCAGAGAAAGGGGACAGCTAAGGCCAGGCAGTGGGAGGGAGGACCCTGGGGCTGGCTCAGTGCAGACAGTGACAGAGGTGTGCCAGGCCCTCACTGGCTCACCTGGAGAGACCGACGTGGCCGAGGGAGACACCACCAAGGGCGTGGAAACTCACAAACATGCAGTTCGTTTCCAGGTTTCCACGCGGCTATAGGTTGTTCATCAAAAGGCAAGGCGAGCTTGCCAATCAGAAGTGCCTTATGCACATTCATAGCATGACGGTGGAGCAATCTACACCGAGGTGCTAATTGGCAGGTTACCTTCACCACGCGATCGGTCCCACAGGTCACCATCAGGCCCCTAGCAACATCCATGGACATGTGGGAGATGTTATGCTTTCCTTCGTGAAAGGTTGCTAGAGAAGTCCGACTAACAGAGAGAAAAGAGACCATTTAAACTCACCCCACTGTTTCTAGAGCCAAGGGATGAATTTTCTTAGCAACAGAGAGGAAATACGATAACAGCGTCAAAATTCGCTCCTAAAAATGTGGCTGCAGTTTTGAAAACTATAATTAAAGGATGATGGAAAGCACGATAAGTTGCAAGACTGTTTTATAAAAGATTTTCTAAGACTCCCAAAATAACTAAATTTTTTTTTCTTTTTTTTTTTAGCGGAAAGGCTGGTACCTTCCTAGACATAAGGACAAGACTACACTGCATGAGATCCCAGGCTGCAGGCTCCCCCGGAACCCTGGTGTGAGAAGCAGCGCTCCTGCGCACGCTGACCCTCACTCTGCTCCACAGCCCGCAGCAGCCCAGGCCCCACCTCCAGCTCCCTGACCGACACCAGTGATGCCGCACTAGCTTTCCTACTTGGGCTTCCCCCAAGGTGTGTCCGTCTGCTACTTTCAAAGATGATTCACCGGCTTCCTCGGTGGCACAGTGGTTAAGAATCCGCCTGCCGATGCAGGGGACACGGGTTCGAGCCCTGGTCCGGGAAGATCCCACATGCCGCGGAGCAACTAAGCCCGTGTGTCACAACTACTGAGCTACGTGCTGCAACTACTGAAGCCCGCGCACCTAGAGCCCGTGCTCCGCAACAAGAGAAGCCACCGCAATGAGAAGCCTGCCCACCGCAACAAACAGTAGGCCCCGCTAGCCACAACTAGCGAAAGCCCGCGCGCAGCAACGAAGACCCAATGCGGCCAAAAATTAATAAAAATAAAAGAAAGGAGCAAAATAAAATGCTGGTTCTGTCCAAATGGATCTGCCTGAGTCAGGAGAGAATGGAGGACAGACAGATATGTCTTACACACAAATAGTTATTTAAGAACAGATTGCTAGGTCAGATTGTTGTGGAAGAGAGAACAGGGGTCTCCGGAGTTTTCCCACAAATAAAATTTCCATGCGTGTGTGCGCACAGGTGGAAGCCAGGGTGCTTCTGTAGGGTGCCAGTTCAGCCACCCATCAATGTGCACACGGCCTTGACCCTCACAGCATCCCGAGTGGTGCGGGGGCTCCTGGCCAGACTGGTCTTAGCAGCATCATTTCTCACAGTGTTTGGGAGAAACTCGTCTTAAGTCATGAAGCTAGAGCAGAATCCTCTCTTTAGTAACTGTTTATGAAAGGGATAAACGAGTGGGCAGGAATACAGGTGATCCTGAACAACACGCTTCCAACGGCGTGGGTCTGCTTATACCCAGAATTTTTTCAACGGTAAATACCACAGCACGACGTGATCCACAGAACCGTGGATAGGAAGGGCCAACTCTTTTTATACCCAAGTTACCCACTACGCGGAGGGCTGCAACTCTGACCCTCGCGTTGTTCAAGGGTCAACCACGTATCTGTATCATTTCTCGGGCTCTCCCACTGCAGATGTACACACAAAAAGATAAAGATAAGCGAACACTCACTCCTCGTCCTTGATGGAGTCATAGCAGGAATCGCAGACGCGGACCTGGAACTCAAAGCCCATGACAGGGTAGCTGGAGCGCTTGGTGCTGCACTTCCCACAGACAGCCTGCCCACACTTCCTGCAGTGATGCTTCGGGGGCCAGGAGGAGGAAAAGGAGAAGTTTACCTTTTGCTTTAATGCCCGTGGCCTCACTTCAGAGTAGGGGAAATGGGATTGGGACAATGTGCCTCGAATTATAATCACCCCCAATTCAATGTATCACTAAACACGCCAAAGGCAGACAATATCAACAGCCGTTGAGGATTTCCAAATATCTTTGCTTTGTTATTGGTTAAATACTAGTTTTTATTCATTCATATTATCTGCCTAGGCAACCATAAACAACATTGCCAAGACCAAGTTCAAGCTCATTCAGGAACCCAAATGGCTAGAGACTTCAGGAGGGAAAAATGTATTCCTATTACAGAGAGAAGTTTTGATATAAAGTTTTACATGTAATTTGCCCTCATTAAGAAACAGATAACCATAATCATGTTGTACTATTTCTTTTAATCTTTCAAATTGTGATTCTGGAAATAAGCACCAAGAACATTCCAAAATAGCCCAGTTATTATTACTAATTTTAACATATATATATTTTTAAACCACTAAAAGCCTTGCGATCCACACCTTTCCTCTCTCTACCACTAGTTGTTAACTCATAAGATTAAAATTAATTCTTCATGTTTCCTTTGAAGTAGAGACTACTTCACACATCAGTTACCACCAGACATGCGTCGCGAAAACTAGGCCAAGGCTGCAATGTGGGTGCTACTTCCGAGCATTAGAATGTTATGAATGCTGAAACAATTCCTGCACTGCCTGCCAGTCTCATACCTGACCTTGCTGTAGCGTAGCTTCATAAGTAAAGTCAAAGAAAGTTTATTAACACACACAAACTTTCCGTCAATCCCTTAGAGAGGTGCAACCAGTAATAAAAGGAATAAAATTGGCATTCTTTTTTACTTCACCTGCACAAATTCATATTCAATCTGAATGAGTGGCTACCTTCAAGGCTACTGTAGAACTATGTTTTTTGTAGAACTTTAGTGTTACGTGACTACCCAGTGGTAAGCGCTTCCTTGAAATCTGTAGGCTATTTGGGACATGTATCGTCGACAAATTAAAAAAAATAAAAAACAGTACATACTTGAAACATGCTTAATAGAAATGCTCCAGGTACACTTACGTGGAACAATTTATGAATAATCTAAAATTCTTGGTGTCAGAGTATTCCAGTGGGGGCTAATCTGTTACTTGTTGTCTGTGTGTGCAAGCATTAGGCTTAGACGCCCTAGTTCATTCTGATGTTGTGCTGGGCTAGTACAAACACTGACTTTAACAAGTAATAGTCCTAAACTCAAAACTCTTTCATCTGTTGACGAATGGGCTCCCAGGGTTTTCTGTGCGTCCCGGCTTTTCCAGTGCAGGACAAGCAGTGGCATAGTCTGCTAACAGTCTCACTATTACCCGGGAAGGGCCCTGCTCATGGTCAGTCACACAATGATGGTGACACCACAAGGGTAGGAATCAACAGCATTTACAGGGAAAAGTGCAATGCCAAACAAAATGACAGATTAATCATATAAATAACAAAACACATAATTAACCCAGTGATGACTCGATGTTGGCTACTCACCTGTCTCAACCCCAGTGTCTTCGTGTCCCACATCTGCTTTATGTTCCAGAAAAAGGGCTGCTCACATTTCTGACAAGAATCACTTTCTAACCACTGAGGAGCCTGGGGGAGGAGAAAGTGAAACCCAACATGTGAGCTTCTGCCTGTTTACCCTGAGTTGTCGGAAATTAACACAACAGTTCCAGACCTTCGTGGGGTTATCCTTTTTTCAAACTCTTCAATATACTATAGCTGTTGCCATATTCAGTATTATGTTTGTGTTTTGAATCATCTTTATCATTTTTGCCATGTTTTCAGGATTGTTCATTTTTAATCTATCGATAGGAGGGAGTAGTTCATTTTGCATTATGAACTCTTAAGAGTTGTCTTCATACACTTCTGTTTTATGCCCAAAGTTTTTAAAGTTGTTTGATAACTATATCCACCTGAGCAAAAACCTTTCTTGCAGAACCTGACGAACTACCACTTGGGAAGGCTTGTGGGGTCACAAGGTGACCAACAGGAGACCTTCAGGGCGCGGCATCGTGTCAGACAGATGAGCTGCCCCGCCCCCATTCCCAGCTCCCGGGAGTGGTGCCCGCACAGCCAGCCTGCGGACCCCCATTCAAGCAGTGATCTCTCTGCACTGCAATTCTTTTTTTTTTTTTTTTTTTTTTTGCGGTACGCGGCCCTCTCACTGTTGTGGCCTCTCCCGTCGTGGAGCACAGGCTCCGGACGCGCAGGCTCAGCGCCCACGACTCGCGGGCCCAGCCGCTCCGCGGCATGTGGGATCCTCCCGGACCGGGGCACGAACCCGCGTCCCCTGCATCGGCAGGCGCACTCTCAACCACTGCGCCACCAGGGAAGCCCTGCACTGCAATCTTTATGCACATTTCCTCCCCCCAGCCCCTTCAACTAACCTATGAATTATTCACTGGTCTTTTCATCTTTAAATACCTTCAGCCTGTCACAGGGTAGGCGCTCAATGAATTTTTGTTGAAACAGGGCAATTAGGCCTCAAAATTACTTCACTGAGAACTTAGAAAATATTTCTCTAAACAAAACGTTACAAGTTGTATTCGATTACAAGATGAACCTGCTAAAAGCCTGTTTAACCTCAATCATGTATCGTCATATACGTGCAGTAAAAACAGAAAATACTACTTCCATAAAATTAAACCAAAGGTCACGAAGTAAGAAATAATCTGTTCTTGATCTTGAAAGTTAACACTCAAGAAAAATGTATCTGATAAGAGGAGAGGATGGGAGAACCACAGGAACTGACCTACACTGATCCTTATAAAATATGCAGTGAAGATGGTCAGCTTCACAGAGATTCGAAAGGGGACTTTTGGTGGTTTAAAGAATGAGTTTCCCAACTTCTTTTTTTGTTTCCTAGTTCATCAAAACTTTTGGCTCTCCTATTCCTTATTTTAGATATGGCACTAGAAATATTTCTGTATGGGACAGCCATTACGAAGGTCTTTCTTTCTGGGCTTGGGGGGTAAGGCACTCACAAACAGAATGAAGTGGGCTGAGACAGAGGAGGGGTTTCTTTAAATAACTGCGCTAATGTTGGAAATGAGAAGGGAGGACAGAAAGGGTGATAAAGAGATGCGCACCTCTGTGAGGAAGAATACTACTTGATGTAGAATTACTTGTTTCTGTGACCAGGGAAGAGAAAAGGTGGTTTGAAAACACTGCCTGTGAACAATGTTCCTGAAGGAGAAATGGTGATTACAATGACACGACGGGCCCTGCTGCCAACAACGTGGGGACATTAAATTGCAGGGGGAAGGAAAGCAATGGCCACTGTCTAGTCTTATGTTTGTGACACATGCCAGTGTAACTCCTGCAATACCACCCACGTGAGGAACAGTCACGTGGGACAAGATGAACGCGAAAACGTATTCATGGCAGTGATATTCAAGTATGAGTATACACCGCATAAGGCTGTGAGCATTAAATGAGGCAACGTTGGTGAAGTGTTTTGCATAATGCCTGGTATATACAAAGGGTCTTATAAGTCCAGCAGTGTGTGCCCAGGGTTTTATATGCCTTATTTTGCTTAATTTTCAACACAACCCTAGGAGATACAGAGCAACATTCTCCCCATTTTACAGGCAAAGAAACTGTGGCTCAGAGATTGAAGCGACTGTCCGTGGTTGGTTAGTGGGTAGAGCTCCCAGTAGACCCAAGAGTCCAGCCCACGGCCCTGCACTCGTCCACTGCGCTCTACACAGCCTCTGGACGTGGTCCTCTTCACTTCAACATGTCAGGGTCTCCAAACATGTTTCTGGAGTATGACAACCAATGGGGACTGAGTTCCTGCACTCAGGAACCATGCTTCTGCCTAAGGGTTAGGAAAGAATATTACTCTGCTGAGCTGGAGGGCAGAGGGGCATGAGGGAAGAAAAAATATGCTTAAAATAATTTGAGATAACAAATGAAAAAATGAACTCAGAAATAAACAGACTTTTTGAAACATATTTTGATATAAGAAATACGCATAACTTTGTTTCTTTTAATAGAATTGTGTTATGGTGTAAGCTATCATGAACCATCCTATTAAATGCTTATTCTCTAAGGAGACAAAGTTTTCTTTTATGCTGAGAAGAGCTGAAGAGAACATTAATCAAGTTTTCTGTTTCACTCTCTTTTCTCCATCTTGTTCCATCTGCCTAATCTGGACAAAGATGATGTAACAAGAATAACCCCAATGCACTGCTGCTGCTAATGGGTGCGCTCATCTACTCTGCACTGATGTATAAAATAGTATCCATTCTGTGACCGACTAGCTCCAAATAAAGTTCTCATTTCAAAGGATTCATTCTAATTCTTGTTACTTGCTCATCTATGTTTCACGTCTACTTCCAGAAAGGAGTCCCTTTGATTACAGTCTGGCAGGGAGGTAGATCTGCTTCCAACCAGCCAGTGTGGTGGCCGACAGCCACTGTAGGCTGTGGACGCTCCACAGTCAGTGTTTCCAGGTGACTCAGAAAGAAATTCCAGCAAACACTGTGGGGCTAGAGAATCTGGGATTAACCCTCTAGGCCTGTGCCTGAAGAAGTCCTACAAATTGTCCAAAACCCTAACTCAAGTTCAGAATCTAACAGATCGGAGGTGGCTTACTTTTGCACTAATATTTACTCAGCTGGTAGAAACAAAACAAAACAACAACAAAAAGCCAAAAAGACCTACTAAAAATGCTGCATCTTTTGGACATAATTTTCTTTCCCACCAATACTGCCAACCATTGAGACAGAAAAGCTCATAGAGCAAAACGTATTACCAGCTGTGTGCTCGTGATTTGGGGGTACTCTTCCATAAGTGACTACAAGGAAAAGAGTGACCCCCACAGGAATGACAGGACTGTCTTTTCTTTCCCTAGAGGCACAAATAAACTCCACACTCACATAAGCTTGAAGGTAAGAACTCTGCTTCTACTTTCTACATCTGTAAGAACTTACCAAGGATGAGAATAGTGGATTGAAATCCAAGCGGTTAAACCCTTACAAGAGCCACTAGTAGCATCAGGCCCCAGTGGTCTCCTACCTCACGATCCAGGGAACACAGAATAAGACTGAAAAACAACAGGCCGAGTCTAGGAAATAGAACAGTATACTAGCTGCCACTGTTGCATGTAACTAGCAGATGATAAATATAAAACGCAGCTCAAATAAATCTTTGCAAAGAAAGTATTACACATTCTGCAATATCGAGCCAATGTTACATATGCTTAGTAACAAGTTACTCTAAGCCTTACCAAAAGATCTTTAGGAAATTCAAAAAGGGAAATTAACCAGCAGACATGCAGTCAAGATTTCCTCTATATGACTTGTCTTACAAGGTCACTAAAAGACTAGCAATCGGTACTTCTCCAGATGACGGACCGCATTTTATCATTTATACGGTAGTCTGTTTCCTTCACTAGATTACAAGCTTCTTGCAGGTATGAATCTATGTGTCTAAAGCATGGTAATCAAAAAGTCTGGAAGTGAGTAATACTGCTATTTCTTTTTTTTTTTTTTTATAAATTTATTTTTATTTATTTATTATTTTTGGCTGTGTTGGGTCTTCATTGCTATGTGCAGGCTTTCTCTAGTTGCGGTGACCGGGGTCTACTCTTCGTTGTGGTGCACGGGCTTCTCATTGCGGTGGCTTCTCTTGTTGTGGAGCACGGGTTCTAGAGCACGCGGGCTTCAGTAGATGCGGTGCGTGGGCTCAGTAGTTGTGGCACATGGGCTTAGTTGCTCCACAGCATGTGGGATCTTCCCAGAGCAGGGCTCAAACCCGTGTCCCCTGCATTGGCAGGCAGATTCTTAACCACTGTGCCACTAGGGAAGCCCGCTATTTCTTTTAAATAGACTGAACCCCTTTGATTACGTCCCTAGGGTATACTAAAGATGCGAGTTTATTCAGTGAGAATCAGACTCACAAGTAATTAGAGGCAACACAAAGCAGACGCATGCAGGGGTGGGTGGGAATGCTGCATTCATGCCTGGCGTCCACCACAGAGGTGTGCAGCATACTGACCTACACGCTGCGTAAAGGACGGCACCTGGAACACATCATGTGACATCATGCAATACAGTATGTACTGCAATGCAGTATCATTTATGATGCATATGCACCTAAGTTTCCAGACTTTAGGACCACCCTTTAGATACTCAATAAATGTTTCTGAAGTTAAACCATAAGTCTTTAACACCCCTCACACTAAAATCTTCTCTGGAATCAACTCCGCTATCTACGTCACAGGTTTTAAACGCCACTTGGAAAAGACAGATAAATACCTGTGCTGGCAGAGATGAGAATGGAAATCCTGCCTGGAAATCATCTGACATCTATAAAAAGCATTCAGAATGCACATATCCTTGACTCAAAGGGTCTATTTTCAGAAATTTTTCTGAAATAAATAATTGAACAATCACACAATGACAAGGTCAAAAATGTTCACTGCAGCATTCTTTAAAATAGAAAAAAAGTCAGAGAGATTGCTTAGATAGAGTGTCTGTCTAACGAATTGGAAGAGACCTTAGAAGTCATCTCATTCAACTATTCCACTTTATGGAAGAAGGAATGGAGACCCAGGGAAATTAAGGCACTTAGAACGCAGGTCTCCTGAAAAGAACACTATGTTGACATGGACTCAGTGGAACAGAAGTCAGTGGAAAATAAAAGCAGAGGACAGAGATATATTTTCCCAGAGGAGCTATGCCCCTGGTGCGCGTCTCGGGGACCCCAGGGTAGGTGTGCAACCTCGGAGCGCTTCCCCACAGTCACTCCCCTGCGCATGCCAGACCGTCTCCCGGGTCCTCTCCTTGCCCTTGTCTGTGAAAATCAGCCTAAATGCCCTGGCTGTGTATATCGCTTGTCCCTGTGGAAACTCTCCAATGAGTAGTGAATGCAGTGCAAAGTGACATGCAGGACCCTGTCAGCTGCTAACCAGTAAGAGCTGGGACTGCCTGCACCTTGGCTGGCATCTCCGGTCACCGGGTAGAAAACCAAGAGGCAGGCTGTGGGAGCTCTCCTGGTCAGCCCTGCCTTGCCCTCTCTTACCTCCTCTCTGCTAACGTCCATGTTCCACACTGCAATTCCGCCATCTGAGGAACAGGAGACCAGCTGCCTCGTGAGCTGAAGGTAACACAGCGACTGCACCCTGTCACTGCAAACAGCACACACGACAGTTACGTGTCTCAATGTGGAAAACACAGACATCATCTTCATGCAGGCTCAAATCTCTCCCCTCGTTGGAATCAGCAACTGACATTTTATCATTGATGATCTGGATCCCAGTATAAACTTTAATTGGCATTCTATAACTTATTATACAGAATAATAGTTTCTATGAAATAAACACTACTAATCGGTCATTAAGAACTACAGGTCAGAGTCCCCCACCAGCGGCCGGCAGGCGCCCTATTTGTGGGGAGACGCTAACTCCACGTTTTCCCACACTGCCATCTTGTTTATAGCAATACAATCTCACCTCAAGAAACAAGAAACATCTCCAATAAACAATCTAACCCTACACTTAAAACAACTAGACAAAGAAGAACAAAGAAAACTCGAAGTCAGTAGAAGGAAAGAAATCATAAAGATCAGAGCAGAAATAAATGAAATAGAAAGGAAGAAAGCAATAGCAAAGATCAATAAAACTAAAAGCTGGTTCTTTGAGAAGATAAGCAAAACTGATAAACCCTTAGCCAGACTCATCAAGAAAAAAAGGGAGAGGACGAAAGCAATAAAATTAGAAATGAAAAAGGAGAAATCACAACTGACACTGCAGAAATGCAAAAGGATTATAAGAGACTACTATAAACAACTATATGCCTATAAAATGACAACCACGAAGAAATGGACAAATTCTTGGAAAGGTACAATTTTCCAAGACTGAACCAGGAAGAATTAGGAAATATAAACAGACCTATCACAAGTAATGAAATTGAAACTGTAATTAAAAATCTTCCAACAAACAAAAGTCCAGGACCAGATAGCTTCACAGGCGAATTCTATCAAACATTTAGAGAAGAGCTAATACCGATCCTTCTCAAACTCTTCCAAAAAATTGCAGAGGGAGAAACACTCCCAAATTCATTCTACGAAGCCACCATCACCCTGATACCAAAACCAGAAAAAGATATCACATACAAAAAAATTATAGAGCAATATCACTGATGAACACAGATGCAAAAATCCTCAACAAAATACTAGCAAACAGAATCCAACAGCACATTAAAAGGATCATATGCCATGATCAAGTGGGGTTTATCCCAGGGATGCAAGGATTCTTCAATATACACAAATCAATCAATATGATACACCATATGAATAAACTGAAGAAGAAAAACCCTATGATCATCTCAATAGATGCAGAAAAAGCTTCTGACAAAATTCAACACCCATTTGTGATAAAAACTCTCCAGAAAATGGGCAGAGAGGGAACCTACCTCAACATAATAAAGGCCATATATGATAAACCCACAGCAAGCATCATTCTCAATGGTGAAAAACTGAAAGCATTTCCACTAAGATCAGGAACAAGACAAGGTTGCCCACTCCCACCACTCTTACTCAACATAGTTTTGGAAGTCCTAGCCACAGCAATCAGAGAAGAAAAAGACATAAAATAAATACAAATTGGAAAAGAAGAAGTAAAACTGTCACTGCTTGCAGATGACGTGATACTATACATAGAAAACTCTAAAGATGCCACCAGAAAACTACTAGAACTAATCAGTGAATTTGGTAAGGTTGCAGGATACAAAATTAATGCACAGAAATCTCTTGCATTCCTACACACCAACAAGGAAAAATCAGAAAGAGAAATAAAGGAAACACTCCCATTTGCCACTGCAACAAAACAAATAAAATACCCAGGAATAAACCTGCCTAAGGAGGCGAAAGACTTGTACTCAGAAAACTATAAAACACTGAGGAAAGAAATCAAAGATGACATAAACAGATGGAGAAATATACCATGTCCTTGGATTGGAAGAATCAACATTGTGAAAATGACTACACTACCCAAAGCAATCTACAGATTCAATGCAATTCCCTATCAAACTACCAATGGCACGGTAGTTACTACCAATGGACTAAGGAAGAAGAAAACCCCGGCCTCTATTTTTGCTACAGAACACCAGACACTCAGGCCTCACGGAAAAGCAGTTAGAAGCAGACTGAGAGAGCCCTATCACACAGGGCTCACTGTCTGCTAAAAGACGGGGTTTGGAGAAGGTACTCTCAGAATACGAACGCCGCCCCCGACCTGCCCCAGCTCAGATTCTTTCCCCACCCCCACAGACAGTCACGCACTGGTGGCCCTGGAGCAAGAGTGTGCGGCCTTTCCTTCCTCCGATGTCCCACATGATGATGCTGTTGTCAGAGGCTCCTGAGAAGAGTAACCGTTGAATGGGGTCCCACCAGAGGCAGGCGACACTACCTAGGCGTGAGAGAGGGAGGCTAAATGTAATTCTACATCAGGACATACACATCTGAGGCAGAAGACCGAACGAGGACCAGCTAAATCTTTAAGTAAAAATGTATTTTCATTGCACAAATGGGCGTTCAACACTTTATCACGAGTCACAGAGAAGGCACAGCACATCTGCTGGCCCAAGCTACAAGATTAGGATTTTCAGTTGTATATCAAACTGCTTTGAACACAAATGTGTTTAAAGAAGATTTTCCCCGTTTATACCAAAAAATTATAAAATAGCTGTATATGAGGGTTAGTTCAGAAAAAGCTTTTGAAGAAAAAAAATAGCTACCAATATCTAATGAGAAAAGGCAGTGAAGTTTTCTGTGGTTACCTTATATAAGATTAAAATCTAGATTATTCTAGGGCTCTGGGACCTTGCAGGTGTCTTACCACAGGATGCCTACGTTTAAGAAAACTGAATTAAGTATCTCAGAGAAAAAAAAAAGAGATGCAGGTGTACCATACAATTATGCCAGAGAACTTAGGTAAAAAAATCCAAACCCTACATTTCACACTCTATATTGGCTAAACTTATTAAATTTGATATCCTTGGGAAAATCTTTCTTTCTACAGATTTCTCTTTCAACAGATCTCTTCATTGTTCCATTGACTGCTGCTTGCCTAGAAAAAAAACTATTAATAAACTTAATAAAATTGAACCAGTCACACAAGCTAATAATATTTTTGGTGGGTATACAGAAAACTGATAAAGCCACATTCAAAACCAACAGAGACTAGTTTCTCACAGAAGCTTAACGAAAGTGAAAAAAGAAGTATTGTGCAAAACTGGCTTCAGGGATCAACTTTGCAGAAATCCTGACCCTGTTTGATCCTATGCCCCATGCACTTCAGCTAGAGGCCTAATAGCAGACAAGCAAGGGCCTTCTACATGAACACTGCTAAGTAGTTATCAGAACACGCTCTGCCCTTAGCAACCCAGAGAATACTTAACAGCATGGGGATCATGAGACCATTAGTCACAAACAGAAAGTGGTTTCTGCAGGGCCTGTACTTTCCTGCCTAAATCTATTCCAACTTACTGCCCTTCTCTCTCCCTTTTCCCCTTCAAGGTCCCTGATCTGATAGACTTGGTTTTACATAAATAGATTAGCTATGGAGGACATACAACTTGTTACACTTAAAAACACTATTTTCATAAATAAGTCCATCATTAATTCCTTCAACAAACCCCCAATTCTTCGATGTGAACCAGATGGCCTCGGAGCTTCTAATTTGTGACTCAATATAGCCGATTGAGTTTTAAAGCCTTTCCACAAAGCCCGGCCAACTCACCACCCTGCAGAAATAATAAAATTCCACCCAGTCATTCTTTTCCCGCGGTCCCTTCCCCGGGGATGTTTCCCAAGTAGAGACAGAACCAGCTCATACATTTCTTCTAATTGTACTCACCTACTACATCTTGCTTGGTGTCCTAGAAAGTGACAAATTTGAAACAGTAATAACAACATTCTTCCAAAGGTCTCACCATTTATAAGACATTTGAAAAGGTCTTCAAAAATAATTTAATTTCAAAGGTAAACAAAATAGAAAGTATTATCCACACAAGCCATCTAGAAGGGATTTGGACAACACGAAACCCTCCCCAACACCCTGCTTAGTTTTCACTCTTTGAGACCTTTTGAGATTTAATCCCCCTATCTGGCCGATCGGATTGAAATCTGACAGATCATAAGGAGGTGATCATTCGTGAAACCACAGAGCTGAGAACTAAATCTGGATGCCCGAATTAGGTGAAAAACGGTGGTGATTATACAGCCTACCTTCATGTCCTTTAAGGGTGGTAATAACTGAACAGGAGCTCTGTTCAAGCTTCAGCAGGCTGATCTGTCCAGAACAGTCGCCGACAAAAGCATACTGAGTATCAAAGTCGTATCTGTGGAGACACAGTCAAGGACGTACAACACAATCCAAAGTTATAAAGAAGAAAATGTGCATTCTAAAGAGAATAAGCGACACACCTAAAACTACGAGAAAAGAAATACCCAGCTGAAAATCATACAACGTGTACATATTGAAGAAAAAGAACGTTTTAAGCTAGAATTATCAGGAAAATTAATATTCATTCATTCAACGAGAATTCACTGAGTAGCTGTTACTATTCCAACCAGTATCCTGGGAATTGGCAAAAAAAAAGTTAAGAGCTGATGGAGAAGACAGACATAAAAACAAGTGACTATAAGCAAAGTATAACTAAGTGTTAAAAAGTAAAATGCTCAATAATGAAAACAGCCAAAAAGAACTGGAAGAAAACTGCTTTTCATGAAATATCTCTGGAAATGGTGTAAAACTGACAGCAAATATGGACATGAACCCATCTTTTTTGGGGGCCTAGATGATTTAGCGTTAAGTGAAGAGGATGGTTTAAATTGCTGTGAAGAGTTTTAATTTTAATCATCCAAACAGCAGTCATTTGGGGTAGTAGTAAAGTTTAAATTTAAAAATATATTAACTATTGGCAACAACTCATTACTTTCTTGGTCGCTTTATGGCCATAGACATTTGTGGCAAATCAGTAGTTTACCCACAATAAGATAACTACTATTTTAATTCCAAAACATAGATCAAAAGGAGGACCACAGGCTGGGCCATGATTATGTGATTCGGTGCCATTTTCTATCAATCCATACGAAAGCCAAACACATAACAGAAAAACTTATTTAGCACTTGATACATCTGAGTAGTCTTCCCTTGCTTGATTCTAAAGCATGTGGTACTATTTTAAATATCTCATGCTGTGCATTCATTTGTAGCACACATTTTTTTATAAAGGCTTTCAATGGAAGAAAAGAGTTTTACTACACCAGACGTCCAACTCTCAAAGAGAAACTACTGCGGGGCATTTGTCTGTTGCTGACAGCCTTGACCTTGCCATCGCTAAGATACACAGCTACCACAGGCAGCCTTAGGCAAGAGGGAGCGCTATGTGAAACAAATCCCATAGGGTAGAAGAAAAATTTGAGAGCGGCAATTCTGTAACATTTGGGGCATCCTGAGGCAACTTTGCGAGTATTATAAGGATTATGAACCCTCTCCAAACACACTGTAGCCCATTTATGAACTCCAGGGTCACAGACCCTTCTTATGTTCTCCTGTGGGGTCTGCAAAGAAACCATCACCAGAAGAGTCGTTCCTTTCTTTCTTTCTTTCTACAACAGAAAGTCTTTTCTTTCACTTTGAAAAGCAAAGGAGTGAAGGGAGGGGTCTGCGCTAATGAGGTTTAGGTTTTCCGAGATTTTGTATTAAAACACCTAGAGCACATCCCAGCAGAGAAGAGCAATTCATTTAGCTATTATCTTTAATAAACCGACTTTATAGCAAAAAAGCAGAGATAGAAATTCTTAGATTTTATGTGAAATATGTAGGACTCGTTCAGTCTTTGGATCTCAAGCAGCAATTTCCAAGCAGATTCAGAACTAGCTGCTGAGACCGGGAGGCGCTGCAGGGAAGGATACTGCAGACACGAAGTCCAGGAGGTGGAGAAGTGCCTCCCAAGCATGTTCCCGCTGCGGGTGCACATCCAGCTGACACACTTGTCGTGGCCCGTGCTGATCACCCACTCTGTGGCCAGGCTGAAGATAATCGCGGTCACCCGGTTCTGATGGGCTGTGGGGACAGAAAGGGAAAGTCTGCGCCCTTCAGGAAGAAACGTGACCTTTGGAGTCCAGTCTCCGTGGGTGTGAACTGAGGCTCCCCTTCTCCACTTGGTCGGCCTGCAGACTCACAGGCTCAGCAGTCCTATCCCGGAGAGGCCCGCACTCCAAACAGGCTGCGGAGCATCTGCCCGCCCCAACCCAAGAGCTATCGCAGGCTCTCCGTGGCCCTGCCCTCTGCCTCCCTACAGGGAAGACCATCAAAAGCTACAAATCATTACAGAGTAAGGCTCAAGAGGGATTCAAATAATATATTAGAGAACTGATTAAAAAACACACATACAACTCTCAATGAATTCCATATGGAAAACAGCAGTCTTATCTCAACAGAATAGGTTTGTTTGTTTTTTATTGTCTATACCTTTAGTGTTTTGACTCTTTAGAAAACACTGGCATTGTAAAAAAGGGCAACTGAGATTTTCTGAAATTAACTTATTATTTTTAAGATGAAGCATTTGTAAAGTTCTGCATCCCAAAGCAATAGCTGAGAATGAGGAAGGTGTTCTATTACCTAACTTCTAGAATATTTGTATTTCCAGGTCAATTGCAAGCCACACCAGGGCAGTGACCTGTCTACTTTATTTGGAACAGGATCTTGCATGCAGCTGGTGTTTAATAAATGCCCAGTTTGATGAATGAAGTCAGAGGCTAGACACAGACACTTCTGACCTTGCTCTCAGCTGTGTAGGCTGCTTCAGAAAAACGGAGGGGCTCTCATAAATTAATCAGAAAAATCAGAAAATACAACTCCCAGGAAATATGGGCAAAATCATGAACAGATATTCATAAAACATGACAAATGGCCAACATTAAATAAAGCCTAAATAATTTTAAAACTGAGAACAAGTTTTGACTATCAAACTGGCAATACACATTTATAAAGATAAATATAGACTTAATGAACAGGCACTCTCAATCACCACTCATTAAAAATTTACACTATTGCTGGAAAGAGTTTTGCAAAATAAATCCAGAGTATTAAAAAAAGTTTTAAAGTTTGACCCAGTTATTCTACTTTTAGTAATCTGTCTTAAATAGAAGTAATGAGTTACAGAATTAGAGTAAGAGTAGCCATCAAGGACACACACACACACACACACATATGTGTATATACATATATATGAAATATACACTCACAGATATGTATACACACATATACACACCATCATATATGTTAGTATGTGTTATCAAAAAATGGAAGCAGTATACATTTTCAAAAACAGAGGAATGGTTAAATTAAATCTGCACCCAATGGAATACTATACAAAATTTCAAACGTTAATGAGCAGGATAAGGATGGTAAATAACTCTGAAGAGCTAATAGCCTCCCACATAACTGGGGTAACAACACTTTTAAAAAGTTAATGTGAAAACCTAATTTTGATCATAAGACATGGTATTCTAGTTGTGTGTGTGTGTGTATTATAATTACCTGGGTAGGTCTTGATAAAGTTCATTTTATTAAAATCTTCAGAAACGTGAAATTCCTAAAAGTAAACACATGCAATAAGAAAACAGTTATGGTTTTAAAAACAACAGGACCTTAACTTTCAAAAGGAAGTAAAATCCCAAAATGGCCACCACCAGCCTTGGGACTCAAGATTAGCTACGTAAGAACAATAGGGAATTGCTTCTTGGTCCTGTCCTCCGGTTACCATTTCTTTTGGAACCAGACAAGAAAAGAAAGTGCTGCTGACCAGCACAGCATTTTTGTCCAATTCTTCCTCTACAAATGAGTGCTTTGTATTTCCTCTCCCTCTAATTGCAAAGGAGGCATCTTGTTAATTTTGCTCTCTTGGCTTCACTAGAATTTCCTCAAGATGACACATACAAAGTAAAACTACAAAGACCCATTACTAACAGAATTCTCAGCACTAATGAAAATAAGGCATTGGGTATCTGAGGCAATAGAAGAGGAAAATTACGTATACTTAATATATAAACACACACTAAAAAGGATATTTAGACACTGCGGGTGGTTGTTTTTTTTAATACTCCTGTATCTTCCAAAATTTATATAGACTATGTAATACTTTATAACTAGGAAAAAATTAAAAGTACATATTTCTTAATGAGAAAATGAGCCTCAGCATAAAACTGAGAAGATAAAACTCTAAAGAAAAAGCACTAATTAAAAATTCTATTGATCAGCGCTAAATTGATAAGTCCTTAAGGGTCTTGATAACATGGACATTATGAATTGCTGATTGGTCAGGAAGAAAAAAAAAAAACAACCCACAAAGGAATACTGATTCCTTGTCCTCCATCTTGGTTTTTTACAAAGTACAAAAATGTATCAGCATTTTATACATACTAATTTCTACTTGGGGGAAATCAATAGATTAATACTAACTAATAATAAATTGAATTTACATTGCTCCTTTCCACTGAGGAGCTATAAGGGTTTTTATATGCCATCCTGTAACTGCAGAGAGTACCCTTGAACCACGAGCCACAAGAATGGTCCCTAGAGAAATAAATGCATGACCACTACCAGCACTGGAGAAGGCATTTGAGGCTTGCACTCGTGGCTTCTCGTTATATGTGTGTACACATCGCCACGATATTCCTATAAAATCTTCAGAGGGAGAAAAACAAGACCACTAGCATTTATCACTACACAACGTACACAGAGCAGCCCCAAGCAGGTGGGCGCTGACCCCCAAGCCCGCAGCTCCCCAGCCCTCACCGGCTGCCCCCTGTTGCGTGAACTGCTTAAGCAGAGAGCCTGTCCTTTCTCTTGGCTTTCTTTCTTGGCCCTTAAACACACTCAAGGCTTCTTCTCCTTTACTTTAAAAAGCAAAACAAGCAAACAAAAAACAACAAAATTCTCTTAACGATACCAAAACTTTCTTCATCCCCTACTCAGCCAAAACCTTCTCTACAGATGAGCCCACACTCACCGCGTTCAGGGTCTCCAGCTGCTCACCCCGGTCACTCGTGAATCCACCGCACAGCAGGGCACCACCCCCGCTGCATGGGAAGGGTCCTCCCTGCAACCACCAGCTGCTGTCTAGCTGCCATCCCCAAGGTCGGGTCCCTGCTCTGATCTTAGGCCCTCTTCCCACATGGCCCATTCCGTCTCTGTCTCCCCTGTGGGTTCCCAACCCCCTGACTTTCTCTTAAATGTTGATATTCCCCAGGGAACATGACCTTGGCCCTCTGCTCTTCTCGTCGTACCTGCTATCCCTAATTGACGCCAGCCACAGGCGTGGTCTCCACTGAGACCTAAACTGGGAGGACTCCCAACCCGAGCCCAGGCCAACCCCTTGGGCACATGAACCCAACTGTCAAAACTGAACCTGTCACCTTTCCCCTCAATATCAGCGTGTCTTCTGTCTCAGGGAGCAGCTAACCGTTCACCATCATCTTGGCTAGAAACCGGATGCCATCTTATCAGCACTGCTCTCTATTAAACACCTACATCTAATCAAACATCTTCCACATATCGGCACACTAAGCAAACAGACAGACACCTGACCGTTCCATCCTCCCCGACTTGATGCTCCTCAATGGCTCCCCATCATGCAGTGATTCCCTAATGCACTCGATCCTAAGGGTCACCGAAAGGACTTGCTAAAATACAGATTCCCAGGCCCCTCCCTAGTGCTTCTGAAGCTGTGGGTCTGGCATGGACCAGGCAACGCGAATTTCAGCAAGTCCCCTAAATGATAAATATGACTGACTATGCAAGCTTGGGAAGCTCGGCTTACACGATGTAGTCCAGGCTCCTTAATGCACACTCAGATCACCATTTCCCCTTCCTTCCTGGCTGCCTTCCTCATCAACCCCGCTCCTAAATCAGTCATTCAGGACTCAGGCCTGGGGCCTGTCTTTTCTCATTCTCTCCCCAGGAGATCACAGCTATTCTTTTTTTTTTTTTTTTTTTTGCGGTACGCGGGCCTCTCACCGCCGTGGCCTCTCCCGTTGCGGAGCACAGGCTCCGGACGTGCAGGCTCAGCGGCCATGGCTCACGGGTCCAGCTGCTCCGCGGCATGTGGGATCCTCCCGGACTGGGGCACGAACCCGTGTCCCCTGCATCGGCAGGCGGACTCTCAACCACTGCGCCACCAGGGAAGCCTGATCACAGCTATTCTTACGGCTTGAAAGATGCCCTATGTGCAGATGACTCCCCAGCCCAGGCTCCCACTGGGCTCCAGGCCTGCAAATCCAATGCCAATTCCGCATCGCCATTGGTTGTCTCACTGGTATCTCAACTGTACAGCTGGTTCCTCACTGTCTTCTTTCCCTCTAAATGCCCCCTCTCCCCACATACCCCTAAGCCTTTCTCTTCTCAATAAATGGTACCTCTGTCTAGCAGTTACTCAAGCCAGAAACCTGGCCGTCACCTGAGCTGCTGCCCTTCCTCCCCTCCCCACACCCAACCTGCCACAGATGTATGTCCGTCATCTGCTTCTGTCCATCATCACTGCCACTGCCCTCTCACCCAGAAAGCGACAACACCTGATGTTCCCGCCTCCACTCTTGTGGCCCCTCGATCCACTCTCCACTCAACAGCCAGAGTGATCTTTTAAAAATGTAAATTAAATCACGCCATTCTTCTGCTGAAAACCCTGTAAGCGCTTCCCACAGATTTACAAAACTTAAAACTTCACCCAGACCTAGAAGGCCCTGCGTGACCTGGCCTCAGCCCGCTTGTCGCATCGCCCCTCGTCCTGCCCCGTCACTCAGCACCATCCAGCCAAGACGACCCCCTTCACGTCCTCAGACACAGAGATCTTCCTGCCTCGAGTCTTTACTTGGACCTTCACTTCCAGAAAACTTACTCTGGCTCTGCCTGGCTGTCTCCTACCTGCCCTTCAGGCCTCAGCTGAACGTCACACCCTTGGAGCGGTCTTCCTTCCTGAGGATCCTGTTTGCTACGAGCGGGGCCACACATCTCTCTGGATTCCCTCTTCCACTGCGCCTGTTCACTTCTTCACAGCACCTCCCACAACCTGTAATTTCATGTTTACTCGTATATTACCTGTCCCTCCCATGAGACCGTAAGGCTCCTGAGAACAGGGACCATGTCTACCTTCTTAATTAGCACTCTGCGTGACACCTAGTGCTGAATGCAAGGCTCTCTGTGACCCGCTCCAGCCATCTCTTCAGTCCTATCTGCTTCACGCTGCCAAGCTGCTTCATTCTTGTTCCCTGCGCACACCCTGACTTTGAAAACCCCTCTGTCTTTGCTCATGCTGTCCTCTGCGTCTGGAAGTCCTCCTCCCTCTTGCCTGGTTAACTCCTAGCCATCCTCTATGACTCAGCACAGTAACAGGCTGGCCTTGCCGCTCTCTGGCCAGGTGCAGGCACCGGTCTGTGCTCTCACTGCTCTGTGTGCAGTTCTATAAAGCAGTGATACTCAAAGCGCAGTCTGCGGACCATTGGTCCTGATGAAAGAAGCAGAGAAATAGGGAATGTGTGTTCAGAAGCCTTTCCAGCAATTTAATATTATTATGACATCCAAGCAGACAAAACCAGCAAATTTTCTCAATCAACAATACCCAAAATATCAATCCAGCAAACTAAACTCAAAGCAAACCGAAGGAAAAATAATAGAGTTGAAATACATTATCAGAGAATCGAAAAAAACAATAGAGAATCAATTAAATCAAAACTGGTTCTTTGAAAAAAATCAACAAAATTAACACACATTTAGCCAGAGTGGGAAAGAAAAAGAGAGAGATGACTCAAACTACTAAATTCAGTAAAGAGAGGGGGAGCGTTACTATAAACCTGACAGAAAGAAAAAGGACTGTAAAGGCTGCTATGAACAATTACATGCCAACAAATTAGATAAGCTAGATAAAATGGACAAACTCTTAAAAAGACATAAACAACACACACTGGCTGAAGAAGAAATAGAAAACCCATAACAAGTAAACAGATTAAATTAGCACTCAAAAAACTTCCCAGGACGAAAAGCCCAGGACCAGGCGGTTTCACTGGTGAAACTCTTCCAAGCTGAAGGTCCAAGTATTTTACAACTCAACAATTAAAAAAAAAAAAAAAAAACGCAAAGGACTTGAATAGATATTTCTCCAAAGAAGATATACAAACGACTAACAAGCGCGTGAGAAGATGCTCAGGATCACTAGCTATCAGGGCAATGCAAATCAAAACCGCAATGAGATACCGCTTCACACCGACTAGGATGTCCATAATAAAACAAAAACAAACCCAGAAAATAACAAGTGTTGGTAAATATGTAAAAAACTTAGAACCTTTATATATTGCTGTTGGGAATGTAAAACGGTATAGCAACTTTGGAAAACAGTTTGGCAGTTCTGTAAAAAGTTAAGTACAGAGTTACCATATGACCCAGCAATTCCATTCCTAGGTGTACATACTCAATAATATTGAAAACTTAGGTTCACACACAAACTGTTATGCGACTATTCATAGTAATATTATTCATAATAGCCAAAAGGTAGAAACAACCCAACTATCCATCAACTAATGAATGGATAAACAGAGTGTGGTATATCTATGTAACAGAATATTATTCTACCACAAAAAGGAATGAAGTATTAATTCAAGCTACAACATAGACGAACCTTGAAAATATTATGCTAAGTGCAAGAAGCCAGACATAAAAGGATATACACCTTATATGATTCTATTTACATAAAATGTTTAGAATAAGCAAATCTCTGAATTCAGAAAGTAGATTAGTTACTGCCAGGAGCTGAAGGAAAGGGGACTGTAGTGTGACTGCTAATGGGTGCAGGATTTCTTTTTTTCGGGGGTTGGAGGAGCTGATAAAAATGTTGTAGAATTAGAGTATTAACGGTTGCATGATCTTGTAACTATACTATAAGACCAATGAATTGCACACTTTAAACTGGTGACTTTTATGGTATATGAATTACATCTCCATTAAATATATGCATACACACACAGTTAGACCCACAAAAATGCTAATCTATAATAAACTGAAAATTTAACTATCTGGTCCTTCACCAAAGACAGTTTGAGATGTAGAGACTCAAAGAGTTATATGAGCTGTTGGCCGAATGACTAGTCCCTAGTCTTATTTTCCTTCCTTCTCACCTTATACACACACACACACACACACACACACACACACACGCGTGCGCTCTCTCCCACACTTTCCTTGCCCCAGCCTCCTCCTTCATGGGTTCAGGGATCAGGGCTGCTACAGGACTCACGTCCCCTGTACGAAGGCTGTACTTTGTGGGCTAGACTGAGCACCAAACCATCAATCATGATAGCATTCAGAGCTCCATGGAACTCCAGATGGTCCCTGACTCACGATGGTTCAACTTATGATTTTTCAATTTTACGATGGTGCTAAAGCAACGCGCCTTCAGTAGAAACCACGCTTCGATTAATGTTGATCTTTTCCCAGGTGACTGATATGCCATACGATCCTCTCTCATGATGCTGGGGAGGGGCAGCCGCAGCCCCGCTCAGCCATGTGATCATGAAGGTTAACAACCAACACACTTACCATCATTCTGGACTCACACAATCATTCTGCTCTTCACTTTCAGTATGGTATTCGATAATTATATGAGATATTCAATACTTTATTATAAAATAGGCTTTGCGTTAGGTGATTTTGCCCAACTGTAGGCTAATGTAAGTGTTCTGAGCACGTTTAAGGTAGGCTAGGCTAAGCTGTGATATTCAGTAGGTTAAGTGTATTAAATACATTTTCTTTTTTTTATTAATTAATTTTTTTTTTTTTTTAAGTTTTGGCTGTGTTGGGTCTTCGTCGCTGTGCGTGGGCTTTCTCTAGTTGTGGCGAGCAGGGGCTACTCTTCGTTGCAGTGCACAGGCTTCTCATTACTGTGGGTTCTCTTGTTGCGAAGCACGAGCTCTAGGCATGCAGGCTTCAGTAGTTGTTGCTCGCGGGCTCAGTAGTTGTGACGCACGGGCTTAGCTCCTCCCGGACCAGGGATCGAACCCGTGTCCCCTGAATTGGCAGGAGGATTCCTAACCACGGCTCTACAAGGGAAGTCCCAAATGTATTTTCAACTTATGATAGTTTCAACTTACAATGGATTTATCAGGGTTTATCAGTAAGTTGAGGAAGATCTGTAGTTTACAATTAAGCACTAACTAAAATCAATCCATTTTTAGGCCTAACATCTGTACTGAATGAAGCATTTTCTAATGCCAAACAAGCAGGCGTTCATTGTTAGCTTTATGTACACTGTCCAACAGGAGTGAACACGGGAGGTCAGTATGATGAATACATCCTGGAGGCCACCTACCATCACGGCTCCGTTATCCTGGCCCACAAATATCCGTCTGCTATCATGATGGTAAGCCATAGCCGAGCAAGGAGCTGCCAGAAAGACAAAGACCACGTTACGCGCAAAGCTAAGCATGGTGAGTCATTGTTCCAGGGACATTATTCAAAAGAGCCATAAAACTTAGGTTCAAAGAAAGAGGGCAGAAACACTTTATAAAAAGAAATATTACTAAAATCCTGTTGTCTTAGTGTAAAGTTTTAACAATCTTCCAAGTTACTTTTATAACTTTGGGTGAAGCGAGCTCCATGAAGTTTCATCTGCTTGAAACTCCCACCTGTTTCTGGAAAGGTCTGGGGTCCAGTGCTTAGAGTAGGTGATCTGCTACCCAAATTCCGCAGGTCATCCTGCCCCTCCCGCTTCCCCATCACAGGTAAAACAGCACCTGGCATCTGTGGAAAGAAGGGTTCCCGGCACCACAATTCCCTTTCCGTGGCATGTGAGCAAGCTGGGAAAGCCACTTTGGGATTACTTGGGTTTTTTCCCCAATGATGAAAAAAATGTTCCGTTTTGCGATGACTCATACAACCCCAGTTTGTGGTAACGCGTTGTGAGGGGTAGACATGTCTCTTTGCCCACAGCATGTCATGTGACTAGGACAGCCCCGACTCTTCCCAGGTATGCACCCCTCTTCCAGCTTCTACATAGTCTTCTGCCAGAAAGCAAGGGCCAGAGAATGAGTTTCTCAAAGGAGAAACTCTAAACCGTCTCCTCTGCTAAAAATCAGAATTAAAGTGATTTAGAAAATGGAACATTTGGAAAAAGAAATGTTTGGGTTCACTTCAGGCTTAAGAATTTTAATTGACTGTGGAAAGAAATGCATGCTAGGAAATAAACTTGAGTTTATTTTGAAATAAAACTTCTTAAAAAAAGTAAAAGAGAAAAATCTTATAAATGAGGTTACCATTTGAAAACAGTTTAAAGTTCTCTAACTACAATGGCTGATATTCTCCACCAAAGGAAGAAAATAAACTACAAAACTGAATCGTACTCAAAGGCAGAAACACAGTTAGCTGTATGATCAGACTATTTCAGCTGCATTCAAAAAACTATCTCGTTGAAATGTAGAGACCAAAACTGTCTACACACAAAACAATTAGAACTGACTACAAGTTTGTACACCCTTATCCACCATATTGATGTTTCAAACTACAAAGAACGATCATGTTTAAGAATTATAACCACAAAGATATATGTATCTTCATAAAAAGTGCTTTTTAATAACCGCGCATAAAATTATCTTTGAGAAATCAAATCTCTTTGATGATTTTAAAGATTCACTGTCATCATTTTTGCTTGCTTTTCAGTTGGTACTAAATCTTAATGCTTTAGTTTTAAGCTTCTTTTCAATTCTTTTTATGCCCAATCCTATAACTAACTGTACATAAACATGTTAAAATCTTTTGCGTAAAAATTACAATGTGCTGAGTAATTTTATAAGACTAGAGAATTCTCACATATTTTTTTAAAAAAAGCCTCGCTAGTTTGCTGTGTATCTAAAAATGTCCTGGCTTTTTTCCTAGAAGGGAAGCTTCTACTGAGATAAACTATACATATATATATTTTTTAATGTGAATGTTCACATAGTTTTCTTTTGTTTGTTTGTTTGTTTTTGCGGTACGTGGGCCTCTCACCGTTGTGGCCTCTCCCGATGCGGAGCACAGGCTCCAGACGCGCAGGCTCAGTGGCCATGGCTCACGGGCCCAGCCGCTCCGCGGCACATGGGATCCTCCCGGACCGGGGCACGAACCCGTGTCCCCTGCATCGGCAGGCGGACTCTCAACCACTGCGCCACCAGGGAAGCCCCACATAGTTTTATAAATAAGCAAAACACAAATCATCTTTCAAATCAGTGACCTTTTAAAAAGGCACCATTGCAGTCTAAAATCATATGCTTAAAACTTTAGTTTTGTAAACAAAGGGTTTTCTGGAATATCGTCAGGCTCTTTCATTTATGTATTCCTTATGGCTGCTTTCACATTATGATGGCAGAGTCGAGAAGTTGCCACAGAGACTGTTTGGCCCATAAAGCCTAATATTTATGTCTGGCCCTTTGCAGAAGAAGTTTGTGGACCCACCCCATATTGCGGTGAGCAGCACAGTTTTGGAGTCAGGTGGGCATGAACTGGAATTCCAACCTCTGGCCTCAGTTTCCTTGTCTACTAAATGGTGAAAATATCATCTACCTTATATAGCTGTTGTGATGATTTCATAACATAGTACCAAAAGACAAAAATGCATGAGGCACATAGTAGATACAGAAACTAAGAGTTACATTTTTCTTCAGCTAAAGCAGATTCTGAAAGTTAGTTTTGTTATGTGAGGTAATGCTCTGAATCCTAATTGGTCCACGTACAGCAACATTCTAAGGTTTGCTTACTGATCACCTGTTAGGTCACAGGAAACAAACTGGTGGATGACCACTAAAATGGCCTCAGCCGGGTAACCTGCAGACAGTTTTTAAAACCAACATGGCCCTTCTCTTCTCAGACTTCACATTTAATTTTAAAATAAAACGGACAAGCAGTTATTTCTCAAAATTCATTCATTCCGTTTTCTTCTGGCAATGTTCTTGCAATTTCATCAGTAGACATTGTTCTAGATGGAGGTGATAAAGAGGCATCTGGAAGCAACAGGCTGCATACGTGTAGATACAAACATGAAGGTGTCAGTCACCCACAGCAGAGCTGTGTTTTTACTACTCTTTCCAGCCACAGCGCCGGAAGCTACTTCGGGAGGGTACAGGTAGGCCAAGGTAGCAAGGGATGGCAAGAGAGAAAGCAAAGCCATGTGCCCAAGACCCAAAAGCCAAGGAAGAGTGTGCACTGCTACTGCTAGGTTCTGGTGCCCTGGGGGAGAAATCAATTACAAAGTGAACTAAATATCTGGGGGAAATACAAGCCAAGGAGACACTGAACTAAACACTGGGCAAAAATCTACCTCAGTCTCTCTCTGTTCTTAAGAGCATGAACTCCAAGGTTGAGGTCTCAGGAGATTGAGCTGTGGCCAGATTATGAAGTGCGGGGTAATGGAGAGGAGGGAGGGATAACAGCAAGAGCATTAGCGGGACTGTCCACAAAGACGGCAAAACATCCCCCAGCACAGGTAGCAGGTCCCCAGGCTGTTGCTATTCCCAGCTATCAGATCTATCACTGGGTCACTGGAAGTAAGGAGTTAACTGTCTAAGAGAAGCCTTTTATTTTTCAGTTGGGTAAAGGATAGGCTCAGCGGCCCAGAGTATCCCACCTACCTCTGCCCTGCTCCCTCAAAATCCCAAAGTAAATTTATCACATGGGCTCCATAAGCACCTTCACAAGACATCAGCCGCTTCCTATTTCACACTGAGTAACCAAGGTGACAAATCCACAGACACACACGGACACAGGACGGGAGGTACTACTGCCTGGCATAGTAAATCATGATTAGGGTTTCAGGTAGTCTTAACACACTGCATATGGTAAAGTTTTCTGGTTCCTTTTATAATAGTTAGCTTTATACCAGTATTCCAAAAAGTCCACTTCATTTTCACTGAATGGTTATCAAGATAGAGAAGATAACCAGCCTGCCCAGGCTGTCGGTAGAAGGCAGAACAAATGAAAATCCTGATAAATTACTAATTATTTGTGGAAATGCTTATAGAATCTAAACCCTGCACATACCCTGCGATAAATGTGCCAATGAGAAAGTGCTAGCCAAGAAAGGAGGTGCTTGGAAGGATGACTCAAGCTGATATAAGGAATCTGCTGAATAACTGGCAGCTCTGTGTTTGTAAGAAACTCCACGGCCCCTGGAATAACTCTTAAGGGAGCTATGAACAGCGTCCACAGCGTCTGGAACTAGAAAACACTCTTCTTTGGAGAACTTCGTAACAGTCGTCACTAGCAAACCGTCAAGCCTGCTCCAGAGCCTTTTGTCTTTTCCTAGGGGATCCTCTGATTATTGAAAACTTAACTGAGGAAAAGCCCTCATTAAGGACCAAAACCACCAGGAAATAAGCAGCTACGGATGCCTTCCGTGTGGCCACTGGCGGGGGGCAGGACACAACCCCAGCTTGGACCTGGGTGGTATCCAGGCACTTTTTTCAAGAAAGGATGGAGAAGTGGGAAAGAAGGATGCAAAGCTGCTTAGATCTGCAGGAAGGGCTGGATTTAAATGTAATTTTATATCACTACATCTCAGGGCTGTTCTAAAATCTCAATGCAAAGCTTTATGGTCAGGGTTTATTTTTAGAACATATTTGACTACTGAGAAAAATCTCCATTTAGAATGCGTTGTGCCTTGGACCAAATCTCTCAACAGTACCCAGAGTTTATGAAAAAGTTGGACAAAAGGCCAGTTAAGAAGGCAGAGTGATCAGAGCCCTGTTTTAGTGTCAATATCAGCTATTACTAAGAAGAAAGTTACTACTAATATAAGCTGGCAAAAGGAAGACAAAGGAAAATGGAGGAGGTGGGAGGCTTTCCTCTTCCTTTTATTTTTTCCACTTCTGTTCAAGTCCACTTCAGTTAAGCCGGTAGACCCAGCTTCATTCTCAAGAGAAAGGGAGTCTTCCTGTGGTTTAACACAGCCTATCAGAGGTATTAGGCAACTAAGAAGCTCATTTTGAAATCTAGCGGCATTTTTTTTAATCAGGAATTTTGAAATTTAAATCCTCAAAGACAGCTACTCACAGGCCATTGTGTGGTAAATGCTGGGCCAGTACTGACCGCTGTCTCTTTTCAGCCATACGCGGATAGTTCTGTGGAGAAAAGCAAAGAAAAAAACGAGTAGTCTTTAGTAATTTTACCTTCTTTTCTGCTCCAGGCAAACTTTTTATTTTATTTTCAGTATTGCTTCCCATTGACCTTATAACATTAATCAACTGGAAAAATTAGACAGATACACACACAGAGCATCATGGTATACTTTATACTAGTATATATGTGTATATACACACGCACATATTACATAGTTACCTACAGTATGTCCATGCATGGCGAGTTATGCAGTAACTAGGAGTCAGGATTCTAAATAACTTTAATAATATGGAAAATGTTCATTATATATATAATGATATACAAAGAAAGCTGAGAACTATTAACTACTTTTCTTGGCAACAAACTGCAAACTGGGTCGCCTGGCTGTCTCAGCCAAATGAGAGTCGTAGACGTAAGTGGAAAGAAAACGTTCCTGGAGAACCGGGAGAGACGTGCGTACAAAGCAGAGCCCACACCACTGCTCGTTCGCAGATAATTCCCAGTCGTCTCGGCCCCGGGAGGAAATCCTTCCACACCCATCTCTGAGCCTCTCCTTTCACCAGAACGCACACAGAGAGATGAGGAAATCCTGGACACAGGCAGGAAAATGACACACGACCAAAACAGCCAAAGTTTAATCCTTTGGCTTATCACCTCAGAAGAACACTATGGAATATTTCTCCAGAACTCATGGAACCTCCAGGAAGCTCTGGGCCCCTTCCTCTTCAGAGTGGGACACTCACTGCCTTTTCCGGCACAGCTGTGCTCTGCCTTCGCCATGACTCCTGTCTCAGTGTCCCTTATTGTCAGCTCTGTCACACTCTTGTATTTCTAAGAGCAACACAGATTCTGGCCCACAGCCAGCACTGAATTAATGGTTGCAACCTTGAACTAAAATACAGTAAGGCTAAATGTTGACACTGTGTTTCCATTCTGCCTGAAGTTCAAGACAAGTAAGACAGGTCCATGAGGATAAAAATCAGAATAGTGGTTACTTCTGGGGCTGAGGACAGAATGCAGTGAAGGGATGTGAAGGAACCTTCTAGGGCCATGGTAAGGCTCTGGGGAGTAGGTGACGTGGGTGTTTGCATCTTTCAGAACCTGCCCAGCTGTACTTAAGATCTTACAGATTACTGTAAATGATTAGAGCTAAATAAAAGAAAATAAAGACTAGATGTTGACTTTCATTCATCCAAATAAATAAGACGACCTGGCAGTACAGCGGAATTCATGCTATTTTAAAGGTGAACTGGCCATACAGGCCTTAGTGTAGGAACAGCCATTTGTAAAACACGACCCATCTTCCAGCCACTGCTAACTGGTCATGATGGAACCTTTGGCTAAGTTGAATCCCTCAGAATTTTTCTCTACATCCCACCTCTGATCACAACTGGCCAGACCAGAAATGGGATCAGTCAGTTCCTTCCCCGGGAACTCAGAAACCAGGAGAGACAGAAATAGATCAGTACGTCTCCAGTAGTTGAAATGACTGCTTCTCGTCACACATTTTGCAAGTTGGACTGGAGAATTTTGTACGTTAATAAAAGGGAAAGAATGAAGCCGACCGAAGAGGAGAAGCAGTAGCGTGCTGGAGACAGTCCAGGTGGAGAGTCCCCCATGCCAGCTGCTCCTGAGGCCGCTATTTCCCTAGACTTGGGTTCCGTGAGGCAGATGCCCCAGCATCCTCACCATAAACACCCGTAGCAGCTTAAGCGAATCTGAGTAACCGTTGCTATTTGCAAGCAAACAGGTACTCATACACTGTGTCTGCGTGGGACACCATGAAGACTCTCGGACACTGTCTCTTCGTTCAAGCACCATTAAACAAGATCCTACGTGACGAAGTTCACAAGGCAAGGCAATCAGGCAGACTCCTTCAGGAGTACCTATATTGTGATAGGAAGTCCTAGAAAGTTCAAGTTCACAACCAAAATTAAAAGGGAAAGAGAGAGAAAGATCAGACTAAAGCATCTGTGAACAGACCTATACTTTTTACTGTTTGTAGTTCGACATCTTAAATCAAAATTTGACACTCTTTGAGGTAACGTTTTAAACCACTGTTATTATTTGTGGGTTCTTGGTTACTGTTCATGATTATTTAGTTTTCTTCTTCCACAAACCTCAGAGGTTAAGACTTTTTCATGGAACAGATCTTTCTAGTTTGAAACCATTTAAATGAAGCGATGAAAAATATTTAATAGGGATTTCCCTGGTGGCGCACTGGTTAAGACTCCGCCTGCTAATGCAGGTGACACAGGTTCAAGCCCTGGCCCGGGAAGATCCCACATGCTGCGGAGCAACAAAGCCTGTGCGCCACAACTACTGAGCCCATGCACCGCAACTACTGAAGCCTGTACGCCTAGAGCCCATGCTCCGCAACAAGAGAAGCCACCGCAACAAGAAGCCGCAACGAAGAGTAGCCTCCGCTCGCAGCAACTAGAGAAAGCCTGCGCGCAGCAACTAAGACCCAACAACGAAGACCCAGTGCAGCCATAAATAAATAAATATATTTTTAAAAAAATACTGCTTATTTCTTTAGGTGTGATAACGGTGTTGCAGGTTTTTGCTTGTTTTTTTTAAGAAGTAAGCAGTAATGCCTACCTGGGACACTGGCCCTTGTCTCTGTTCTCAGCATGCCCACCACCGTCCAGCCCTCATCACTCATGCCTCAGGGCAGCCTCCTTTCAGGTTATGTGGTGGGCTCATCCCCCTGGTCCACCTCGGGCATGTCGACGACTGGCTACATCTCCCAAGGAACCATGCATCCCACTGCCCCTGTGTTCAGAGCCCACCAATTGTTGTCTCAAATCAGGGGTTCAACTGACATAATTATGATTCCCAGACCCAGATCCTACATCCCAGCAAGCTTTCAACCTCAGATGCCCCAAATATGCTGAGCTCAGGTTATATCCTAATCCCTCCTCCCTCACCACTCCACCAAGGACTTTTCTCTCTAGGCAGTAGTTCATCTGGGCAGTACCCGCAGGATGGGTACCATTTCAGCATGACCTCCCTCACCTAAATTAATCAATAGAAGCTTATAATGATGATCCTTAGGCCTGAACTACTAACACAATATTACATTCTGTTGACTATATTTTATGTTACTTAGTACAGAATGTTTATGGATACATTTCATTACTTATGTTCAACATAGGGGATGAAACAGGAGTTATAAGAAGTCAAAGGCCAACTCAACTCTTAAGCATTAAATCTGTTCAAGGATTCTACTCCACTTGCAAAGACAAGACAGCAAAGGCCAAGGTACTTGAAGATGAGAGCACCGTACAGCGCCTTCATTCACTCAAAGGGATTAAACCTATCTGTCTGTTTTTTTAAGGGTCTAAAGACCAGAATGCTGATGTAGCCTAAAAGCCCCCAGATCACCCCCAAAAGTTGTGGTCATGAATGCACTGGTAGCTCAATGGAGGTCATGAATGCACTGGTAGCTCAATGGAGGCCTCAGAGGCACATGCTTTCCCCTGTGTCCTCTTGAAAGAAGAGTGATTTCAGACAGCACAGAAGTCACTGTGAGCGGGAAACCTTAAAGGCTGTCTCTTCCAGCCAATCATCTAACCTGGAAAAGTCAAATTTTAACTTCATGCAGCTTAGTCCAAGGTCAAAACGGGACCTACCTAGACCCCAGCATCTTTGAAACACAGTATTACTTCCTTTGGAGGACAAACATCAGTTACTACCATTTGGTCTGCACCCAGCTGACACACTAGGAAATTGGCAAGACAAATGATCTCTTGCGGTGTTTCATTTGGAAATTATTTATCACATCCAGGCTGAGAGAAGACCATCATCCTTGCTTGGGAATCAGGCAACTGACCTTGAGAGTTGACTCTACCTCTGTACTCACACTTTCTATCTGGAATTCCCTTCCTTCTCTTTTCGAGCCAAACTCTTTCCCTTCCTTGGGGGACGCATTAAAATCTCCCACTTCTGAGATAAAAATCAAAATGATATTAAATTTAACTCCTAATACTCCAGTACTCTCAAGAAACTATGATATTAAACAAAGGTGTATAATTTCTACTAGGTAATATAGAAATTTGTTTTGTATTGTAGTCAGACATGCCTCATTGGTTTAAAAAAATGGTTATAAAAACAGGCTTAAGTTGGGCTGTTTATTTAAAAAAATCAACAAATTCCACAAACTAAAAAAATTTACTATTCAGAAAACTGGAAACAAAATCTACTAGTCACAATTAAACAGTTTAGTAACATTTTACAGAAGCAAACTATTAAAAACTCTAGGATGGGCTTCCCTGGTGGCGCAGTGGTAGAGAGTCCGCCTGCCGATGCAGGGGACGTGGGCTCGTGCCCCGGTCCGGGAAGATCCCACATGCCGCGGAGCGGCTGGGCCCATGAGCCATGGCCGCTGAGCCTGCGCGTCTGGAGCCTGTGCTCCGCAACGGGAGAGGCCACAGTGGTGAGAGGCCCGCGTACTGCAAAAAAAAAAAAAAAACAACAACAACAAAACCCTCTAGGATGATACTAATGAACGATATAATCACCAAAGTGTCAGGATCAGATGGCTTTATTTTTCCAAAAAGCACAGTATCTTCTGCCTAGATGAATGTCTAAGTCCTTCTCTGAAGTAAAACAGCTTAACTTTTCCTTCACTATTCTGACAATCTACACCCGCTCACCTAAACTCATTTTATGTTTTGCCTGCTGCTTATTCTACCCATTTTTCTAGTAGAGGGATCTTGTTTGATGTTCCAAGACTGCGTCAATCTGGAAAAAAAATCTTTTCTTAAAACCAGAACCTTAGAAACATGTTCATCTTTGCCAAGATCTATTTTTAAGTTCTTTTGAAAACAACAGTCTGATATTTTTCCAAAAGGTACTTAGAAAGGAAATGTGTCATTTCTTTCAGAGCCTACACTACTGTAAGTGCTTTTCAATCTTCCCCACGCTCCTGCTGTCCCTGTGGAGGGCTGCACCATTAGTCTCCTTTGCCCTCCTCGTTTGAGAAGCACGAACTCTTGTAGGGCTGCAGCGTTTTCCATGGAGACATGAGAGGAAGTCTCTCTGTAAGACTATAGCCCCACTGTACACACATCAAACCATCATCTTATTGGTCTCGTTGTTCAGCGCGGTGGATCATCATCTATTTATTCTCTAAATAAATGAAATGCCAAAGTTGGATTGTATTTCTTTATTTTAAATATTTCAGACTGAAATGTGTTTAAAATGTATTGCCGGGCAGGGCTAAGCAAAGGAACAGCTGAAAACAATAATAACATGCCATTTCTAGGGCTCTCATGATTTTCTGTCAGCACCGCGCACTAGAGCTAATTCTTTTTTTTTTTTTTTTTTTTTTTTTGCGGTACACGGGCCTCTCACTGTTGTGGCCTCTCCCGTTGCGGAGCACAGGCTCTGGACGCGCAGGCTCAGCGGCCATGGCTCACGGGCCCAGCCGCTCCGCGGCATGTGGGATCTTCCCAGACCGGGGCACGAACCCGTGTCCCCTGCATCGGCAGGCGGACTCTCAACCACTGCGCCACCAGGGAAGCCCTAGAGCTAATTCTTTGGCAAGAATTTTGCTCCATATAGTGAGAAACACGTTTCCTGCCTAATCATAATGATAACAATAATAACAATGATGATGATGATAACGACAACAATAAACTGATTTAGGAATTCCAGGCTCGGCAATTGATCCTGCAGAAATTTTTTAATAGATGAAAAAAAGAACTACATATTTTAAAAAGTTCATATGAGCATTATTCAAAGGAGTAAAGTTAGGGGAAGATGTTAAATAATGAAATGGATTAATGACACATGAATTTAATTGCCTATATAGTCAGTAAAATTAGTTATGAAGACCATAGAACCATGAAAAAATGTTTATAATATATTAAGGTTTTTGTTTTGTTTTGGTTTTTTTTGCAGTACGTGGGCCTCTCACCGCTGTGGCCTCTCGCGTTGCGGAGCACAGGCTCCGGACACGCAGGCTCAGCGGCCAAGGCTCACGGGCCCAGCCGCTCCCCGGCATGCGGGATCTTCCCGGACCGGGGCACGAACCCATGTCCCCTGCATCGGCAGGCGGACTCTCAACCACTGCGCCACCAGGGAAGCCCGTTTTTGGTTTTTTTTTTTTTTTAAGCTTAATATAAGATGATAGAACTAAATTCCATAACTACGCTGAGTCAGGCTGGGCAGGGAGGACAAGGCGGCTGATGAAGGGCAGAAAGAAGGAGAGAAGGGAACACGCCCCCGGGGCAGACAAGGACTCTGGTTCCTGGGGGGCGGGGGGTGGGGTGGGGGTGGGGTGGTTCCCAGAGAAAAGATGTAGAGCAGCTGAGAAGCAGGAAAACAGCAGGGCCACCAACAATTAAACACCTCCTCATAAGCCTTGAGGCACATAAGGACTTATCTTGTCTGATTTTCAAGTGTACCTATCTCAAATTCTAAATGTAAAAACCGTCCACTCCCTGGGAGTGTGCCCGTTAAATCATTAACCACTGAGAGCAAGGGAGGCTGAGTAGTAAAGCAGGGGTCAGACTGAAGCTCCGGCGCGGCTGCAGGCACTAGAATCAGAGGCAGTTTCAAATAGGTCTCGGCCACTTTCCTTTTTTCAGTGCGGCAGAGTCTAAGAGGCCCTGTGCCCCCATGGAGTCTGTCAGGGGATCCGCTGCACCCACGGAGGTCAGTGCAGAGGAGTGACGAGGGCCTGGACACAAGGGCTAGAGGTGCTGGGTGGACGGGGCCTCGAGAGCATCAATTACGCCCCGGGAGCAGTGAGCAGAGAGGCACAATGGGCAGAGCTGGGCAAAGAAGTCCAGTGCAGAAAGGCAGGAAAGGGCAGACACCAAAAGGCACAGGACTCGATGGCCTGAAAGATACAGGGCAATAAACCGTGCCTCTTCACAAACGTGTCCCCGCTTAACTTCTCCAAGTTCCCAGAGAAGAGCTCCAGTGGCACAGACGCTACCTCCTGCCTTCTACATATGCACTGCGAATCTAGAAAAGCCTGTTGAGAACATGATGCCACACCCTCAAGGCAAAGATGACAGCCAAGACCTCCATTTTATACTTAGGGAGGCAGAGGTCAGGAGGGAGAAAGACCTAAAATCAAACAAACCAACAGCGGCCCTGAGTCAGATTTTCTAACTCTGTCTACTTATTCTGCCAGAAGGTGATGAAAATGCACATTTCAAAACAATACCAAAGTAAATCAAAGCAAAGAAGCTTTATATGGTAATTAATTAATATAGAGAACAATTTTTTAAAGGGCATTCAGAAAACTCTACATTTTATCCTCCAAAGCAGCAACTCCTAAGCAATAAGGAAACATGAAGCATTGAATTCCTTTTCTTCTCCAAATAAATGCAGAATGTGGAAAAGTCCAGGTCTAACTCCAAAATTCTCACTTAGCTCAAAAAAATCCTGACTTCTGTGCTCAATACGTACAGTGATTCTAACAAAATCTCTCACTACCTCAAGATCAACTACAGTATACGATTCAATATGTAAGTGCTTGAGGTAGCAAGTTGCAAAAATGGGCCCAATTCTTTACCTCTCCCTGCATCCATGCCCTTTACAATGTGACTCTGTAGCTCTTCCCATCAGGAGGTGGAAGCTACTTCTCTGATCTTGAAAATGGGCTGCCTTGTGACTTGCTTTGGCCAGAAGAACGTGGTTGTAGCAATGCAGTGCCAGCTCTAAGAGGCCCTCTCTTGGAAGCCCACCATGGTTACATGAACAAGAGGGCCTAGCCTGCTGGAGGATGAGAGATCGCACAGAAGAGAGCCCCACTGTGCCAGGTGAAGCCGTCCTCCACAGGGCTGCGGCTAAGATAAGCAGGGCCAACACGCGTATAAGTGAGCCTAGCTGTGACTAGATGGACTGTCTAGGTGACCCATGGGCTCATGATCAATGATAACACTTGTTGTTTTAAGCCACTGAATTTTCGGTTGGTTTGCGACATAGCAATAGCTAACTGATACAATGCCATCTGTCCCAAGCAGTATATCTTTAAGAATAGTTAGGAATCTGACCTTAAAACTGGAAATAAAAACAGCATTTGGCGTTGACCAAGTGTCAAGAATTTCAAAGTACTTATCGAACACATAAGTCCACTTTAACTTTTAACTGAGCTCTAGGATCCTCACTTTGCTCAGATGCTAATTTGATTCCCAAGAAACTGAAGACATTACTGTAAAAGCATAAATGAAGTCACTACTCTTAATTAAATATTATTCAATATTTTCATCCTGTCTATCAAGGATAGTAGTTCCGTATGTTCTTTTCCCTTACTACAGTAGATACGTAAAAAGCAGACTAAAAACCAAAAGTTTGATTAAGAAAGAAGTACTTATTCCAGGGAGATTAATCTGTGATCTGCTCAAAGACGTTCCTGATGAGGAGCAGAGAGGCCCCTTTTATTTCTTCTAGTCCCTTTGTTTGACTCTTTCAAAGAGCTGATTGAAAGCAAGTTAAAAATATACTTCAGGAAATCACCAAGTCTATAAAGCCTCATCTGCTTAAGCTACAACATACTAGAGCAAAGACAGATTCAAAGCATGATTTTTCTTCTAAAAATCACTGGCTCTCAAAACAGGAGGCATCTCGTGTTAAGTCATGATTAATACCATTTTCAAACCTGTCACTCCATGAGAGCATACATTTGGTTCAATACATATTATTTTCTGGTATGCTTACCTTGAAAATCATGCCCACACTTTGATAAACAGATTCAAATAGCACACAAGTGTTTCTGTAAAATCACAAGGCCAAGTTCCACCTCGCCCGACACATCAGCATTTCTAAAAGCAGCCCTTTTTTTTTTATTGGTATGACTTTCTTTTTTTAGCATCTTTATTGGAATATAATTGCTTTACAATGGTGTGTTAGTTTCTGCTTTATAACATAGTGAATCAGCTATACATATACATATATCCCCATATCTCCTCCCTCTTGCCTCTCCCTCCCACCCTCCCTATCCCACCCCTTTAGGTGGTCACAAAGCACCAAGCTGATTTCCCTGTGCTATGTGGCTGCTTCCCACTAGCTATCTATTTTACATTTGATAGTGCATATATGTCCATGCCACTCTCTCACTTCATCCCAGTTTACCCTTCCCCCTCCCCGTGCCCTCAAGTCCATTCTCTACGTCTGTGTCTTTACTCCTGTCCTGCCCCTAGGTTCTTCAGAACCATTTTTTTTTTTAGATTCCATACATATGTGTTAGCATAAAGTATTTGTTTTTCTCTTTCAGACTTACTTCACTCTGTATGACAGACTCTAGATCCATCCACCTCACTACAAATAACTCAATCTCGTTTCTTTTTATGGCTGAGTACTATTCCATTGTATATATGTGCCACATCTTCTTTATTCATTCATCTGTCGATGGACACTTAGGTTGCTTCCATGTCCTGGCTATTGTAAATAGAGCTGCAATGAACATTGTGGTACATGACTCTTTTTGAATTATGGTTTTCTCAGGGTATATGCCCAGTAGTGCGATTGCTGAGTCATATGGTAGTTCTATTTTTAGTTTTTCAAGGAACTGCCATACTGTTCTCCATAGTGGCTGTATCAATGTATATTCCCACCAACAGTTCAAGAGGGTTCCCTCTTCTCCACACCCTCTCCAGCATTTATTGTTTGTAGATTTTTTGATGATTAAAACCAGCTCTTTTAAAAAAGTTCTCAGGGGACTTCCCTGGTGGTCCAGTGGGTAAGACTCCACACTCCCAGTGCAGGGGGCCCAGGTTCGATCCCTGTTCAGGGAACTAGGTCCCACATGCATGCCACAACTAAAGATCCCATGTGCTGCAACTAAGACCCGGCACAGCCTAAATAAATATTTTTTTAAACTTAAAAAAAAAAGTTCTCAAAAACACACCCTAATCATCCCAAAATAGCTAAATTAAAGCAATTTAACTATCTTTAAATTGTAAACTGATATACAGGGGTTATTCAACAAAATGATTTAAAAGAATACAGAGTATAGCATATGCTACAAATTAATTAAGCCCCAGGCCTGATTTCTTTTAAACTCTGAACAAATAGTAAGTTTGGGGAAATCTGATTTTCCAGTCACTCTTAGGATCACTGATGCTATTTTGTATCTTGGTAAATCACCAAACATTTGTGTTACCTACTACAAAGGATATTTTTTCCTAGTCTGACAGTACCTCCAGGGTTACCTACAAAAATGTGTAATTCTGGTAGCCTGGCTGGTTTCTATAACATTAAAATGTTAGCCTAAGAGGGAGAGGAAAGGATATGGTACAATCTGCTTTTATCAAATAAACAGCAGTTTCCTTCCAGCCAAGTCTCCTGAACTCTGCCCTCTTCATTACTGCGGCAGAAAGCAGCCTTTCTCCTTTGATAACAAAGGGGGGAAACACTAGATTTTTATTGAATTGATTATCTAAACTGAAAGGCAGGGAAACTAGCCTCTTTCTACAGAGGAGAATCAGACTGGTTTAAAAAAATTAAAATTTCCACCCCCTTCTACAGTCCAGGGAAGGAATCCGGGGCAGCTTCAAGGGTCCACGACAATGGTGGCTCTCAGACTGCAGCCCGTGTCACAGGCAGACTTTTATCCTGGAGGGAAGGCCACTTGCACCTGTGTGGTGCTTGCGCTAGCCCCTAACTGAACAGTGCTGCTCCAGCAGCCTGATGGCTGGGTTTCCACCTGCAGATGTTTTCTTTTGTACTTGAGGAACCACTCTTGCTGTTATCTTTTCCTGCTGTTAGGCTTTTGTTAGCATCAAAATTATTTTTTGCGGCCTCTGCGCCACCCAGGAGGGTAAAAGCTATCACAACCTTTGAGGAGCCGGGGCAGGAGGATAGGATGGAGTCAGTCAATGGAGGGTCCACGCAACACTGATTCTTGAATTAAAAATAAAAAGTTTCAAACTCTGTTCACAGCCTAGAAGTCTTGAAATGCAAGGTTAAACTAACCTAAAAGAAGCACCGTTGGGGGCCGTAAGGGAGAAGCCTGTTTTTCAATTCTGGTCCATGCTTCTTCATTCCTACCAGGTTTATTTGTTTATTGATTCACTCAGACTAACATTTGAGAGACCGCTGACCACATGCTTTCCTTCTGGGAGTCTGGAATTGCAGCATGTGTGAGGCAGAGGCTGCCTTCATGACCAACCCCTACTGAAAGCCTTGGGTATTGAGTCTCCAGCCACCTTGATGGTAGAAGGTATTTCACACATGTGATGTAACTCTCTGCTGGAGGAAGAGAGCACCTCCTGAGTTGCCTCCACAGGGCCAGGACTCTTGGAAGCTCATGCCTGCTTTCCTCTAGACTTCACCCCACGCCTTTCCCTTCATGGATTTTGTTGTGGGTTGTCCCACCGTAATAATAAATCAGGACCGTAAGCATGACTGTATAATGACAGTCCTAGTGAGTCAAGGAAATTGGCGGTGGCCTTGGCGCCCCCTAACACAGCAGGGCAAAGATTTTTATAAGGGAAAACTTATGACTGATGTGACTTGTAAGTGACCAAATATGGAAATGATGAAAAGGCATAACTCGAAGACAGTTATAAGAACTTAGGTGTGTAAGTGACCCCCAAAACGGTATTATTCTATTCAGACAGGAGAAATTTCATTTTATTTACACACACACACATACATACCCAGACACAGTAAGCAGAGACATCTTTAGCTTCTGATGAGATTAAAGCAATTAAATGGAAAATAAATGGAAACGAAAACAGTAACAGCCAACACACAAAAAGCGCTTTTATCTGTGCCAGGCACAGTTCAAAGTGCTTTGCATATGAATTCATCTAATTCCCACAAAACCCTATGAGGTAGGTGCCTTTATTATCTCCATTTTGCAGATGAGAAAACTATGATACAGAGAGAATAAGTAACCTGCCCAGGGTCACATGGCTGGGATTCAAACTCTGGCATTCTGGATCCAGAATCTGTTCTCAACTATGCTATAAAAAGAAAATGATCTAACTAAAAGAAAATGATCTATCTAAAATGATAGCTCATCTTTAGATGAGCTACTCTAACGACAGAGGAATAAATGCTCTCCCACCCAGGCTTCCCCTTTCTCACTTCTTCACTTTATTTTATAACACAAACGAAAGAGTCTACTTTTAGGCACTGCATGACAACAAAAATACAGTGGTTAACATTCTGGTTTTCTGTATAAACTAAAAACTTCCAGCTACGCCAGGTTTCCTCCTAAGCATAACACTTAAAAATCAAGTTGTTTATTTAAGATTGTTTCCATGTGAACAGCTACTAAATACACACTTTTTCCTTTAAACCGTCTTAATATACTTAGAAATGTCTAAAAGGAAACAAAAAATTAAATAGCTGGTGTAACAAAAAAAAAAGGAAGATGCCACCAAAAATATTTTAAAAGTTGATTTTCTATAATTTCTATTATTTACCAGCCTAACAGCAACATCCTAAATATCTTAAAACATATGAGATATCTCTTTGTTTGACTTGGGCCAGACAAAATTGAGTTTCTTGCAGAAATCAACCTTGGCCTACAGGCCCCTGAAGCAATAGTATTAGCACGCTTTTCTCCAAACTCTATTTTTCAAAAAATGAAGACAGCAGGCCCACAGCCTTAACTTATTGATAAGGCTTTTAATAAAGTTTTTATCTTTAAAAAATGCTATCTATCCTTTTCAACCAACTGACTGTCTAATTTTTTGGTGCAGTTCACAGCAAAGAAGTTCAAAAAGCAAACGCGTCTAGGGAATCAATTCCCGCTGCCTCACCACATTTCAGTTCTGTCCTGAAAGCAGAGTCTCATTTTCTGTTTCCCTTACCAGGAAAATGACTGCTGCGGTTCAAATTCTGAAACGTAATACTGAGGTTATTACTTTTATTTTCAGTCTCCTGACCAGAAAGACAGTCATACTCCAGTGACTCAAGAATATTTTTTTTCACTTTACAAATGTATCATTCTACTTTGCATGCTCAAATATTCTAGTTCCAAAGTGCAAGCAACTGAAAACTAAAATTTAAAAATACTAATTAAGGTTTCATGAAGAATGAAGTTTAAGCAAAAGAGCGTAGGGTACTTATTACTTCAACAAAATAGAAATGAATGCATGTGAGAGTAGTGCCATTCTCTGTTAACCCTTCATGGCACAGTAACCCCTGAAGGTTTCTGATTAGACCCCTAAGCTCACTGCCCAAACCATTACCAGTGACACCAGGTCCGATGGAATTAAGCTGAATACCCCACAATGGTTTATTACTCCCTGGGGGGGGGGAGGGGGATTCTCTGTATGTAGCTCTATCATATATATAGTTTGGTTTTACTGGGAAATAGGTGGGTATATCTAAATGACTCCAGGCAAATACATCCCAGAAGACAAAATATAAAGAGTATTCTCTCCCCGTGGGTTTCCACAGGCAAGCATCATGACAAGTAAACTCTCGACAAACTCTCAGGCCCCGCCCCAGACTTACTGAACCAGAATCTCTGTGTTTTAACAAGATTTATCTCCATGCGACTCTGACGCACACTCAAGTTTGAGAACCACTGTCTAGAGAGACCAGATGAACAAGTACATTAAGCCTGGAGCAGGGTTTCTCAACCTGGGCATTACTGACATTTGGGGCTGCATAATCCTTTTCATGAGGGTCTGTCCTGTGCGTCAAAGGATGTTGAGCGTCCTCTACTCACTAGATGCCAGGAGTACCCTCCCCCAGTTATGACAACCAAAATGTCTCCAGATATTGCCAAATGTCCCCAGGGGGAGCGGGGAGGGGGTGGAAGGCAGAATCCTAGCATTTTACACTTGCTGTCAGAGTAGACAATCACTGACACTGCCTGGACTCAGGTCTCCCAAATGTGTAGAACTAGGGCCATGGCAGAAAGAACTGGGGCCTCAGAGTCAGACCTGGGTTCAAATCGCAGTCCTATCATTTACTAGCTACATGACCTTGGGTACTTACTCAATGTCCTTTGTGCCCCAGTTTTCTACATGATCAAATGCCCGTTACAATAAGATGCTTACACCAAATGTTCCATAAAACTCCCAGCGGGGCCTGGGGCAGCGCCTGCAATTAAATGCATTGCTATTTCTGCAGTGAAACAAATGAATATTCACACCACATGGGACAAATAAAGATTACAAATAGTCTCAACTATATAGGTCAAGTTTTAGCACCGATGAGTTTTCAGGCCTAACTCACACAAAAAAACAAACAAAAGCACATTTGACTTTTTAAATACTTTGAATTTTGGAACTGCTGATAAGACTAGGTGACTGAACTCACCTCACAGGGAGATGTGAGGATTGGATGCAGTCACGTACATTGGTCCACTTCTGTACTGAGAGAGGAAAGGGACTTTTAAAAGGTTAACTATTGTTATTTCTCAAGTACAAATTCTGATCATGTCATTTGCTTGCTTTGAACTCTTTGATGGTCCCCCACTGCTTGCAAACTAAAGTCCAAATTCTCCTGTCCTTTCCCTCTGCCTGGACGAGGGTCACACAGACCACTCCTCTCTCCAGTGATTTCTCCTCGGGGAGGCTTTCCTTGAAACCCAGCTCTCACCCAAGGATACTCCTTCCTCTGTGTCTCCCCAGCACCCAGGAAGCTGAGAGCACATGGCCATCTCTTCACCACACCATCCAGCCCTTTGGAAAAAACAATTTCAGCATCAGTTTTTTCTACCCACCGGTCTAGCATGGGCCCAGCACACAGTAAGTGTCCAATAAATGCTTGTTTGATGAATTAGGGTGGTCAGTGTTCTATTTCCTCAAGCGGCTGGTTCTATCAGGTCAGAGGCCATAAAATCAATGATTCCAAAGTTATATAAGGGCAGGTGCTATGACTTTTGATCCTTGTTCTATCTCTAGGGCCTGGCACTCAGTAAGTACAGTACTGCTAAATATAGAAATGAGTGAATAAGTAAATGATTGAAGAATATGACACATATTTATGACAATGTAAAAACAAACCACCACATCCAACAACAACAAAAACCCCATAGCCGTGTGCTTTCGTATATCTCATGAAGTGTAGCACCTCCTGAAAAGAGTGTCCTACCTTCCAGGACGGTCCATGGGCCTGAAACACAAATTAGAAACCTGAGGCCCCTACCCTCGCCTGGTCCAGTCATCTGCCAGGACCCTGCTGTGCCCCAGTGACAAAATGAGCTGATCTAAGGCTCCCCCAGCACACTTCAGTCCCAGAGCAGCTAAGTAATCACTTTCCATAAAACATTAATCAGCACTGCTCCTGGCCAATAATCTCAAATATTCAGCGACTGACCCAACACACGAATCATGAATAAAATATTTTACCGAATAAAGACAGATAACTTGTATAAAGCGTTGCCTGCATCTATGTTCATATCATGCAAATATCATTATTCTGTCCTTTGCCTTTTTTTACATTCCCCTCTTCTCCCTGTGGCTCATGCATCCCTCTCTCTCCCATTCCCATCCAGGTGACGCACCCACACCCAGGTCCCACCAAGGTCAGCTACATGTAAATTGCCAGGTCACAATAAACTCACTCAAAAGCAAAATGCAAAGGTCAAAGAGGCCCTGAGGGCTTCAGGTTTCCTCTTTCCATATGGGACAGGCCCTCAAACGTACTTACTTCAAATGTAGATTACAAAAGGCCTCCAGCTTTAAGAGAACAGCAGGACCTTCCTTCTTCCAGAAAGCCTTTCCACTTTTGCAATATCACCATTTAAGACCACTCCTTGCAGCAAGGAAACGTAGTTTCTCTCAATAACATCAGTCGTTTCCTCCAAATTCCCACAGTAAAGCCACTAACCTTTTAAACTTTTAGGGTTTAAAAGAATGCCAAACTTTTAAAACAAATAAACCTCTCTCCAATCCAATCACACAGCCCTGGGAAGACCAGAGAGCTGGACTACGGAATCCTGGGGTGCATTTGTGGCATCACCAGTATTTCTGTGCCTCTCCATGGGCCTCAGTTTCCTCTTGGATAGAATGAGAAAATCGCATCAGATCAGTGTTCCCCAAAATACGGTGGGCAAGACGTCTTGTTACAAGATACATTTGACTTTAGGTGACACAGATGAACATGTTTTAGCTTTTAGTTTAATTTCTTATGGCAAGTGATAACCGGTTTTCCATTAATAGTGGAAATATCAAGTTATCTTAAAAATAAAAGTAACTTTCACTATTCTTATTAAGTTTTTTCTTAAGAGAGTCACTTTTAGAAAAAAAAGAAACTATTTTGTAAATGACAATTCAGGTGGTCCGAGCTGCTGTAATAAAATAACTGGTGTGCGCGACACAGAGGTGTAAACTCCAGCGTAAAGCAGAAGGAAGACCGTTGAAGCCCCGGGAGGTTTGTTGCAAGAAGGGAATCACTGGCACCGGGTCCCGCGGTAACCGGCCGCCAGTCCCGGTTCCCAGAGAAAGCGACTCGAAACTGACCGAGGAGGGGACGCATCCAACTCTGGGAGAAATCCCACAAAGGAGAGTGCGAGGGTGGGCGGGAGTCCCAGACTGGAGGGACGTGGCGGAGATGCGGGTCTCGGGCTGGCAGAACGCAGTGGACGCGGGAGGGACAGGTGTCCTGGACTGAAGGTACGAACCAGGTACGGCATACCGGGCGGGAGGGGCGCGGTGGGGGTCGAAACTAGGGAACCCCAAAGCGGGAACCCTGGACGGGGGTGGGGCCCAGAGGCCAGAAAGGTTGGCGGGGGCGACAGGCCGCGGGACCCGGGGGCCGTGGACGTCCCCACGAGAAAAGCGACGAGGCCGCCGACCCCACGGTCCCTACACCCGGTCGCCGGCGGGAGTCCGGGCCGCCCCTGTCGCGCCTCGGCCCCGCGCTCGACCCGCCGGCCCTACCTGTCCTCGCTGGCTGTGATCACGCCGTCCTCCTTGGGGATGAGCAGCGCGGCCGTGACGGCGTCCTGGTGCCCCTCGATCTTGCTCAGCAGCACCGGGCGGCTGCTCTGCGGCCTGGAGTGGATCTCGGCCGCCATGTTCGCACAGCGGCGGCGGCGGCGGCGGTCTTCGCTGCGGGCGGCCCATCAGCTGATGGCCGGGCGGGGACCTGCAGGTTTCGCTTTGGCTCCTCGGCGGTGAGGGTGCCGCACCGCCGTAAGCTCCCGAGTGCTGCCGCCAACGATCGTATTGGCTGGGGAAGACGCGCAACTAAAATTACTTGGCGGAGAGAGAGGCCCTTAGGGATTTGCCAGAGACGTGGTGAAACTCACAAAGGTTGAAAAGTTAAGTCATTCACCCAGGAGTGGATTGAGCAGTTGGCGGCGAAGAGGAATTGTCCCCCAAACCAGAGCCTTGGGAAAATAATAATACTACATTGTATCCATTCTAAGAAGCCTTTGTTTGGACCACAGCTCCATTTCAGACATGATAAAGTGTGAAAAAAATGAGTGCAATTTAGAATCTTTGAAAGGCACTCATTGAGGGGTGACTATATACCAAGCACTATCCCAAAATCTTTACACGGGCTATCTCAATACTGATAACAACCATAAGAGGTGGAGAGGTAAGTGCTCTTTTAATCTCATTTTGGAGATGAGAAAACTGAACCATGGAGAAGTTAAATCACTTGCTTAAGGTCACAAAGCTATGAGAAAGAGAAAAGCAGCCCTAGACCTCTAGGAGTTGGCCTGGTACTGTCAGCCAGACTTGGGTGTTGCTAAGAGCTGGCTGGGTGCTCACAGCTGGTTCCTGTGGAACATAAACGTCACTGAACCGAACTTGGGTCCATTAGGCCGCAGCGCAGCAAAGCCAACCTACTGACACTAGGTGGTGAAGGAAAGTACAGCTTTTATTTGCAGGGCACCAAGCAAGGAGAACAGGCAGCATGCTCAAAAGACCCAACTCCCTGATGGTTTTCAGGGAAGCGTTTTTAAAGGCAACATTTGGGGTTCGGGTTGCAGTTTGTGGACTTTCTTCTGGTTGGTTAGTGGTGAGGTTACGAGTTATGTTTCAGAATCTTAAACATCAACCTCTGGTTCCAACTGGTCTGAAGTCTATGTGCTTTTGGTCAGCCTGTAGTCACCATTCTCCACCTGAATGGGGGGAGGGGTGTCTTAGTTTCTGCAGAATAGCTCAGAGATATGCATCAGACTGCTACCTCTCTTCCTTGAGGAGGAACAAGGACTCTGTTTTATGGCTAAACTATTGTTTAAGCTATCATTACTTTCCTTGCTTGACTGCTATTCCTTTGTTTCTATGTTCCTTCACTCCCCTAATCAGTAACTGAGTCTGCTCTTTGGAACTCAGGGAACACCTAGTGACGAAAGCCTTTTTCTACCAACAAGAAACTGGGGACATGGAAGGGCTTTTTTGTCCTGCTTGGTTTCACTCCCCCCCTTTTCTTTAATACTCCTCAATGAGAAACTTTCAATACAGAGACACTTCATTTAACATTATTGTGCTCCAACTAGATTATTAGATCATTTATTAGATTATTTCTCTCAAGTAATGGGATATTGCAAAAATACAGTTCCCTGTGCTTTCTTCCATTCCATTTATTTGATTGATATTCCATGAATTTTCAATACTTCACATTGCAGTGTAATAAAAAGACCAATCACAATCCCCTCTCACCTTTTCTTAGAGAACTTGCTTCATCCAGAAATTCATCAGCTTGTTTTGTGATATGTACCAAATCCCTCTTTTCTTCTCTCCCTCCCTATAGGGAACCTTTTTACAAGCTGGAATGAACAGTTCAGATTCTTCCTCTTGAAAAGTTAAGCTAAGAGACCTAAACTGTTGTATGACCTGTCAAAGAAAAATAACAGCTAGACAGTAGTTAATAACAGATTTTATTTAGGAACTATTGTAATGAGGGAAAAGGGACCCCAGCGTACAACTGGGATCAATTCCCAATATAGTATGGACAAGTGGGGATTTGAAGCCAAGGAGCAGGGTGGGTGGTCAGTGGGTGGAAAAGTACTAAGAGGAAACATCAGGGGTAAAGGAGGAGTCTGGCTAAACCAAGTTGACAGAACTCTTGCAGAAGGCAGGCCAGCGTGACCAGACATCACTGGAGGATAGAGAGGCTTATAATTTTGATTAGATATCAAGGGTGATGAGATAATGAAGATGGGGGAGCCTCTCTAAACTGACTTAACAGGATTCTTGCTGAAACTGGGTGATGCAGGCCTGTCAAGGGCGGGGGGGCACTGGAACCTAAGATCAAAGCCTTGTTGAGGAGAGGGCTTACAGCAGCCTGACTGAACTTTGGTCAAGGGAGAATCTTTGCCAGATCCTAACATCAGAGATTCTTGAGCTAAGTAGTAACATGTTTGGGTCTGTGTTTCAGGGAGATGAATGTAGGTGAGATGTGTAGGTGAGATGTGCAAGGGAAGAGAGGAAGGTAAAAGACTGATTACAATGAAGGCTGATTACAATAACCTGGGAGAGAGGTAGCCTAAGCCATCAGGTAGCTGCTTTCAGTCTAAACTGAAAAAAGACTTGGCAACTAGGCAAAAGAGGGTGTTTGTGGAAAAAGGAACAACTGAAGACATAGGAGCCCAATCTGGGTGAGGAGGGATTTTTAACGCCATTAACAAGTAGAGAGACCACAGAAAGAGGTGCCCCTTTCAACATCTAGATGTTCTGCACCCAACTCAAAATTTGATAATTCAGACAAGATTTCCCTTGTGATTTAATATTAAATTTAAAATATATATTTACAGTTTGGTAAGAAAGCAATATGATGATATTGCTAAAAAGTGAAAGATTAAAAAAAGACGTAAGTCCACTGTTCCCATCTTGATGTAGTTTTTTCCATTTTTTCCCTTTTTTTTTTTTTTTGCTGTAAAAAAGTTTGTACTTAGTTTTTAAATAAAAATGTTTATTTTGGATAAATCAATATGTTTTAGTATAGGGGTCCTAAAACGAAGGCTTCTGGAGACATGCCAGGTTAATATTTTCTCATAAATAGTGGCTAAGACGGGTTGGTAAGAAGTGTTTTGTTTTTTTGAGAATTTAAGTGTTTTCTTTAAACGTGAAACAACTTTTTTGTTTTACTTTAATTAGAACGGAAGGAACGAGAGCAACTGACAGGATGAAGAAACTTTTCCAGAAATTCCTGCACCCAAATACCCAGCAGGCCCTGCTCCCCCAAAATAAATTCCCAGGCGCGCAAACACACCAACGTTTGCGCATGCGCACTAAAGCAGCCCAGTCGCCCCACCCGCCGCGCGCTGGCTCCGCCCCGACCTCGCTCTCCTACCCCGGTTCCGGGGGAACTGAGTTACCGCGACGCTGGGCCGACCTTCTTCCTTCCGCCGTCCATTGCTTTCTTCTGCGCGATGGCGTCCGGGTTGGTAAGGCTGCTGTTGTGGAGGCCTCGCTGCCTCCTGGCACCGGCCGTACCTGTTCTCGCTCCGCCGATTCGGGGAGTGAAGAAGGCATTCCGCGCCGCCTTCCGCTTCCAGAAGGAGTTAGAGCGGTGGCGCCTGCTTCGGTGCCCGCCGCCGCCCGTGCGCCGGTAGGAGCCGCCTCAGGACGGGGTAGGGGTGGCGGTTGGGGACCCTGGCCTCCCCTCCCCGCAGCTTCGGCCCGGCCGCGGGAAGGATTGCTCATTGCTAGTGCGCTCCTGGCTTGACCCTAGTTGTGCGATAGGGACACCCGCGGGACGTGGACGCGTGGCCGAGGCAAAGGGAATGATGGATTTCTGCTAAGGGGCTGGGCGCGTGGCTGCCCCCGACACTTTCGGAACTCCCATTTAGAATCCGAAAGTTGTGGAAAAGTTGTGAGAAATGAGGCCGGCTGGAGGGTAATCTTTATCTGGGCTTGGGTGTTGTAGCCCCTGCTTTGTGATGATGCCTGCGAATTCTTTGGGTACGGACAAGAGGGAAGAAAGCACTCTACAGTATTGCGATTTAGGGCAAGAAAAAATTACACAATCACAAGTCCACTGTCCAGAGAAAAAGGAAAACGGTTTGGCTTTAGGTTTCTGCCGAAATTAACCTTGTTCCAGTCGTAGAAAATCTGGTAGGAATAGACGCAGATCTTTATAGCTTCAAAAAAGACCCTACTATGCATGAGGTTTTGCAGCTTTTTCTCTTTAATAATGTGTCTTTGACATGTAGTTGTGGCTGTACAGGTTGATGCACCGCACTCTTTTATGACTCCATTTATGGTTGTTTGATTTCCATACTGTTGCTATTACAACCGATGAAACAGTGTACATCTGTTAGTAACATCGATGTAACAGCTTTGAAGTTATTACTGGTTTGGAAATTTAGTATGAAAATTTGATAGGTACTTTAATGTTGCCCTCCAAAAAAAAAGGTTGATCCGGTTTATACACCTACTAGGAGGTGTATACGTGTTCATAGTCCTGTATACGCTCCACACAGAATATTAAGTTCTTTCTAAAAAAAAAAATAAAATAATGTTTCTTCTTAATTCACATTTGATTATTGTGAGGTTAGTCACTTTAGGCTTTTATAGTTGGAAGAAACTTTATGGATTGTATAGATTATATACATCGTATGACTTACAGCCCATATCTTTATACTTTCCTGCACTTTTTTACTTAAAAGAGTTTTATTTTCGATTTATTGTCTTTATTTTTAAAAAGACCTATTAATAATTCTTGAGAACGATTATGAACTTTTAACCTATTTGTAATATTGATACTAGATTATTTAATTCCTAATTTAAATGGTTGTTTTCGAAACTTAAAATAATAAAATACAAGATAAATATACACTTACTGTTTATGGGTTGACCCTATGAAATTATAATTTGTATTTCATATCTAAGTATGAAGCGTAGTCCCATTTAGAGCAGAAGTAAAGAACCTAAAAGTTAGGGTAATGGCTTAGTCTCTGATGTTGAAGAACCACTTTGATGTGGCATTTGACTCAAAGGGAAAATTAATCTGGCAAAGAACCACAAGTAATCACGTGACATAAGTTTTAATTTTCAGAAAATCAGAGTCTGGAATTTAAATGAAACTCAGTATTTTTAAATCTCCTTTATATAATTAATAAAATTGCATCACAATGAAAAATGTTTGCATCATAATAACATCTTGTTGTTCTCTTTACCATCTATCTTCTGTTTTACATTTTCAGTTCAGAGAAGCCCAACTGGGATTACCATGCTGAAATGCAAGCATTTGGCCATCGGTTACAGGAAACCTTTTCCTTAGATCTTCTCAAAACTGCATTTGTTAATAGCTGCTATATTAAAAGTGAGGAGGCCAAACGCCAAAAACTTGGAATAGAGAAAGAAGCTGTTCTTCTGAACCTTAAAGATAATCAAGAACTATCTGAACAAGGGACATCTTTTTCACAAACTTGCCTCACACAATTTTTTGAGGATGCATTCTCAGACTTACCCACTGAAGGCGTTAAAAGTCTAGTTGACTTTCTCACCAGTGAGGAAGTTGTGTGTCATGTAGCTAGAAACTTGGCAGTGGAGCAGTTAACGTTGAGTGCAGAATTCCCAGTCCCCCCAGCTGTGTTAAGGCAGACTTTCTTTGCAGTGATTGGAGTCCTGTTACAGAGCAGCGGACCTGAGAGGACTGCACTTTTCATCAGGGTAGGTGATTGTTAATTGCACACTCTGGGACATGCTTGAGGTAGACAGAAAGAAAAATTTCTTTTTATACTTAATGTCCTTGCTCTATGACCTTGGCAGGTTACGTGTGAGTTTTTCTCCCTGCCCAAACTGAGAAAGACCTAAAGCTTTTTTATGGTAGTGTCTTAATTATTCCAGTTGTCTCTTACTGAGGACAGCATCAGAGGTGAATACTAAATTCTGGGTTGTGAGTTCGTAAGCACTGCAAGCCATGTCTTTAGCTTTACATCCTCAGGTACAAGGGTAGTGCCTACACGGTAGATGCTCAGTAGATGTTTAGTGAATGAATGAGTCCAAAGAACACTATTGGAGGGGCTAGTATGGTTAGGGAGCTCCATGCTTAAGTACTAGCTGCTGTTCTGTTCTTCTAAAGTGATAAAATCTTGGATTTCTGAGTCCCTATGATGTATACCTAACTCCTTGTTAGCCAGTAGCTTGGCTAATTAAAATACTTAATAAATAATTGGTATGACTTCACTGTCCTTTTAGAATTGTTAACTGGGAGAAGTTTCATCCTTTGCTTTTGGATGAAAACATGAGTTTTTGGTCTTTCTTACATAATGCATAGTCCAGGCAGTCACTTCAATTCACAAAAACAGTCTTGATTCAGACCTTTGAACCTCACGTGTTTTAAACCAGCATCCCTTACTGTTGGAATCTATTTATGTAGTTTTGACACTGATCATTTTGATCAAGAAGGATACCTGTGTTGACCAACACTCAGACTTCGTTCATAGATGAGACCTGTCTTCCTCCTTCCCCAGCCAGGGCTTATAATAGGTAGACTACCTGTTTGCCTTTGGGAAGCAGGTATGTTAAGTGACCCCTCTGGAGTGGGAGCTGAGGGAAAGAAGGAAAGCAGAAGATATTTACTTGATGCCTGTAAACTGGTTTAGTGCTTTCTGAGCCTGATCAGTGTTTAAAACAGACTCTAGTGAGCATTTTGTTCCCTGCTGGAACCTTGTAACCAGGTTCCTTTACATGGGTGTTGGCTGTCAGCTTCTAGTTTCCTGGGTGGGATTCCTCCCAAAATGACATCCCTTCTGTGAGTTCCACGTCAGGCCTTAAGGATTTGTGTACCTCTGAGATCAGGTGCAGACTTCACCCCACCACTGCAGGCAGCTTCTGCCAGCCTGTTAAGCAGGCGTGTGTGTTGGCTGCCCGTTGACTGAACATCACTTGCCTCAGATTCAGAAGCCAGTGGACCCTTTGAAGCCCTCTAGGCTTAAGGAGAAAAGGGGAGCCTCTCTCCTGCCCCTTCCTCCCCCTGCAATTAAATAGCTTTTCCTAAAGAAATTCTGACAAAATCTTCCCTTGATTTCCATTCTCTCCCTATCACTATAGCTTATGTAGAGGCTAGAACTGCCTAGTTTTCAGTCACCTTTTTGAAATTTTCACAGGGTAGTCATGAGACCATTTTGGAAATACTTGTTTACCATATTTTAGTGCCTCTGTTGACAGTTCCAATTGTAGATCCTAGTAGAGTCAGATAATTCAGATAGCCATTTCTAAGTCAAGGGCTTTGATATCTCCCATAGTAGAACTGACTGCATTGGTGATACAGTGGTGAGCGTAGCTGCCTTCCATAGTAGAACTGACAGGTTTGAGTTGTCTTATTTCATTCATGTGTCCACCTAATACTTATTGTCTGCTGTGTGCCGGGCACTGTGCTGAGCACTGAAGCCCGAGCTTAGTAGCATTCGATCCTTGCCTTCAGGGTCCTACTCACAGCTCATTAGAGGTAGAGTGGAATGTGGGCGGTGCTCCCACTTATTGTAAGGAGGAGAGGGAGCTCAGGAGGCAACAGCTAACTCTAGCAGGGCTGGGGAAGCTTTATGGAACTGACACCTGCCCCAAGAAGGTCATTCCAGGAAGAAACCTTGAGGATGAGCTTCTGCTCTAGGACCTACAAGTAATTTTGTGTGGTCAGATCATTTTGTATCTGGGGAAATGGGAGATGGGTCTGGACCTTTTAGAGCCAGTGTGGGGAAGATCTTTTGAAACTGTGCATCAGTATTACCATCACTGAGAACGTGCTAGAAATGCAGACTCTCAGGCAACACCTCGGACTGCTAATGAGTATCCCTGGGAGTGTGGCCTAGGAATCTGTTTTAACTAGGTCTCCAGTTGATCCTTAAGCACCCCAGAATTTGAACAGCACTATTTTTAGCCATGCTGAGGAGTCTGTATTTGATGGTCTAGTAAAGGCTGATGTGGAGACAGCTGGAGAAGCTCTGGGTAGGAGATCTTCATGATCAAATGTGCATTTACTTGTTTATTTTGATTTACAGTATTAATTTCAGGTGTGCAATATAGTGATTCAATATTTTTATAGATTATACTCCACTTAAAGTTATTATAAAATATTGACTATATTCCCTGTGCCATACAATATATCCTTGTGGTTTATTTATTTTATACATAGTAGTTCTTACCTCTTAATCCTGTTAAATTTTTAAATTTCTATAAAAAATGTACTTTGAATTATGGTCCTTATTTTCTTTATACTAATTTAAATGTATCAATTGTATTTTTTATATGCAGGACTTCTTAATTACTCAAATGACTGGAAAAGAACTCTTTGAGATTTGGAAGATAATAAACCCCATGGGGCTACTGGTAGAAGAATTGAAGAAAAGGAATATTTCAGCTCCCGAATCTAGACTTACTCGGCAGTCTGGAAGCACCACAGCTTTGCCTGTGTATTTTGTTGGCTTATACTGGTTAGTAAACTTTTAATCTTACCTTCATAATATTGATCAGAAGCCTTAAAAACTGGTTTTTCACAATTTCTTATTATAACCTCTAATTGCATTAAAAGATTTTTAAAAAATCTCATTCCCATGGTTATCTAGTCACTACTTCCTTTCCTGCATAGTAGCTTTTGTTAACCAACTATTCACTGTAGAATTTCATGGAGTATCTGCTAATATAAATGTTTCTGTAAAAAAATTTTGACTCATAAGTATTACAGATTTAACCGCAGTCCACACTTGTAACAGCTTCAATTGAGCCTAGAACTGGGAAAGAAAAGAAACTAAACGTTGTCCACCAAAAATGTATAATTCACCCATGCTGAGAACATTTTTGGTTTCTTAGTAACAGTTGACCTGCCTCAAATTGATTTCAGGTGGATTGAAGTGTTAAATGTAAACTGTGAATATCTAAGGTAACTAAAATTTAGGTAAATATTTTTCTGATCTTTATGTGATGTAGGACTTTATAGGTAGAAAGCAATGGAAGACATCACAAAGGAGAAAACTGATAATGTTTTAAGAAGTTTCTTCTTTAGTTTTAATTGAAGTGCAAAGCAAAATGAGATACTCTTGCTTATCAGATTGGCGAGCTTTAAACACATCCTTTATCAGCAGTTCATACACTGATGGTAGAAAGAAAAAAAAGCGCAGTATTTCTGTTACTTCTGGTGAATATTGTTGCCAAAATTAGATCAGGCAAAACTGATTTGTGCACTTTGTTTTATGATGCACCATGTAATTTTAGGCTACTGTTGGGTTTTTTTTCCTAGTGATAAAAAGTTGATCGCAGAAGGACCTGGGGAGACAGTAATAGTTGCAGAAGAAGAAGCTGCTCGAGTGGCACTTAGGAAGCTCTACGGGTTCACCGAGAATCGCCGGCCCTGGGACTATTCCAAGCCCAAAGAACATGTGAGAGCAGAAAAGACCATCACTGCCAGCTAGCCAGCCAGAGATGTGGCAGCCTGAAATTTGTAAGCAAAACAGCGAGACAAATGTCAAAAGACATCCAAAGCTGGACATTTTTTAAATTGTAAAGAAATATATCTTATTCCTCATACTGAATTCCTAAAATTAAACAAGTATTGATATTTATCAGGTCACTTTTCTTTTCTTTTTAATCACTTTTGTCAAAGGTCTTTTTTGTTATTTTTCTGATAAATTTTAACTAAAGTTCTTGATTTTATTATTGTAAATATTTAACTTGTACAGTTAGGTGTATATTATTCCCTTCTAGCTTTGAAGTATCATAATTTGAATATATGTTTTATGTGAAGTTTGCTGTAATGTCAATAAAAAAGTTACTCTTTAAGTGTTTCATTGTAGCTTAATTTGCTATACCCAGGTTAGTGAACTTTGCCTCCCTAGTATGACTTTAGCTAAAAAGTAATGTTACAACTCTTAACCTTTAGAAATGTAAGGGGCTGATTATAATAATTAGGCATTTACATGAACTCTAGATTCTGTCTAGGTTTAAAATTCTGTATACTAATTAATTTCATAGTTATTCAATAGCTATAAAACGAATGGCAGGGAACATACGTTTTATGCTTTTAAAATAAAACAGAAATCAAAAGCAGCTTAAAATGTTGAAGCTAATGGAAAAATAGGGTATGTATTTATCAATTAGTATTCCATAATCATCATCATACCTACCATGTACCAAGCACTCTTCTAAGTATTTTATTATAACACGTTTAATTCAGTAGAGGACAAATCTTAAGATTTGTCCTTCTGGTTCTGGTGTCCTTCTGGTTCTGGTGTCCTTCTGGTTCTTTAATCCTTTGTGTTCAATTCAGTAATCCTGCAAATTCCCTTTGATTTATTTCTTTTCAACTTTTTGGCAACAGTAATAATTTTTAGTTTCAGTCTGCCAGTAGTCACTCCCAGAGGTTAACAAGAAAAGTGGGAGTTGAGAATAGAAAAGTGGTAAAATGTTTAAACTGACAGCACTTTTGCCATGAAATCTTTTTTATAAGGGAAGATGAAGGATCTTTGAAACTCCTTTCCTGAGACTGTTTAGGAAAGTGGACTTAATATTATATGTAAGAAGGCTCACAGCTATGACAGTTAACACAGAGACTGCATTTGGAGGGACGTTTAAGAATGACCTAGTTGGCAGAATTAGTAGGCTAAATGTAAACTATTTCACCTTTCTTTTGAGAGTAACTGCAACTCCTAATAATTCAACACAGGGATAGAGGACCAAATCCAGTAGTAAAATGCTACTCTTATGCGTATCATCCATGACAAGTAAACCTGACTTGATAAGCATCTCACTGACACCATAGGAGGAAAGAGATTATAGAAAGTTTCTGGGACATAAAAGATGGTACATGTCCTCCAACCACTTAGTCATCCAGCATGTGCAAAATGTCAGATTCCAGCTAGAGCAGTGTTCTAATTTTATTTTAGTTGAATATTTTTTTGAAAAGTCTGGAGAACTCAGTAGCAAACTCAGTAAAATCCTTTTTTTCCCCCCATAAATTTGTGCTGATATTTCTCCTGTTGAGGGTAGTTTGTAGGACCTTAATCTACAAGGTTGGAGGTTTTCAAGCTTCTAAACTTGAATGCTTTTAGATTAACATGTGGAGCAAATCTAGCTCTAGTTCATGAAAACTGTTTCGCAAGAGATCCAAATGCCTTGAAAAAGAATGATTTCAACACAATTCTAAAGTCTTAGAACCTAAATTAAGTTACACCTCTTAAAAAGCACCCATTAAAACATGATGGACTAGAACACAGAAAACAAATAATATGCTTTTGAAACACTTCTGTGTGAAATAGCTTGAAACTTGGAACCAACCTGGACAATTACTTAATTTGCTGTATGAGAATAAATATTGCATAAGTTTGATGTGTGGGCAAGAGGAACACGTGGGTCTGAGGGTGTTGCCAAAGGGGGTTTGTACCCAAGAGCATTCAGTGACCATTCGGAGAACTCCTGTTTGACTAAAGTCTAATCCATGTTGAGAAGACAGTCGTTATGACCATAGGAAGTTGGTGGGATATAAAAGCACTGATGCTTAACCTTGGCAGCAGAGACAGACATTTAAAGTCATTTGCTTTGAAATTCTGACACTCTTTGCTACCCTCCAGTTTCCTAAGCCCAAAATACAATTGCTCCAAAAAGCTTCCTTAGCCAAAAATGTTAAGATTGATATCTACAGACTCAATTATACAAGGCTTATTCTTTTTAGTTCATATTATGTTTTTATTATATACATATGTAAAATAGGGCATATTACTCTCAAAAGTGTTTTATATGGCCATGAGAAAGTATTACTAGAAACTAGTAAACTATTATCCCAAGTAAGAATGGAACAAATGCGGCTTTTTGTGTTCAGCATGTGTTAGATTTTGGCCACAAGGTGGTGCTCTAACCCTACTTTCAGTGAAGTAATATATAAAGCGCTATTATGGGGATCACCATTTTCTCCCTATACAGGAAAGATTGATTACATTTGATTACAGTGAAACATGACTTTTCTAGGCCCCTTACGGCTATAATATTTTATGACTATTTCTGCGGAAGCTAGTTTACCTCTCCCCTCAGGACGTAAAGTTACGAGTTTCATGTATGAACAATTCATTTTTGATGCCAAGGTATGGATGTTTGAGCTCTTTTATCTTTACTGGAAAGGGAGAATTGCAGCGCTGCCATGGATAAAACTTTGAAAAGACTTTTTTCCCCCTCTTTTTATGATGGCAGAAAATGCATTGCAGAGGCAAGGGAATCTCACTGTCCATCTTGACACTTCATAAAACCAGATGTGGACATTCTTCTCACGGGGGGGGGGGGGGGGGTGGTCCAGCTCACAACTTTCCCCAGCTGAGGGTGGCCCCATGCTGCCCACGTCTGCATCCTTAAGCCCGCTTTTTCTCTTCCCCTCAGCAGACCCCTGAGTCTTCTCTCAGTTGGTAAAGCCCTCCACCATTGTTGCTAGGCCCTAGAGCTATGGTTCGCAACTTCGGTTGACTATCAGAGCACTTGAAAGCCACAGTTCTCTCTGTAGGATACCAAGACCGATGGCTAGATTGAATCGCATCTTGCAAACAGAGAACGATTTTTCCAGGAGAAAATTCATGCAGTCAGAAATCATAATCACAAGCACACACGCTCCTGAAAAAAGAAAGCTGTCTGTGCTTTGCACTCAACGCTCATTTGCTCCTGTTCCGTGATCCGGCTGCCTGTTAGTGCCCACCGATACCAGAAGACTAAGGGTTTTAAGAAAATTTTCTGAGAGAAAAATGATTGAGAAAATTAAATACATTAGCTTATTCCCCCTTCAACTGAGGAAGAACCCCATTAATTTGATGATTCACAGAACACCGTTTTACCATATCTGTTGTACATTAAAATTGCACAGTGAACTAGTGAGTTTGTTTTAATGAGTTTTGCAGGAGAGATGAGTAATCACGTCATTGTCAGCTAGAGAAGGACATTTCTAGTCAGAGGAAGGGTTTACTTGATAACACTTTTCTGATAACACTGATAACACTTCCTCTGAAGTGTTTTCTGATAACACTTCCTCTACATAAATTATTGGTATCAGCGCCTCCACAGCAAGAAAACATGTCAGCAAGGGCCAGGAGATACTTACCAGCAGACGTTACAGTTAACAAGACACATACAGTCAAAAATTAGCTGACCATCCACAGATAAACTTGGCAATGGTGACCATTAGTTAGGCCCCAGACAACCTGCCACTAGGACTCAGGTTTTGGTCCTGGGATAGTTTTTTGTCTAGAAAGGACAAGCACAAAAGTCTGCCACCCTTCCCTTTACCTTTGGTAGCTGGGATTTTAAACTGCAGACGGTAGAGGTATAACGTTAAGGGATTAAACAACTCATTTCCAGTTTACTACCTCATATACAACAATTTAATCTGCAAACAACATACCTGATCTCGTGTAGAGCAGTGGTTTCTCATTTAGCAAATTTCTCCTTTAAATCACAACATCTGCATCCTTTTTTCTTCAAGGTTTGGAAGAGGGTCAAAGGGGCAGTTTGGGGAATCTTGAAAGAAACAGGGCTTTGGAGCCAGTGGTGTTGTCCACTCTTTGGCCGCCCGAAGTGGACTCTTGGTAGGACACAGTGTGTTTCAGCATTCACGGGAGGTCAAGGACATAGAGGTCGTCCAGCAGCTCACCCAAACCTCACCTCTACCGGGCAGTCACCGCCGACCACATTTACTCTGCCGGCTCTGAGCAAATCCCTGCCCTTCCTCCTTCAGTTCTTAAGTGCCTTAATGTGGAGCACATGTGTCCTTCAGTTTTTTATTTTCAGGAAAACAAAGAGCTGCGGGTACAAAAGCCACTCCCTTGTGTCTTTCTGTAAAGTTCTCTTATGATTGGCATTTTTTTCAGGTCACCCGTCATCATTTCCTTTTTAGAACAAAGACTCGAAGGCCAACAAGACATAGCACTTTCAACTTATTTGGGTCAGTGCCTACTCTTTGTTTTCATTGTGTCTCAGGCAGAATTGAAAGTCCCAGCACTTCCCTGGTGGTCCAGTGGGTAAGACTCTGCACTCCCGATGCAGGGGGCCCGGGTTCGATCCCTGGTCGGGAAACTAGATCCCGAATGTATGCCGCAACTAGAAGTTCGCATGCTGCAACTTAAGAAGCCTGTGTGCCACAACTAAGACCTGGTGCAGCCCAAATAAGTAAGTAAATAAAAATAAATTTAAAAAAAGAATTGAAAGTCCCCATCTCATTAAGTGTCAGAGGAGTGAGTTTACTGGCCATTGTCTTCAGCTTTTCCAGAAGTCTACCATTTAGGGAAATTGCAGCCTGTCTCCTGTCCAAACTCAGTATGACATCTAATCCACGTGTAGATTGTTTGCTCAAATATCTACATAGCAAATAAAGATTCTGACACCCAATTCCAGTGTGTGTGGGTTTTCCCTACACCAGCTGGGTGTCCTACAATTCAACTCAATTCCGACACTATCTCCCCGGAGAGAGTATCATCAGATTCCATAGGTTAAGGGCTCAGGCCGGTAGGACTGCCTCCCACCTCGGATGCCAATTGCAAGCCCAGGTGGTTACCTGGGCTTCTGACCCACTGGCTGTAAATCAGAGGTTTCCAAGACCCCCTCCTTGGGTTCGATGAATTGGCTAGAGCAGCTCATACAATGCAGAGGAACATCTTATGTACTAGATTACTGGTTTCTTACAAAAGGATATAACTCAGGAACAGCCAAACGGAAGAGACAAATAGGGCAAGGTCTGCGGGAAGGGCAAAGGCAAGGAGCTCTCAATGAGCATGCCGCTTTCCCTGTATCTCCATGTGTTCAGTTCACCAACCCAGAAGCTCTGCAAATCGTCATTTTGGATTTTCTCAGAGGCTTCATTTCATAAATACGACTGATTAGAACTTTGGCCATTGGTGTGAACCCCTAGCCCCTCCCCCTGTCCCAGGAGGTCAGGGGGGTGGGACTAAAAGTTCCAACCCCCTCCAATCACGTGGTTGGGTCTCCTGGCGACCAACCCCCATCCTTAGGAGCAGGAAAGGTTACCTCATTAACATAACAAAAGACCCCTTTTTTGTGTTCCTCACTTAAGAACTTCCAAAGGTTTTGGGAGTTCTGTGCCAGTAATGAGGATGAAGACCAAAGATATATTTCTTACTGTAGATCGCAGCAGCGCAGCAAACATGGTCTTTTACCCCAGGTATGTCATTTTTGTGGCAGTCTCCATATTTTAAATGTAGTCGTTTCCCTCAAGTAAAGGAGTTTTCATAAACTTTATCATTTTGAAGACAAGGCCGACAGACCCACTAAGTATATCAAAAGATAAAAGTTCAATTTTAGAAAAATAATAATTTGAGAGGAAATTTTTCCCCAAGTCCAGAGATTATAAACAGGGTCTAAGAGTCAGCCAGGGTCAGAATCTGGGTGTTGACTGGTAAGTGTAAAAAGTTAATAAACAGAAACTGCTATAGAGTCTGGAGACCAGAAGGGAGAGCTCTCACGCCCTGTGAAGACAGTTGAGTCCAACAGGGAAAAGACAGACTCCTCTTCTTTCCCCGCAAGGACTCAGCCAATGGGAAGCCATGAACCCTTTGTTTATCACAGCCGCTCAACTTTCTTTTCTCCTCTATAAAAGCATTTCCTTCTCTTGCCATGGGGGTGGATTGTACGAGCCTCCCCAAAGTTGCAGACCCCGAATTGTAATTCTCTGCTGATCCCAAATAAATCCATCTTTGCTGGAGAAACACCTGGCATTCTACGTGTTTTAGGTCAACATGAGGAAAGGCTAAAGATGAGTAGGTTGGGAGGATCAAATGAAAAATAGGGTATATATATATATATGTATATATATATATATATATATATATATATATATATAGTCTGAGAACCTTCATATTATGAATTTTCCATGAGATGTTTCCAAGTTTTGTATATCATAAATTTGAAATGCTATAATCTATTGAAGAGGCATTCAGAAATGCGACCAGATACCTCAAAATTTCATGTGGCCAGTAAAATTTGACTAATTATTTTACGGGGGAGCAGACTACCTGTATCATGTAACAGGGCCACTATACTGAAAGGCAAACTCTTCCGGTCCTTTCTGGAATGAGCAGTGCTGGAGTCAAGAGCCCAGGGATCTAGTCTTGACCCTGCAGCCACTTTTATATCCTCTCTCCTGGACTAATGACCGCTTGATCCTACTTCCACATCTTGTAAATACACTTGCAATAGTTAGATACTTTGCTGGGCTAGGATTCTCTCTTTCCCTTCCAAAATCAAGTCACTTAAGGAAAGGACATATTTGTCTCTGTACCGCCTGGTACTTGGTACCCCAATAGGTATATAAACGAATGAATGAATGTATAATTCTCAAATTACTGCTAACACTACGCCTTTTTTAAACTATTCAAAATAATATAACTGAATGGGATCAGAAAACTGGAAAAACCAGTAAAACTACTTCAGAGGCATTAATAACTATACGAGCATGTTTGCTAGAATGCAAGTGGCCTCAGGTAACCCTTCAAAATAATTTTTTGGCATTTACTCTTAAATCAGGAAAATAGTTGCCCCCTTTCTCCATTCTCTCTTGGTTAACCAAGGTATCCACACTTAAATAGTTGCAAACAGCAAAACTCAGTCCACTTGATGAATAAAACTTACAAATGGCAAACTGGTGGAGAGTTGAACGTGAGGTTTAAATGTATAAAGAGAGACGAACAGAGCTCGAAGGTTAAAAAAAAAAGTTCAAAGTTTTGATAAGAAATATTTTTAAAAGCATTCTGATTTAGATAAGACTACCCAAATCTTTAGGAAATTAGTAAAAAAACAAACAAAAAAAAACCAGGCAAACAAAAAATGGTGACATTAGAATTGTGATGAGTTCTCCAAAAACACAAAAGACCAAAAGCTTGTCATTTCAAAAAACAAAAGCTCCGGCCTATCATCAAAAATGAAACAGTCAGGGCTTCCCTGGTGGCGCGGTGGTTGAGGGTCCGCCTGCCGATGCAGGGGACACGGGTTTGTGCCCCTGTCCGGGAGGATCCCATGTGCCGCAGAGCGGCTGGGCCCGTGAGCCATGGCCGCTGAGCCTGCGTGTCCGGAGCCTGTGCTCCGCAACGGGAGAGGCCACAACAGTGAGAGGCCCGCGTACCGCAAAAAAAAAAAAAGAAACAGTCACTGTTCACTAGGTAACTTCTTTCTACTCTTGCTACAAAATCCCTACCTCTGCTGAGAAGCCTCAGCCCGCACCTGAGGAACCGCAGCTGACATCAGAGATGCATTTACTGGGACAGTGGCTCTCCGGAGTGATCTGTAAACTGGCGAGTGCGGGGGCAGGGAACAGTGTCTGATTGCTAGGTTTAGAGGGAAGGGAAGGGAAGGCCAGGGGTTTCTTGCTGTTTGCCTAAGTGCAAAGGTTTACTAGAAGAGGCTGAGGTACTTTTAAAAGGCTATTTCTGTTGTTGTATTTTCAAATAGCAGAGAAATGGCTTTTTTTTTTCTTCTACTACTCATAACACTTTATTTTTACTTTGTACAAAATACAAAAATGCAAATCCAAAGAGTACAGAACAGTAGTGACAGGCACACTGCACAACAGCAAACCTTGTCTAGCAAGACATTAGTTTTTTAAATTTTATTTTAGTGAATACATGCATTATATAAAACAACAACAACAACAAAAACACACAAAGAGCCTAGAGATTTCGCTATTTCTATCCCCAAAGTAATTCTTACTATCAAGACTTTGGATGAGACAAAAAAAAAAATTTAAAAGGCCAATAATATTTTTTCATATAAAAGTAAGAGCTACCATAAAATGTCCTTTTTTCCCTCCCATCACACTGATTAATTTTTCTTCTGAAAAGCCACACATATAAACAAAACAAAACAAAGATCCTGAACTGGACAGTAAATACTCAAGAGGGTTGTTGACCTAGGTAACCACTCAGTAGTTTAAAGAATCTTTTAGACATTTTGAAGCCTTCTGTTCATTTCTCAGTACAGTGTTCCAGCCGTCTTGCCCTTTTTTCCCTTAACGCCTCCCAGAACAGAAACACTGCATCATTGAGTCTCTGTTCCTAAGAACTAGTTTTTAAAAAGAAAGTAATGTACAAAAATATTTAACAGAACTATGAAAGATGTAGGAAAGGAGTCTTTTCTTCATAGCAAAGTAGTCTTTGCTTTGCATGGTTCCTTTTGTATACTCTTCAGGGTTTGTTTATCTGTCCCATGAATAAAACAGCACCTAGAGAATTAAAAGGGAACAACACAGAACTCTATAAAAAACAATCCTTCAAATAAGATGGAAGGTATAGTTAAGGGGAGGTTTCTGGGCTGTGTTTAACCCACTGCTCTTAAGCAGTGCTGTCCAATAGAACTTTCTGCAGTGATGGGAATGTGTGTATCTTCATCGTCCAATATGGTAGCCATTGGTCACATGTGCCTACTATGCCCTTGGAATGTGGCTAGTGTGATTAAGACACTGAATTTTTAATTACATTTCATTTTAATTAATTAAGGTTAAAGAGCTAAGTATCCACATGTGGCTAGAGGCTCCCATATTGGACTGTTTGGCTCGGGAGCACACGAATTATAACAATGAAGATGCGATGAGATAAAAGGATAAGGAATTAGCTTACGTCATTGATTAAAAGCAGAGGAAAAGTTAGACTATGTTAGTTTCTACTCTGTACCAACATGACGACAACGTCTCCACAAAGACAGTCTTAAGTATTCTTCATAACTGTATTAAGAGGTAGGAATTATTGTTATTCTAATTTTAAAGATGAAGCTAAAGGACAGAGCCAACTTTGAACCCATGACTCATGGAGCTAAGATATACTGAATGAACAATTCTCAGGTCATAACCGCAGGGTGCCCTTACAAAGGTTGAAGACAGGTAGCTTCCTGCAAAATTTACCTACTGCATTTATAAAAAAAATCAGTAGACGTCTCGAGGGCTGCAGAGCTCTCGAGATGTTCACAAAACAAAACAAAACCTAAAATCCTGTGTTTGAAAAATGCCATCACACTCTGTACAAACAGCCTGATTTTCCTCTCTGCGAGAGGCGTGGGTACATTACTGAAAGCGTTGGCACTTGTTGACACATGGGACAAGGATTAAAAGCAGCGCTGCTGGAGTTAACTAACAGCTAGCGAAAAACGGAGGAGGAGAATCACTTACCTGTAGGATTATGTCGGATGAAAAATAGAAAAGGTCTGTCTACTATGAACCAGGGAGGCGATGACCTTGCAATCAGAATCGCAGCTATGGGAGGAAAAGGAAAATACATTGTACGCCCAGCATGAGGCCAGCAAGGCAGGACGTAATTCAAGGCAGGACATGATTCCTGTCCCACAGGCTAGCCATGTAATAACAGGTCCAGTGGTCACCACTGATTGCACACCTGCCATTGGCCAGGCCCTTTCCATCCTTCCACATTTAGTCCACACAAGCCCCATCTCCTTTAATAAACGTACTTACTCCTTGTAGGGTTTTTATTAGGATTAAATGAAACATATTACAGCTCTTAGAACAGTGTTTGTCACTTAACAAACACCCAATGCATATTCACCATTATTATTAGCTGTTTTTCATTCATACCATCTTCCTAGCTGATGCCTGGTCCCTGGACCTTTTAGCTTATCCAAATCCTGTATCAAGGACCCACTCACTTCTCATCCATTTTGTCTGTGCCTTCTTTGAGCACATCATCTAGACTGTCCTCTTACTGGCAGTGCAGACTGCTCATCTGGGACCTACCACCTTATACTGCTGTTCAACTCATCTGGTGTAGACATGGGACTTAGAAAGCAAACTTATTTCGGCTTATGGTCTTACACATGTTTACTCTGCTGTTTACCAATGGTAGCTTTGATGTATAAGCCAGTGATAAGGCCTTGCAGGCGGGTAGTTATGGACTGAATTGTACCCCCTCAAAACCTGTATACTGAATCCCTAACCCCCAAATGTGACTGTATTTGGAGACAGGGCCTTTAAGGAACTCTTTAAGCTTAAATGAGGCCATGAAGGTAGGGACCTAATCCAATAGGACTGGTGTCCTTATAAGAAGAGAGGGAGACACCAGGGATGTGAGCACACAGAGAGAAGGCCATGTGAGGACACAGTGAGAAGGTGGCCGTCTGCAAGCCAAGGAGAGAGGCCTCAGGAGAAAGGAACCCTGCCAACACCTTGATCTTGGACTTCTATTCTCCAGAACTGTGAGAAATAAATTTCTGTTGCTTAGGCCTTCTAGTCTGTGGTACCTTGCTATGGCAGCCCTAGCAGACTAATACAGCAGGGCTGGCTTCAAGCGCATGTGACCTGGGCAGTCACAAGAGCCCCATGCTCACAATGGCCCTGCACTTGGTTTAGTGCTCTGCTATTGCTGTGTTGAAATTCTTAATAAGTTTTGAACAAAGGGCTCCATATTTTCATTTTGCATAGGGTCCTGCATCTTAAGTAGTCAGTTCCGATAGTTATACCAATTGGCAAAACTGCTCAACAACTTTGGCAAAATTTAGATATCACTTTCTAGGTCTTTGTTTTAAACCCTATTTTAAAGGAATAAAAAATAAATGTTTATTCTAGAAAGGCAATAAAATGTCTATTTTGAGTATAAATGATGCCCTTTAATGACCAGAAATATTTGACCTAGTTACAGGTATAGCTAAGACATTCACTTTATGAATTCACAGAGTTTGGCCAGATCTATTATTCATCCAATCTCATGTGGATAATTAGGGGGTACAAAAACCAATCTAAAATTGTTCTATTTTCTCTAGCTTAATTATATAAGCTATTGAGGAGAAAGCAAACGTGGATGTTCTAATTATCGAGGAAGGCTGCAGAGCAATCTTGTATAGCAACAATAGCTGCTTGTTAATTCTTCACTTCGTCCTTCGTCCAGACCCAACTGGCTATTTTCCTATTAGTAGTTGCTATTATTTTATGTTTTAATGTGAAGATGGGTCTTTTCTGTCGATAAGAACCCACAATATGTTTCATCCTTCTGAGAGCGGGATCAGTAAACTACCATCCTTAGGCCAAGTCTGAGGGGCCCTGCTTTTGTGAAGAAAGATTTATTGGAACACAGCCATGCCCATTTGCCTGTATAGTCTATGCTGCTTTCACACTGCAGGGGTAGAGTTGAGAAGTTGTGAGCGACCCTGTATAGCTCACAAAGCAGAAACTATATACTATCTAGCTCTTTATAGAAGAAGTTTGCCGACTCCTGTCCTAGAGGAATTTCTACTGAAGTGCTTTCCTTAATGTAACAGACTCTGAGCTTCGTGGATGCAGACCCTCCTAAAGTCACCACTGTCTCCCGAGGGTCAATCCACAGTGCTTGGCTAGAAATAGGGCTCAGGACACATTAGTTAAGTTGATGAGTGGACCAGGGTACACTCGCTCCCTTCACCAGGACCAGTCCTGCCCAGGGCTTACTTACTTGCTGACCCAGGGCTTACTTACTTGTTGCTGCTGAAGCTTTGGTTCCGTCTTCACTGACTTCAATTTTCGCTTTTTGCAAGATGTGAGAAACATGAAGGTTTTCGGACCCTGTTTCCAGAAAATAAAACAAAAACAGCATTTATTTGATATGCAGGCCATCGGGTTAGTGGGGGAAGTAACCTCAAAGCCATGGCAAGCTCCAATTCTTAAAAGGTGTCAGAAGAAGTGACCTCTTACAGTCCTGGTGACTGAAGGCTGCATGTAGGGTGAGGGTCACCCACGGTTAATTTCAGTCTCTGCTAAGTGAACTGTGACATCACTTCAGAGGAGGGAGTCCCGGACCCCAAATGTGTTAGTGACTCTATCAATTCAGCTCTGATCACTAAGAATTTTATTAAAAAATGAAAAGAGCAGGGCTTTAAAAAGGTAGCCTAGTTTTCCAGAAGAAGCAAGCCAACGGTATTATTTTTCAATCACAGAATGTCAGATCCAGAAAAAAAGGCACTTACAGATGGGGAAAGCGAGGACCAGAGTGTTAAGATATCTGCCCCCAAGCACATGGCTAATTAGTGGCGTGGTAAGTGCTGTCTTTTCATAACAAAAGTCACTCATCTTACGGGGGCATATTAGTGAAGAGGAGGAGCAGAGGGCTTCCCTGGTGGCGCAGCGGTTGAGGGTCTGCCTGCCGATGCAGGGGACACGGGTTCGTGCCCCGGTCTGGGAAGATCCCACATGCCGCGGAGTGGCTGGGCCCGTGAGCCACTGAAATGCTTCTTTAGATGTGTGGGATCGTGTGGGCTTCACATGAAATGTACATGTGAAATGTAGGGATGGATGACATGCTGATTTAAGTGATGAAGGTTCAACAGCATCATTGGGTGATATATCAGATTAAACCTTGGAGAGTTTTATGGCAGCACATTCCTAATTTTGACTTTTCTTTCTGAACAAATCAGAGACTCAATTAGTAACATATTCCACAAGTTTAAGAGCAAGTTTTAAATTGAACATACTTGTTATTTTTGCAAAATTTGCCTTTGATGGATCAAACATATCGGTGATGCCAAGGACCTTCAGCGGCTCCTTCAAATCTGTTTGTGCTACAGCTGTGAACCTAGCACGAAAGCAGAAAATAGGGGGAAAATCAATATACTATAAATGATATAAAATGATATAATCAGTGCCAGTGGAAAAAAGGTGTACAAACAGATCCTTTTTAAAGTACACTCTGAACACCTATAACTTTAATTTTAATCCCAAGATTTAAGTACCAGGTAAGTAGAGAACAACTCATCTCTCAAACACATACCTGGCAAAATAGCACAGTATCAGCAAGTAGGGGTGTCCTTACCCTCATGGGCAACAGGCTCCCCATTCCAGTCCTAGGAAGATCTACAGAAGCACTTTCTCTTGTGCTGATGAGGAGATGCAGGGTTGCAACAGGGAAGAAACTTTGTATGCTATTGCAAGTTAATCATTAAAGGGAGGTTGCCTATAAGCTTAAATTACACATAAATGGCCCATCTCTGGGAACCCTGCCTCCCAGGTAATGAGCATTAAGCTAAAATACTTCTGTTTAGCTCACAGTAACTATCTTGACCAGGCCCACCTGTGAATGACTGCAGGAAGGAAGAAATGAACACATTCCCCTCTGGAGGCTGATGGGAACCAGGAAATGTTTGACTTTACTCCCTCCCCTTTTAGTATAAAAGAAGCCTGAATTCTAACTCAGGCAAGATGGTTCTTTGGGACACTAGTCCACCATCTTCTCAGTCTGCTGGCTTTCTGAATAAAGTTGCTATTCCTTGATATTTCTTGATTTACTGGTCTGTCATGTGGCGAGAAATACAAGCTTGGATTCGGTAACAGGGTGTTGATGAGTGTCTGGTATTCTGGAATATCTACTGTTCTTCCCCATACCCAACAACAGAGGCACGATCTTGGCTGCTGTAAGAGCCACCATACTTACTGGGATTGGGGATGGTCAAAAGAGAGGAAATACATTCCTGCTAGTTCGTGTTGGGATTCTAGAAGCATTTTAGCATTAAAACAGAGGCAAACATTAGGAATGGTATTCATTTGGGTGTGATATGGATTTCTTGGACATTTGTGGACTATCTGGCGTTATAGCTATAGATATGTAAATGTCAGTTATTAAATCTATCATCAGAGGACGTTTTACCAGATTTTGTCACATCCTGTGGGAAAGCGGCAAGGCTAAGTGAGCAGATTCTCATCACAGATGGGCTATTATGGTAATTTATATGGTAATTTACCATTATAACTATAATTTATTTACATCACCACCTTCTTCGTTTATGGCAAGCACTGCCTATGTGAAGGCTTATTTTACAACAAAAAGAAATACTCGGGCTTCCCTGGTGGCGCAGTGGTTGAGAATCTGCCTGCTAATGCAGGGGACACGGGTTCGAGCCCTGGTCTGGGAAGATCCCACGTGCCGCGGAGCAACTAAGCCTGTGAGCCACAACTACTGAGCCTGCATGTCTGGAGCCTGTGCTCCGCAACAAGAGAGGCTGCGATAGTGAGAGGCCCGCGCACCGCGATGAAGAGTGGCCCCCGCTTGCCACAACTGGAGAAAGCCCTCGCACAGAAATGAAGACCCAACACAGCCAAAAATAAATAAATTAATTTAAAAAAAAAGAAATATTCTTGGGAGAATTACTAATACTAATAAGAATTACTAATACTTATTATGAATGTACTCTTCTGATTACTTAACTCAGTGGCTAGAGAATTAAAAGCTATTAGAACTGGAAAGTATCGCCACCACCACTGAAGCCTGGGTGGTTTAAAGCCCTGGGTACTGACAAAACAGTAATGTTGAAAAGTTTATAAAAAGGGGATATTCACTGCCTGCTTCACAGATCTGGGCAAAGTATTCTCTGACCTGTTAGCAATTTAGGAATCAGACAGAATTTGGGATTCCTTTCCCCTTGGTTTCAAGTCCTAACAGTTCAGGTTTCACTTATATTATACTTTTAGGGTATAATAGAAAAACTGCCCTAGATACTAATGTAAGAACTCTGCCTGAGTGGCTTCAAAATATTTCCTTATTACCTATCTTTTGGACCTTGGCCTTTAGCAACTTGCAGCTAAAACTTAAGTACCTAAGATGAAACTCCTTATCAAAACACACGGAGCACTACTAAACTTCACTGTATTTTCAGCATACTATCAGATGATGATATGCATCTGCTTTTCAGTCTTTTGAACAGTGACCTATATTAAAAGCCCTTGTAGTGGCACAAGAGCTGTAGTCTTGTGGAGGCTTAGAGACCAGGCTGCCTTCTTTCCTTCCCCATCATCACTATCCTGCCATATAAGAGGCACAGGGATTGAAAACCAACTTTTACAAAAGCACAGTCTTGTAGTCCCACCATGCAATTTCTGCAAAATGAGGCAGGTTTCATGATATGTCTATTTCAGCCTTCAGTTGTCCAGTAACTGACACAATCACTCCCAGGGATCGAGTAGTCCTGTTGTTTTCTCTTTTAGGGAAAGGGGCTACTTACTTGGGCAGGATGACCTGCACCCTCTTGGGCACCATGGTGCTCATCCAGCTGTCTATGGTCTTGGTGCTGATGTGCGGGATGATGGCCGAGAGTGGGGTGGAGCTCTCTGTCGGCAGCGCGATCAGCATGCTGATGCTTTCCCCATGGTAGGGCAGCTCGATAAAGTTGTACCATAAGTCACTGGGGGTGCTTGTAGACCCTAAAGAAATCAGAGGCAGGTTCAGTGCATCCTTGGTGACTTCCAGAAGGGGCATGAATGGTTGCTGATCACCAGGGTAGCTTCAGAGGGAAGAGAGCAATTCGGGTTGAGAACTTCCCTATTCTAAAAATAGCTTGCTTAAAAAATCCTCCACAAAATACTAGCAAACAGAATCCAACAACACATTAAAAGGATCATACACCATGATCAAGTGGGATTTATCCCAGGGATGCAAGGATTCTTCAATATACACAAATCAATCAATGTGATAAACCATATTAACAAATTGAAGAATAAAAACCATATGATCATCTCAATAGATGCAGAAAAAGCTTTTGAAAAAATTCAACACCCATTTATGATAAAAACTCTCCAGAAAGTGGGCATAGAATGAACCTACCTCAACATAATAAAGGCCATATACGACAAACTCACAGCAAGCATTGTTCTCAATGGTGAAAAACTGAAAGCATTTCCTCTAAGATCAGGAACAAGACAAGGATGTCCACTCTCACCACTATTATTTGACATAGTTTTGGAAGTCCTAGCCAAGGCAATCAGAGAAGAAAATGAAATAATAGGAATACAAATTGGAAAAGAAGAAGTAAAAGTGTCACTGTTTGCAAATGGTATGATACTATACATAGATAATCCTAAAGATGCCACCAGAAAACTACTAGAGCTAATCAATGAATCTGGTAAAGTTGCAGGATACAAAATTAATGCACAGAAATCTCTTGCATTCCTATAGAGTAACAATGAAAGATCAGAAAGAGAAATTAAGGAAACACTCCCATTTAGCATTGCAACAAAAAGAATAAAATACCTAGGAATAAACCTACCTAGGGAGACAAAAGACCTGTATGCAGAACACTATAAGACACTGATGAAAGAAATTAAAGATGATACAAACAGATGGAGAGATACACCATGTTCTTGGATTGGAAGAATCAATACTGTGAAAATGCTACCCAAAGCAATCTACAGATTCAATGCAATCCCTATCAAATTACCAATGGCATTTTTTACAGAACTAGAACAAAAAATCTTAAAATTTGTATGGAGACACAAAAGACCCCAAGTAGCCAACACAATCTTGAAGGAAAAAAACGGAGCTGGAGGAATCAGACTCCCTGACTTCAGACTATACTAAAAAGCTACAGTAATCAAGACAATATGGTACTGGCACAAAAACAGAAATATAGATCAATGGAATAGGATAGAAAGCCCAGAGATAAACCCACACACCTATGGTCAACTAGTCTATGACAAAGGAGGCAAGGATATACAATGGAGAAAAGACAGTCTCTTCAATAAGTGGTGGTGGGAAAAATGGACAGCTACATGTAAAAGAATGAAATTAGAACACTCCCTAACACCATACACAAAAACAAACTCAAAATGGATTAAAGACCTAATGTAAGACCGGACACTATAAAACTCTTAGAGGAAAACACAGGAAGAACACTCTTTGACATAAATCACAGCAAGATCTTTTTTGATCCACCTCCTAGAGTAATGGAAACGAAAACAAAAATAAACAAATGGGACCTAATGAAACTTAAAAGCTTTTGCACAGCAAAGGAAACTACAAACAAGACGAAAAAGACGACCCTCAGAATGGGAGAAAATATCTGCAAACGAATCAACGGACAAAGGATTAATCTCCAAAATATATAAACAGCTCATGTACCTCAATATTAAAAAAGCAAACAACTGGATCCAAAAATGGGCAGAAGACCTAAATAGACATTTCTCCAAAGAAGACATACAGATGGCCAAGAAGCACATGAAAAGCTGTTCAATATCACTAATTATTAGAGAAATGCAAATCAAAACTACAATGAGGTATCACGTCACACCAGTTAGAATGGGCATCATCAGAAAATCTATAAACAACAAATGCTGGAGAGGGTGTGGCTAAAAAGGAACCTTTTTGCACTGTTGGTGGGAATGTAAATTGATACAGCCACTTTGGAGAACAGCATGGAGGTTCCTTAAAAAAATAAAAATAGAGGGGGCTTCCCTGGTGGCGCAGTGGTTGAGAGTCTGCCTGCCGATGCAGGGGACGCAGGTTTGTGCCCCCGTCCGGGAGGATCCCACATGCCGCGAAGCGGCTGGGCCCGTGAGCCATGGCCGCTGAGCCTGTGCGTCCGGAGCCTGTGCTCCGCAACGGGGGAGGCCACAACAGTGAGAGGCCCGCGTACTGCAAAAAAATAAATAAATAAATAAAAATAGAATTACCATATGACCCAGCAATCCCACTACTGAGCATATACCCAGGGAAAACCATAATTCAAAAAGACACATGCACCCCAGTGTTCACTGCAGCACTATTTACAATAGCCAGGTCATGGAAGCGACCTAAATGCCCATCAACAGACGGATGGATAAAGAAGATGTGGTACATATATACAATGGAATATTACTCAGCCATAAAGAGGAACGAAACTGGGTCATTTGTAGAGACGTGGATGAATCTAGAGACTGTCATACAGAGTGAAGTAAGTCAGAAAGAGAAAAACAAATATCGTATATTAACGCATATACGTGGAACCTAGAAAAATGGTACAGATGAACTGGTTTGCAGGGCAGAAATAGAGACACAGATGTAGAGGACAAAGGTATGGACACCAAGGGCGGAAAGCAGTGGGGGGGTGGGGGTGGGGGTGTGATGAATTGGGCGATTGGGATTGACATGTATACACTGATGTGTATAAAATGGATGACTAATAAGAACCTGCTGTATAAAAAAAATAAAATTCAAAGAAAATAAATAAAAATAGCTTGCTTACAAAGTCAAAGATAAGGGCAATTATTTCTTCCTTCCTTGGTAAAGAATTCTTTAGTCTAGACATGTCTTAACAGAATACCTTTGGCTATCACTAAAGTCATACTAATTCTGTTGAGTAGAATTTAACTAGATCACAAGGCACTTAGCATACAGTGTTTTGCAAGTTGACCCTTATCATGTGGATGAAGGAATGAATCTGAGCTGCCTAAGAATGATTCTTTTGGTGGTGTCTCTGAATGCATGTGAAGAGGAGGGAGGAAGGGTGGGGGTAAACAGCTTCCACTGTTTAGGGTCCACTCTGTGCCGGGCCCACACCAACCACCCCAACGCAATTAGCCTCTACAGCGCCCCACGAGGTAGGTATACGCAGTCCTATTTTACAGCTGGGGAGGCTACAATTAGAGAAATTAAGTAACTTACCAAGGGACACATGGCTAAAAGGTGGACCAGGACTCAGTATGTCTAATGGCAAAGATGATCCTCCTTCACTGCCTGACTTCCTACTCACTCTTCATTCATTCCAGTAACTACCATTAGGGCTTTTTGATACTTTATGGTACTTGTGCTTACTGACGAAAACACAAGAAGGATTTAAACCAGCATTTCTCAGAATGTCGTCTAGAGAACACACATCCCTGCAAGACGTCCGGTAGACAAAACAGATTCCACATCCCAGGAAGTTGAGGAAGCCCCAGACACTCGATTCTTCCTGCAGATTCAAAATATACACCAATGCTAGAAAGGCTCTGAGATATCCCGAAGAAAACTGTTTAACTCTAGTTATTCTCAGGTTTCCAAAACTAATTTGATCTTAGAACCCTTTTATCCCCACGTAAAATGTTCAAAACATTTAGCAACTGAGCAGCACAGCTGAGCACTGCCCATCCGAGTGGACGCAAGTGCAGACATGATAGGCGCTGGAGAGAAGCCCAGGGCATGAGCATGGAGCCCAGAGGGGCCATGAACTCCCGGGAGAAAAAGCCTTCCACAGAGCATGCCTTAGGAGCCCACAGAACCTTTACATTAGACATGCGATGGGAGAGTTGTAAGAATTAACCAGGTGAATGGAAAACCAGCATTTCTAGATGACGGTGGATGTCTGAAATGTTTTCTGAAACACTTCCAACTTTTGAAGAAGACCTCGGTGATCTTGCTGAGGTTACTTAACCTCTGTGTGCCTCCTGGTTTGGAGCATGGAGAGACCAGGGATATTGCAGTGTGTAGCTCACAGGATTGTTCTGATGATGAGATTAGAAGACATATGCATATAAGGTACTCAGCAGGGCCTGGCCCACGGTGGGTGCCCAGTGAACACTGGCTCCCTCTCCTGCCTCCCCTGAATGACCCAGAAGGACAACATATTTAAGAATGAGAGAAAAGAGAAAGTGAGTTTCTCTCATGATTGTCACTTGTCTTTTCTTTGGGGATGACTTTGCTAATCACTGCAACTGAGACAAGGAACTTCAGTAAGCCAGTTGTCCATAGACAGGGGTTGGGACGGAGGCACCAATGGAGAGAGAGAGAGAGAGAGAGACAGCGTACTGTGTCTTCGTTATGCAACAAACACTTTTAGCTGTAAAATATGGTAAGAACGGTGAAGCTCTTAGAATACATGACACCACAGGATGACATGACAGCTTCTCCTTGAGGAAGAAATATGCGGGCAATTCATGGGGGTGCTCGGTGTCTCAGGTCCCCATGTGCCGCCCTCGCCTGCAGGGCTGCTCAGGTACCCAGGGTGACTGGCCCCAGCTCCGGACACACGTGGACTCTCCTTCTTGCCCGGGTCCCGTCTTGGGGCTGCCTGAGAGTCCAAGATGGGAGTCTCCACCTTTACTATTACCCTGCATGATAAAACGGTCTCAGCAGGAACTGAAAAATTGATTGGAAAGTGAGAAAAAAACCCACTTCCTAATAAGCCCTTTAATCTTCAAAGAAAACATTAGGTTCCTACACTGGTAGAGCTCATTTTTAGAAACTGCGAAAAAGGGACTTCCTTGGTGGCGCAATGGTTAAGAATCCACCTGCCGGGCTTCCCTGGTGGCACAGCGGTTGAGAATCTGCCTGCTAATACAGGGGACACGGGTTCGAGCCTTGGTCTGGGAGGATCCCACATGCCGCAGAGCAACCAGGCCCGTGAGCCACAACTACTGAGCCTACGCGTCTGGAGCCTGTGCTCCGCAACAAGAGAGGCCGCGATAGTGAGAGGCCCGCGCACCGCGATGAAGAGTGGCCCCCGCTTGCCACAACTAGAGAAAGCCCTCGCACAGAAACCAAGACCCAACACAGCAAAAATAAATAAATTAATTAAGAATCCACCTGCCGATGCCGGGGACACAGGTTTGAGCCCTGGTCCGGGAAGATCCCACATGCCACGGAGGAGCTAAGCCCGTGCGCCACAACCACTGAACCTGCGCTCTAGAGCCCGCGCTCCGCAACAAGAGAAGCCACCACAATGAGAAGCCCACGCACCACAACGAAGACCCAATGCAGCCAAAATAAATAAATTAATTAAAAAAAAAAGAAACTGCGAAATGTGGGAAGTTGTTAATAAATGACTGCTCCGGGGCATGACAGCATGAAAGTCCCTTTAATTACCTTCTACTACAAGCAGTTTTGTGGATTTCTGAGTCTTAAGGAACTGTTCAGGCTATACTTAAGTAGAAATTGAAATATACATTTGAAAAAAAGAACCACAACAAGTAGACCCACTGTATATAGTAGTCTGTATTCAGGCTTCAGTGGAAAGGGAGTTTGGGGAGAGTTGATGGGGAAGGAGGAGTGATTTAAGCAACTGGGTGAGTGTTGGTGCCATTTGCTGGGTGAAGGAACACTGCGGGGAGAACTAGATGGCAAGGGCAAGAGTATATTTATCTGTGGAACCAGAACTTAATAGACAACTAATTAGAGACATAATGTGGCTATGCAGGTATGAGTTGGAAACTCGGAGAAGAGCGGAAGCTAGAAACATACTGTATATTCACAGACACACATGTATATACACATACATACGTATGTTTGGAATTCTTTGTGGTCTTTTTCAAAGCAGAAAAGTCTCTTAAATCTAAATCCATAACCATAAAAACAGAAAATTTGTAACAACTTTGATTCAGCAATTCCTATCCAAGGACATTACCTTTAGAAGTTCTGACACAAATGTCTAAAGATTTATGTACAAGAATGCTCACTGTAGTGTTGTTATAGGAAAAAAAGTAAATGGCAATCCCTAAGGTATTATGATACGTTTATAACATTATGGGGTGTTATGCAGCTGATAAAGGATCGAGTAGTTCCACGAGGATTGACAATAAAAGGTTTTCCAAGATAGACTAATGAATAAACAGATTACAGAATAGAAATTACGGTGTAATCCTGTGTATGCAAAAAAGTTGGAGAGACAAATTTTACATATCCATAGAAAAAGCCTCAAAACGCCTAGCACTTAATAGGGCTTTTTATGCTGGGAGATGGGAATATAGAGTAACATTTACTTTCTGCCTTATATACTGTTGTATTTGAGGACTTTGCAATGAATATGAAATACATTTCTACTAATCTTTAAGGCTTTTTTTTTTTTAATGGAAAATGTCTCCGCCCTCAAAGTGCTTACACTTTATGGGGCTTAAGTCAGAAGAGTTTTCCCCTCCTATTTTCTACCCTCTCCCTAATGTTATTAAGGAAATCCTCTCAGAGACCTTGATGATATCTTGGAGGAAAAGTCAGGAAGGCTGAAAAACAGTAAATGGAAGGACAATGTTTCAGCAAATGACCAAAGGTGGCAAGGCTTGGGTGAGGCCTCACGCGGCGCTAGGCAGGTGGCACCAGAGGCTGAGTGACTGAGTTCAGGCAGCCTGGCCTGGCTCAGCTATCCGGACCACCTGCCTCCCATCCCTGGCTGGTCGAGTGGGCCAGACTGCGATGAGACAGGACGAAAATGGGTGACCGGCTGTGTGGTCTATGGTCATGAAAACAAATGACTGGGGGCCACCACAGACGGCTGAGCTTTCTCGACAAGACAAACCTGCCTCATCTTTCCATGAAAAACTGCTCTGCCGGCCAAAGAGGGAAACCTGGGAGCAGATGACACCACTGGACTCTGTCTCCTGGCCCACGAAGGAGCTGGGTTCCAATCCCAAGTTACTCAGTAAAAACCCATGATACCATAGAAAGTGGGGGCAGGAAGAATGGTCCCAGACCACTTACAGTGTTTACTTGGCAGGGAATGAGAGCAAGGGGACTTTCAGGTTCTGTTCTGAATTCAGCACAGATCAATCAAGGTCTGACAGCTAACAGACAGGACACCAAACTGGGTCAATTCAGCAGAGTTTAATGAAGGGACCACTTATAAGGCAAGGATAGGGTACAGAGGAGCCAATAAGGATGGTGCCCCGGGCTACAAACAGTGGGGCACCATTACCAGCCTTAGCCTTGGAGGGCCAAGGGTAGGGGCTGGTGGCCCAGAGAGAATGAGCCCTTGGGCAGGTCCTGATGGCAGGAGACCTTGGGTGGAGGGATGCTGCGGCCCTGGCGATGCAAGGAGAGGGCTGGGAAGCCAATGTCCAAGCCCGCTCTCCTCCCTTACCCATCACCTGCTGGTTCACACCACTAGCCAACCAACAGGAAGCCAGGGGAAAAGGGAGCCCACTGATGCAGTCTCCTGGGGGCTCAGAAGAGGGTGGAGAAGGGAGGGCATGAATGAGGGAAGGTGGGGGAAGAGATCTCCCACACTGTGGAGCTGTGGAGTTTGAATCTTGGACCATAAGAATGTATTTGTGTCTTACTTTCCATAAGGCACACCACAAATTCTTAGACAAATCAGTTCTTAATAGAAAAGCCACCTGGATATGTAACTCCCTCTCTGGGAACATCCTATATACTCAAGAAAAACATCTTCCATTCCTACAAATACAAACATTTTAATCTTTCATGGGAATGCCTATAGAAGCCTTGCTGATTTATTCTTTACTGACTTATTCATTATTTTTCAGCAACAGAAACATACAGTAAATGAGGCCTTCTCGCATTTTGTTTTATTAGAATGTGTACAAAGATTGACCTAAAATAAAATAACTGTGCTTCGGATAGGAGCTGGTGGCCATGATAGCATTCCATGACGTCTTCCTGGGCAACGTAACCTGAGAATGAGTTCTGGACAAAAAGAGCCTTTCATTGGTCTCGGTTGTTTAGCATGCTACCTTTCTACAGGACTTTTTTTTTTTTTTTTTAAATATTTATTTATTTATTTGGCTGTGCTGGGTCTTAGTTGCAGCATGCGGGATCTAGTTCCCTGACCAGGGATCAAACCAGGGCCCCCTGCATCGGGAGTGCAGAGTCTTAGCCACTGGACTGTCAGGGAGGTCCCTCTGCAGGGCTTTTAAATACATATTATCTTGAAAAAATTTATCAAGTGAATGACAAAATTCTACCTGGAAGTTTGATGAAAGACATGGGGGGAAGGAAAGTGACTTTATTGTGTCTCTAGCATGAGTCATTTCTTAATTTAAAGAATTAGGCAGCTGGAGAAATGTTGAGCAATGCTTGATCTAACATATACTGTATATGCAAAGGGAATACTTGGGACCCACATGTCCACATATAGATTGGAGACATAAAGGCTAACTTATAGAGGAAAAAGAAGTTTAACTTAAACTGGACCACTGATACTTTAACGAAAGTAGGTTTAAAAAACAGTCACCAGCCTTAGTTACCTATGTGTGGTAATGACTACAGAGATGGGTCATTGTTTTTCTCCCCCAACTGTAAAACTGACACATGTTCCTTAAAAAAAATTTCAAACTCAAAGAAAAATAATCATTTGAAATACTACCACTTAACATTTTATTGAACATCCTCCAAGACATGTCTGCATGAATATATAGAAAGTATTTTACATAAATGAGATGAAACAGCATCTGCTGTTCTGTAACTTGTTTTCTGAAATCAACCACATATTATATAACTTTCTGCTTATATAAATCTAATTATCATGTGTGTTCCACTACATGTACATATATGGCTTCTATTTATTTGCTAGTGTATGATTATCTTCATATTATAAATTCCTTGGCGTGAGACTGCTGAGGCGGGGCTTCTAGAAAGTCCTCCAGACCACGGTTCCCCACCACCAACAGCACCCAAGGGTGCCCACGTGGCCCCCACACCAGAGCCACGACTGGGCTTTGTCAATCTTCGTAATTTTTGCTAATCTGATCAGTGAAAAAGAAATCTAATTTTTACTTTTATTTTTGATTTGGTAATGTAAGATTGCTAATGATGACTTGATAATGCATGCAATATGTTTCACGTCCATTTATACTTCTCATTTTGTGAATTGTCCTGTCATCTTTAAATTTCAACCTAAAAGCGTTACATGTGTTATACATTAATACATAACCTTTGTAAGTAATGCAGAGACTTACCATGAGCTTTTAAAAAATCCTGCCGTCTCCTCCCTGCCCTTTATAAAAAATAAAAAGGCAGGTTTGCTCTTCAGCTAAGTGACAGCACCCGAGGGCCTTTCTGCGGCTGGCACATTCTAGGACAGAGCCTCACTGAGTGTGAACTTACCACACCGGAACACGGAGAGCTGGGCCAGCATCGGCACTTGGTAGGATTTCCCATCAGCTGCCACAAACGTGCGCTTCTTTGTGTTCTCAGGCTGAAACCGTGATTTCCATAAACCCTTAAAATACACTGCATTGACCAGGACCAGTCTGGTGAGGACACCGTCGAGAAGATCCGGGGACAGCAGATTGTCGATCATACCTGTGCAGTCAGAGAACAGACACAGAGGACACTCAGGACGGGCAGTCCGTTTGGGGGCAAAAGGCAGCTGCAGGATTGGGAGGAATGAAAAATCTGAGAAATTTTAAGATTCAAAGATTTGTAAAATTTAAAAATTCAAAGATTTGTAAAATTTAAAATTTCAAAGATTTATAAAAGAACTTTTACAATATCCTGTTGTCCCTTCTAATTTTTTTCCTCACTAAAAATTAAAAGCTGAAAACAAGCTAAAAATCAGAGAACCAGAAAAGACTTCAGAGACCCTCTATTTAGGGTTACCAAACTTTTCATCCAGAAATTCTTTTATAGGGGCTTCCCTGGTGGCGCAGTGGTTGAGAGTCTGCCTGCCGTTGCACGGAACACGGGTTCGTGCCCCGGTCCGGGAAGATCCCACATGCCGCGGAGTGGCTGCGCCCGTGAGCCATGGCTGCTGAGCCTACGCGTCCGGAGCCTGTGCTCCGCAATGGGAGAGGCCACAGCAGTGAGAGGCCCGCGTACCGCAAAAAAAAAAAAAAAAATTCTTTTATAACTAATTCCCCATAAACCCCATATTTTAAGAACATTTTGCTCATCTGCATAAGCTATACTTAATTCATAATTAATTTCTCTGTTTTTGATAATAACTGACACGTATGACTGCCAGTGAGGGCTTTTGGTCGACACAAGATAAACAGTTGTCGTGTTGCTTTGTTGTAACCACCGGGTTGATTTAATCCCAGTTAAAAATAAAGGAACACTTCAGCCTGTGTAATGTTATCAAAGGCAAATGCTTAATTTCTCTTGAGAATTTAGGAATGTTGAGCATTAGTTTGGAATCCCTGATTATTATATAGCTACTTAAAGAAGAGTTGAGACTAAAATTGGTATCTATATTTATGGGTCAGGGGTCCATTTAGGCTCATATTATAGAGATAAAAAGAAATGGGGTCTCTCTTAGAATAATTATTTGTTAAGGAAGATGCTCTTCACAAGATATCAGGATGGTCCAGCTTGTTTGTGCAGGAATGAAGAACACACAACAGTTGCAATTTCAGGCTGTTCTTGTGAAGTCACAAAGGTCCTTCTAAAGTGCCACCTGTGCTTGAAGCTTTGAATTTTCATTTAGGTTCCTTTTGCTTGGTTTTTGAAGATTCAGCTGTGTGTGTGTATGTGTGTGTGTGTGTGTGTATGGGTTTAAGAGAGATCACTAACACTAAAGCTATTAAAAATTAGTTCAGTGTAGCTTTTAGTCCAACTTTTAAAAAAATGTTCATAATGTAAATGCAAGTTACAATACATTAAATGGTGAGAATAAAACCAACAGCTTCTGAAGAAGCAAGAATATCTGATTCAGCAGAGAGAGCTTTAAGTTCTTTGAAATGAAACTCAAGAAGATTTGGAGGTACAATAAACAGATGTTTACGTCAGTCACGGTAAAGAAGCACACTTGGAGGATTCCCTGACACACAGGGCGCCCGGCAAGTCAGTGTCGTCATTGCTCATTACTTACACAAGGGGGCACCAACGCCACCTTACATCAGGATCTGGAAGGAAAATACATGTGATATAAATAGCCATCGCTCAAAGCAAAGCGGCATCTGTGAACAGACTCTGTCCTGTGGGAAGGAAGTGAGAACTCTGTGCTCCAGTGATAGCAAGCTCTTGAGAGTTGGTTTCCCAATAGCGAAGGCTGTGTTTTGCCTTTGCTGGGACCATTACCCAGTCCAATTCCTACTTGCCTTTGAGACATAGCTCAGTGGTCCCCTCTTCTTATATCTCTTCTCTGTCACTCCTCCCTATCTCCTGGAGTTTCCATAAAGCCCAATGCTCAGCACCACCGTCACACTGCGGTATTTTATTCTAGCCAAATGTAGCATCTGTCTCCCTCAACTAAACTGTGAGCTGCACAAGAGCAAGAACGCTGTCATTCATTTTTTAAAAATCACACTTAAGATTCTATGTTCACTATTCTGTTGTTGCACACCGAGAGTCTGAAGGAATCTCTTCTGCCCTTTTTTCCTAAGGTAAATAAAGCCTCTTATTGCCACTGGTAGAACTAAGATATAATAAGGGGGCACAAAGAAATAAAAAGAAAGGATAAAAGAGAAGTGTAAGAAATGCATGGTTCAGAGGCAAGGAGGCACATGGGGGACCTGCCATCCATAACTGCCATAAACATGCATCCATCACCCATCCACCCATCCATCCATCCAGGTATCCTGTCTTTGATGTCTACCTGAGAAAACAAAACAAAATAAAAATAAAACCCGCCCTTCCAAAATCTATAGATTAGAGGCAAGTGGAGGCTGATATAAGTGACTTAGAAATGCAATTGTAATAAATATCTTCAAGTGAAAGTACTTAAGGATGTGAGGGCAAATAAGAGGGGGATCTGATCTGGTGGATGAGGTCAGGGATGGATGGATTCCTTGAGGAAGTATTACTTGAGCCAATAGCTATAAAAATAGCTCACATTCGTTGAACCTTTGCCAAGTGCCAACCACCTTGCTAAAAGACTTACGCTTATTATTTAGAGTCCCATAACAACCTTAATGTTATTATAACAATTCTAGTAGGTACCGCTACTATAGCTCCATTTTACAGAGGGGAATGCTGAGGCACAGGGAGGTTAAGTAACCTGCCTAATGGTACACAGCCAGCAGGTGGCAGAACTGAGGTTCAAACTGGGCACTCATGCTTGTAACTATTATTCCATTCATGAGATTGTGTGAAATGAATAGGCAAAGGGCAATGGGGAAGGAAAGCATTCCAGGTAGCAGGATGCACCGGGGTGGGGGAGGGGGGCGGGGGGCGGGTTCTGTGGAGAGAGGATGGCAAGTATGAGAGTTGGGAGGAAGCCCGCATGGTTGGGGCTGAGGCCACAGAGAGGTGGCAGGGCAGCCCCAGCCAGGCCATCACCACATCCCTAGCACACTGGAAAGGCTCCCCCACTCTCTGCGGGGCAGGATCTGTCATCACGCAGCAGTCTTCCACACGTGGACAGTTTGATCACCAGGATCCTTCTGACACCTCACATATACACAAGCGCCTCTGAGCGGGCAGTTTGGAAATTTGTGGGAGTGTTTCTGGTTGCAAAGACAGTGGCCAGAGATGCTACACATCCTGCAGTGTTCAAAACAGCCCAAACAATGAACTATCCTGCTTTCAAACACCCTGCTGCACAGTCACGTTTTTGAGAAACCTGCTTCTTGTCATCTGAGCCCAGAACCTTATTCTTTTTCCGGTATAAACACAAAGTATCTTTTCTTTTGCATACTTTTAATGTATGCTGAATTTGTCAGGAATGTGACTACCACGCAAACCAAATAGAGTCTGTACTTGTTTTGCTCGGAAATTTACCAAGAGTTTTGCAGCGTTTTAGAAAAAACTGCCTCAACGATGGTAACACAGCCCGTGGTTTTTGTGTCGCCAGTGCAGTGCGCCTGTCTCGGTCTGCTTTTGTGGCTGTCAATTCACAGTCAATGTGAAGGTCAATTCTTATTCTAAGAATCTGACTGTTACGTATTCAGGGGTGGCTGTACCCAAGGGTTTACCTACTGAACTACATCTATAAATAACTTTTGTTTTTCCTGGTATTACAGTTTGGCATTATATTAATTTTTTTTAAATTTGTGTACATGTGCATAGGTTATATGAGCTACGAGTTTCATTTCAAGAGAGTAAACAGAGTGAAAATCTTTGTTGAACAGAGGGAGTTAGGTCTGCAGGGTTGAAAATCACTTTTCTAGCCTCATCGCTTTCCCTTCCCCGGTTGCTGTGAGAAATGCATCGAGTCAGTGTGTGTTCAAGTGGTTTGAAATGGTTGGGCGGCATCCTGAGGGACTTACTACTCCCAGGACACAGCAAAGAAGAAGGCTGGGTGGGCGCTGACACGTCACATCATACAGCTACCAGCATCTGAGGGCCATCAGCTTCCTACCTCTGTTCTTAGCCCCACAGGCTCAGAAAAACACACCAACCCCCTCCCATTTGCTGGTCTCCTGCATTTCTGTTGTGAAAGGCCTGGACCCACTGACTGCTCCACCCTTTCTCTCTCAGAGCCCCACGGCTCAGTCCGCCTGATCATTTCGTGGTTTCAGGAAGGGAGCCCAGGTTGCACCATGCAGGATCCTGTTGAAAAGGGATGTCACAGGTTTACCAAAACCACACGCTGGCTCTCCTCCGCCCTCCAGAGCATTCCCCATCTGGCTCTTCTCTAGCCCCTCACATGGTTTGCAAATATTCACATCTACAAGTCTGGAGGGAGACCGGGGGAGGACTTACTTTAGTGCAGAATGCTGGGTCCCTGCCTCAGTAGATCAGGGTCCAGAGATCTGCATTCCTTTTTTTTTTTTTTGCTTGGGATCTTAGTTCCCTGACCAGGGATTGAACGTGGGCCCTCAGCAGTGAAAGTGCCTAGACATAACCACTGGACCACCAAGGAATTCCCCAGAGATTTGCATTCTAAACACACGCCCCAGGAACCACGCTTTGAGAGACATGACCCGAAAGGCCAGAGTTCCCCCAAGTTTTGTCTTTGGGCTTACTCTCCTTATTGAGTCTGTTTTGCTTCCACTCTTGTGGCTTTAACTCTCCCCTTCGGCGAAAAACGGTTCCCAAATCTCTATTTCTAGCCTTATCTTTCCTCCGAAGTTCTGGACCTACCTCTCCCTCTGAATGTTTCTGCCTGAACCTGAAGTTTACAAATTAACAGGCTAAAAACACCGATGTTAGACATTTCTTCAGTTTCGTGGAGGGAGAGATGCACGTACACAAGTAATCACATCGTGTGGATGTGCTCTAAAGAAGGGTGCAGTCGTGGATAAGCATATGCCCATCATAACCGGGGGAGCCACCTACTTCCTGGGACGACAGAAGCAAGAGGTGAGGAAGGGGAGGGGAGAGGGAAGGGGGAGGGGCACCACAAGGGCAGGGGGTTAAGAGGAACAAACGATTAGGTATAAAACAAGCTACAAGAATGTATTGTACAACACAGGGAATAGAGCCAGCATTCTATAATAACTATAAATGGAGTATAACCTTTAAAAATTGTGAATCACTGCACTGTACACCTGTACCTTATATAATATTGTACATCAATTATACTTCAATGTAAAAAGAAAGAGGCAAGGAAGGCGTGGGGAGAGCTCAATCCCGAATCTTAAAGGCTGAGAAGCACATTCTGGGCAAAGGGAATGTAGTTACAGAAGTAGGAAGGAATAAGCACTAAAACCTTCGAAACAGACATGGGCCTGTGGGCAGGGGCTCTGGAGATGAGATGCTGCGAAGAAAGAAGAGAGTCTGCAGAGCAGTATTCTGCCCTGCGGCCCGAGAGCCACAGGGAGACAAGTCCCCAGGAGGCACAGGTGATAGCGGCAGGAAAAGGGTAGGAAGGCGGACTGAGCCGTGGGGCTCTGAGAGAGAAAGGGCGGAGCAGTCGGTGGGTCCAGGCCTTTCACAACAGAAGGGCCACCGGACATGCAGGCCCCAGTGACGGTCTCAGAGCCCAACTCACGCTTTCATTCACAAAGTGGCAAACCACGCCCGCTCATTCCCGGGAACCGTGGCCACTCACCCCTGGTCTCGTTCCTAACCCACACGTTGATGGAGTCGCAGGCGGAGGCGGGGTCTTCGAAGTTCGCGTTCCGGACTTCACACTGAAACACGTCTTTGTTCCTCGTGACGAAAGGCACTTCCATCTTAAAGCCATTCTTCACAAACACGGCATTGGCCACCGTCACAATATCTTTATTCTTCTTGGAGACGATGGCTTTGTTGATCTTCTTTAATACTTTACCCACTCCTGAAGGAGAAAGGAGAAAATGCAGCAATATTTCCGCAAGAATGTAGGAAGGTTATTATTTTTTTTAATATCTTCTATATTATGGCAAATAAGAAGAGTAGAAACAAAACTAGTACGAGGAGCAAGAGACTAAGTCATTTGCTTTCTCAGTGGCCTTCTGTTAAGAAAAGGGAGGGCGTAGAATGAAGTATAACTATTAATAGCCCCTAAAGATCAGTTGCGCTTCTGGCCTCAAAGCAGGCATCTTCCAGGCCTTCTCCACAGCTTCCCCAAGTAGACCTGGCTCTCCTGGAAGACTTTCCTGGCACCAGGTCAATAGGGAGACTGGAAAGCTCTTCAGTTATGTAGCCGTGGGGGAATAAACCAAAGGACTCTTCCTAATGCCGTCTCTCTTTCTTAACAATCTTAAGCTCTATTTCCTATGCCGTCTCTCTCTCTCTTAACAATCTTAAGCGCTATTTCCTATGCCGTCTCTCTTAACAATCTTAAGCGCTATTTCCTTTCTTGGCAATGATTTAACAACACGATTTTTCTCTATTTTGGGGAGAAAAAGGTATAAAGTTGAGCATCAGAAAGACTATAAAAAATGGCCATGTGCCACCAACCAAGAACAAGGTGATTTTTACTTGATGCGAAGCTCACAAAGTAAGGGAATTCGTTTTATGGCAACGTAAGCTTTATTTTACACAGGCCATTCACACATGCTCCATTTAGTTTCAGAGCATGGAAAAGAGGGAAATAAGTTGTAAAGGATGAAATGTGTTCCTACTGAGAGCTCGAATTACAGACCTGTCTTACTCGCTTGGGGTCCTTTCAAAATGACACTGTCCTAAAACAACCGGCAGAGTCACCTTGACAGTCCCCTGGAGAGCTGACCTGTCCTTCTTAAATGATGGCAGGTAAGAGCCCCACGGTTTGGCCCTTTGTGAGGCCTCTGGAGACTGCGCCCCTCACGGGTTCTGTGGGGGCAGGCCCAGCAGGAGTGGGCAGGCACGTTGTACAACGAAGGGACCAGCAGACTTCACAGCCCCATCCCGGCACTTGTCCCTTTCAGCTCCTCCACGCTCCCCAGTCTCCTGCCCAGAAAAGATCAGGGCAGACCCTCTTCCTGTGCCCCAGACTGTCCTGCCTCTGCCCTCAACCAGAGTGCCGCTGTCTTGAGTTCTCAGAGGCTGAGCCCAAACCAGGGCCTGAAAACCCACCCGGGCTCCCCCGATGAGTCTGTCATGTGAACTGAAGTCATTCCACAACTCGACTGCTAGTGATTTGGGAGGAAGAAGAGACGGGGGTTGGGAGGAGTGGTCAACAGACCAATATTGTCAAAACTTTAGAAACACTAGTGAAAATGAATGTGGTTCAGCGGGAAGACAAACAACGACAATCCAGTTGCTCTTTGGGAATGGTGCTGGCCGACAGGGCCTGGATGGCACTGGGAGAGGCCAGGAGCCCCGTGGGTGATTCACTATGAAGTTATAAATCACCAAGAGTTCTGTGGGCTTCCAAGCAAGGGCATAACGGCGTGTTCCAAATATTTAGTCCCCCAGTGCTTCCAACAGGTAAGCAAACTGCAAACTCATGCAAAAGTTTAATGCCGTGTAAACAGAGCGGGGCGGGTGGGCATCTCGTGCTTGCAGCCCCCGGGGGTTACTCTGAGAAGGATCGAACTGGGGCGCAGAGGGGAGCCCTGAAGTACGCACACGCCCATCTCTCCTCCTCTCCCAGCAAAGGCGTCAATGTGGTCAAGCTTCCTAGAACTTCATGGCCAGTGGGACTGGAGGAACGTGGGTGGGAGAACGTCCTTGCTTCCCCAATAAAGCAACTAAAACCTGGACGTCAGATGTGACTTGTCAAGGTCACGGCCCAGGCTGGTGCCAAGGAAGGGCTCCAAGGCTGGCGCTGGCCCGTGCCCAGCACTGTGGAGGGGGCAGTGGAAGGGGACTCGGGTGAGAAACCGGAGCTAAAGCTGAGTGACAGAACTAGGAGATGTAAGCTCTTAAGCTTAAACAGGTAATTCAAATGGGGCTTTCTTTCAAGAAAACAAAACCATTCCTATTGGACCTTACTTTTTCTTTTTAAATTTATTTATTTATTATTTTTGGCTGTGTCGGGGCTTCCTTGCTGTGCGCAGGCTTTCTCTAGTTGTGGCGAGCGGGGGCTTCTCTTGTTGCGGAGCGCGGGCTCCAGGCACGTGGGCTTCAGTAGTTGTGGCTCATGGGCTCTAGAGCGCAAGCTCAGTACTTGTGGCACACGGGCTCAGTAGTTGTGGCTCACGGGCTTAGTTGCTCCACGGCATGTGAGATCTTCCCAGACCAGGGCTCGAACCCGTGTCCCCTGCATTGGCAGGAGGATTCTTAACCACTGAGCAACCAGGGAAGCCCTGGGCCTTACTTTTAAACAAACTTCCTTTATAGCTTTTTATTTTGAAATAATGATAGAATCACGGGAAGTTGCAAAACAATATACAAGGTGGTCCCGTGTATTTCCACTTTTCACCCAGTTTCCTGCATGATGGTAGTACAGATCCACAACGAGAAAACTGCCACTGGTACAGTCCCCAGAGCTCATTCACTTGTTTTACATACGTATGTGTGTGCGTGTGCGTGCGTGTGTGTGTGGCTCTATGCAATTTTACCCCCCATGGAGATTCGTGTGTCTGCCACCTCAACTGAGACACAGAGTGGTTCCATCAGCATAAGGCTGCCCTGGGCTGCCCTCCATGGTCACACCCACCCACCTCCCCAGATTACGGATTTAAAAGTACGTTCACAGCCATGATGCATTCTGAGCCCTGTACAACATAGAGGGGGGGCAGACGGGAAGTTTTCTTGTTAGAGATGAGAAAACAGGGGCATTCAAGGGGTCAAGTGACTGCCCAAAGCCCCACAGCTACCGAACGGAGACCAGAACCCAGCTCTCCTAACTCCCAGCATTGCCACTGTGCCTTAGAGGAGACTGGCCCTCAAGCCCAGGGGGCACCAGCAAGACCCCTCCCAGCTGCTCTGCTCCTCTGTGTGGTAAGCAAAGACCAAGCCAGGGGCCCTCCAGACTGGGACTCCTGCAAGTCCCGCCAGCCAGGCCCAGGCGCACGCACCATTCACGCCGTATCTCATCACTGTGGTGAGCTGCTTCTTGGTCCTGCCGTCGGCTCCCAGCTGAAGCATCCCCAGGACGGACGCAATCCCATGGGGGGAAATGACGATGTTGTCATGAGGCCGGGACTTGACAATCTGATTGAACACCTGGATTCCTGTGTCCGAGCCTAGTTCCTCCAGAGACAGGGGGTTGAACTGGGAGCACACAGAGGGCAGTGTCACGGTGGCCACGAGGAAAAAGGGAAAATGCCAATTCATGGTTCCTTCTGGCAAGGACAACCTGAAAAATGAAATCAAGAAAATATTTACATTCTACATTTAATGAATACTCAGCTAGATATGATTTACTATACTCAGTGTAACTGAATATCTTTAATATATTCAAGACACAACAGTGTAGATTAGATTGTTTTCCTTTATATATATTTTGTTAGGGGGATGCGGAGCGAGAGGAAGGAAACTTCCACTTGCTGGTCCCAACTCTGTGCCAGACACAATTCTAATCATTCCATCCTTGTTACCGCCCTTCATCCAATCACACCAATATTTACTGAGAGCCTACTGTGTGCCAGGCACTTGTCTAAGTGCTGAGCATAGAAATGTAAGTAAGATGGCCAAGATCGCTGCCCTCCTGGAGTTTATATTCTAGAGGGGAGACAGAAAATAAACCAGGAGGCAATAAAGTCATTTCAGAGAGGGATCAGGCCACAGCAATAAGACACGGTGATGTGAGTGAATGGAGTGGGGGAGCATGGGACAGGACAGGCAGGGAGGCCACCTCTGCAGAGGGACACGCGTGCTGAGAGCTGAGTGACGAGAAAGGGGGGAAGGATGTGCCAGGCAGAAGGACGGCAGGGCGAAGCCCCTGAGGTGGGAACAAAGGTGGATTGTTGGAGCGATGTAAGGGACATGAATGGGAGAGGTTGGGGAGGAGGTGAAGAAGAAAAAGGGGCCAGATCCTGAAGGGCCTGTCACACCAGGTATGGCTCTTGCATTTCATTCTAGGGGTCACGAGAAACCACTGGAGGGAGCTCCCCGCCGGCGCAGTGGTTAATACTCCACGCTCCCAATGCAGGGGGCCAGGGTTCGATCCCTGGTCAGGGAACTAGATCCCAGATGCATGTTCCAACTAAGAGTTCACATGCCACAACTCAGGAGGCTGCGTGCCGCAACTAAGGAGCTGGTGAACCGCAACTAAGGAGCCCGCGAATGAAAACTAAGGAGTCCACGTGCCGCAACTGAGGAGCTGGTGAGCTGCAACTAAGACCCAGTGCGATCAAATAAATTAAGGAAAAAAAAGAAAGAAAGAAGGCACTGGAGAGTTTGAAATAAGGGAGTGAATCCCTTGGGTTGCTGTGATTATCTTATAACTACACACTTTCTTTTTCTTTTTCTTTTTGAATTGTTAATGAAAATAAATTTAAGTGACACCCTTAAATCTACAAGACGGCAGAACAATTGGCAAATTCATCAATTGTGAAGATGGCGTTGTTTACACTGATATTCTCAATTACAGTGAATTTTTTGAAATATGCTTTCTTCCTTGATTACCACTTACTGAGCTTTCTTTGGCTGTGAGAAGCAAGAGGTAGGAAATTTACATGTGTTTATAGAAAAGCAAATACTTTCATTAAGTAAGAACTTAGAAGTGGCAGCTGGTAAAACAAAAGCAGAATTTGAGATGTGGCTAATTTGGTTCCTCCCTTATAGACCCAAGCTTCTGATCAGCACAAGTTTCCCCAGGAAACAATTTGTCCTCCTGTTATGTGCATTTACATGAGGGAAGTTGGGGGTGTCTGCAGAGAACAAGAAAGAGGGGAGCCTTTTAGAGAGGAGACCTGGAGCGAGGGGAAATAACGTCCATGTGCTCCAGGGAAAGAAAGGGCACCAGGACAGCATCGGGCAAAACGGGCACGTGTGTTCCCTTGTCTTCCTCTCTATGTACTTGTCCTTCTTCCCACCCAAGTAGATGTTCAGTAAATATGTGTGGGATCAAACCTGATGGCTGATACACTTTCTATCTTTGTTCATTCTTTTTCATTGCATCAAAATAATGTTTACTGAGCGTGACTAATTTAGCCCTGAGCCTCAGGCACTCTTAGCTCCAAACACTTCTCAAGCAGAGTGAAATTCACTGGGGTGGGAAGAGGCCTGTCAGCAGAGGCAGAGTTCCCCACCAGCGCCCTACCAAACACTCAGGGCCCCAAGGTGAACCATTAAGGCCATCGTTCAAGGTGATGGTGCAATTTTCTTATATGTTGGGAAAAAAGCACATTATAAAAAATTTAGAACATTCAGAACTTATCCAGCACTTAATTGTAAAATGGTTGTATAAACGCAGCCTGTCTAAATTCAAAACATGTAAGTGACCTACATACACTCCCACTTGGGGCTTTCCTATGGCCAGAGTGGCCTGTTTTGACTTTGGCACCTTGGACTGTCTCTAATACCACGACAATCCCCTGAGTTACTTTCAGCCTGTTGGATAATGGAGCGCTTCCAAATCCTGAATGGAAGTTCTACTCATTTGGTCTAAAAATTAGACATTGTGTCCGCTCCCCTGCTTCTTTCTTTCTGGAACTAAACTTCCTCTTTAACATTTAACATACTACCAAGGCATCATAAGTATAAAACAATTTGTACCTTCTTTGTTACAAATGGCCAAATTCGGTGACTGGCACCAACTTCATCACTCTGAACTGTTGACTCTTGCATTACGATGGCTTCTGGCATCTGCCTTCAGTATGCCATTAGCTATTCTCCCCAAGCTTCCCAAAGAAATCCTCCTGGATCAGCAAATGTTTGAATAAATATTTGAATCTGCATACTCATAATGGACATCATATTGGTTTTGCCTCTGACAGCTTAAAGTTGATTCACCCACATACTATAGACTTATGTAGAAGATTGTAAAACGGGCAGAAAACAACAGTAACGAGAGAAAGCTAAGTTCCAAGGTCTTGGAAATCAGCAAAGACGGTCTCCCAAATAAATACCCACCTTATTTAGCAGAATTTTTCTTGGTTGTGAATTTTTTGCTAAAAGAACAGTTTCATTATAAAGTAGGGGAAGGCTGCCAGGGGTATTTTTCTTAGCTCCTTGAATTTAGGAAGTTTTTGTGAGATGTCTGTGTGTAGTTTCATAACAGTGCATTGGGACAGTGTCAGGGGCTGTGCAGAACTCGGAATCAGAGCAGTTTTTCTTTCTTTAAATTTTTTTGAATTTTATTTATTTAGTTAGTTATACAGCAGGTTCTTATTAGTTGTCTATTTTATACATATTAGTGTATACATGTCAATCCCAATCTCCCAGTTCATCCCACCCCCCCCACCCCCCCCGTGGCTTTCCCCCCTTGGTGTCCATATGTTTGTTCTCTACATCTGTGTCTCAACTTCTGCCCTGCAAAACGGTTAGTCTGTACCATTTTTCTAGACTCCACATATATGTGTTAATATACGATATTTCTTTTTCTCTTTCTGAATTACGTCACTCTGTATAACAGACCTAGGTCCATCCACATCTCTGCAAATGACCTAATTTTGTTCTTTTTATGACTGAGTAATATTCCATTGTATATATGTGCCATATCTCCTTTATCCATTCATCTGTCGATGGGCATTTAGGTTGTTTCCATGACCTGGCTATTGTAAATAGTGCTGCAACGAACATCGGGGTGCATGTGTCTTTTTGAATTACGATTTTCTTTTATATGCCCAGTAGTGGGATTGCTGGGTCATATGGTAATTCTATTTTTATCTTATTTATTTACTTTTTAAAATTATTTGTTTATTTATTTATTTTTGGCTCCATTGGGTCTTCGTTGCTGCACACGGGCTTTCTCTAGTTGTGGTGAGTGGGGGCTACTTCTCGTTGCGGTGCACGGGCTTCTCATTGCAGTGGCTTCTCTTGTTGCAGAGCAAGGGCTCTAGGCACACGGGCTTCAGTAGTTGTGGCACATGGGCTCAGTAGTTGTGGCTCGTGGGCTCTAGAGCGCAGGCTCAGTAGTTGTGGTTACGTGTCCCCTGCATTGGCAGGCGGATTCTTAACCACTGCATCACCAGGGAAGTCTGGTAATTCTATTTTTAGTTTTTTAAGGAACCTTCATACTGTTCTCCATAGTGGCTGTATCAATTTACATTCCCACCAACAGTGCAAGAGGGTTCCCTTTTCTCCACACCCTCTCCAGGATTTATTGTTTGTAGATTTTCTGATGATGCCCATTCTAATCGGTGTGAGGTGATACCTCGTAGTTTTGATTTGCATTTCTCTAATAATTAGTGATGTTGAACAGCTTTTCATGTGCCTCTTGGCCATCTGTATGTCTTCTTTGGAGAAATATCTATTTAGGTCTTCTGCCCATTTTTTGATTGGGTTGTTTCTTTTTTTTTTAACACTGAGCTGCATGAGCTGTTTATATATTTTGGAGATTAATCCTTTGTCCTTGATTTGTTTGCAAATATTTTCTGAGGGTTGTCTTTTCATCTTGTTTATAGTTTCCTTTGTTTGTCATATATAACCTTTATTATGTTAAGGTAGGTTCCCTCTATGCCCACTTTCTGGAGAGTTTTTATCATAAATGGGTGTTGAATGTTGTCCAAAGCTTTTTCTGCATCTATTGAGATGATCATATGGTTTTTATTCTTCAATTTGTTAATGTGGTGTATCACATTGATTGATTTGCATATATTGAAGAATCCTCGCATCCCTGGGATAAACCCCACTTGATAATGGTGTATGATCCTTTTAATGTGTTGTTGGATTCTGTTTGCTAGTATTTTGTTGAGGAATTTTGCAACTATATTCATCAGTGATAATGGTCTATAATTTTCTTTTTTGGCAGTGTCTTTTTCTGGTTTTGGTATCAGGGTGATGGTGGCCTTATAGAATGAGTTTGGGAGTGTTCCTTCCTCTGTAATTTTTTGGAAGAGTTTGAGAAGGATGGGTGTTAGCTTTTCTCTAAATGTTTGACAGTATTCACCTGTGAAGCCATCTGATCCTGGACTTTTGTTTGTGGGAAGATTTTTAATCACAGTTTCAATTTCATTACTTGTGATTGGTCTGTTCATGTTTTCTGTTTCTTCCTGGTTCAGTCTTGGAAAGTTATACCGTTCTAAGAATTTGTCCATTTCTTTCAGGTTGTCCATTTTATTGGCATAGAGTTGCTTGCTGTAGTCTCTTAGGATGCTTTGTATTTCTGCGGTGTCCGTTTTAACTTCTCCCTTTTCATTTCGCATTTTATTGATTTTAGTCCTCTCCCTCTTTTTTGTGATGAGTCTGGTTTTAAAGGTTTATCAGTTTTGTTTACCTTCTCAAAGAACGAGCTTTTAGTTATATTGATCTTTTATTGTTTTCTTTGTTTCTATTTCATTTATTTCTGCTCTGATATTTATGATTTATTTCCTTCTACTAACTTTGGGTTTTGTTTGTTCTTCTTTCTCTAGTTCCTTTAGGTGTAAGGTTAGATTGTTTATTTGAGATTTTTCTTGTTTCTTGAGGTAGGATTGTATTGCTATAAAGTTGCCTCTTAGAACTGCTTTTGCTGCATCCTATAGGTTTTGGATTGTCATATTTTCGTTGTCATTCGTCTCCAGGTATTTTTTGATTTCCTGTTTGATTTCTTCAGTGATCTTTTGGTTATTTAGTAATGTATGTTTAGTCTCCATGTATTTGTGTTTTATACATTTTTTTTCCCTGTGACTTATTTCTAATCTCATAGTGTTGTGGTCTGAAAAGATGCTTGATATGATTTCAATTTTCTTAAATTTACCAAGGCTTGATTTGTGACCCAAGATGTGGTCTATCCTGGAGAATGTTCCATGTGCACTTGAGAAGAAAGTGTAATCTGCTGTTTTCAGATGGAATGTCCTATAAATATCAATTGAATCTATCTGGTCTATTGTGTCATTTAAAGCTTGTGTTTCCTTATTAATTTTCTGTCTGAATGATCTGTCCATTGGTGTAAGTGAGGTGTTACAGTCCCCCAGTATTACTGTCTTACTGTTGATTTCCTCTTTTATAGCTGTTAGCATTTGCCTTATGTATTGAGGTGCTCCTATGTTGGGTGCATATATACATATACATTTATAATTGTTATATCTTCTTCTTGGATTGTTCCCTTGATCATTATGTAGTGTCCTTCCTTCTGTTGTAACATTCTTTATTTTAAAGTCTATTTTATTGATATGAGTATTGCTACTCCAGCTTTCTTTTGATTTCTGTTTGCATGGAATATCTTTTTCCATCCCCTCACTTTCAGTCTGTATTTGTCCCTTGGTCTGAAGTGGGTCTCCTGTAGACAGCATATATATGGGTCTTGTTTTTGTATCCATTTGGTGAGCCTGAGTCTTTTGGTTGGAGCATTTAATCCATTCACATTTAAGGTAATTATTGATATGTATGTTCCTATTACCATTTTCTTAATTGTTTGGGGCTTGTTTCTGTAGGTCCTTTTCTTCTCTTGTGTTTCCCACTTAGAGAAGTTCCTTTAGCATTTGTTGTAGAGCTGGTTTGGTGATACTGAATTCTCTTAGATTCTGCTTGTCTATAAAGCTTTTGATTTCTATGTCAAATCTGAATGACATCCTTGCTGGGTAGAGTAATCTCAGTTGTAGTTTCTTCCCTTTCATCACTCTAAGTATATCATGCCACTCCCTTCTGGCTTGTAGAGTTTCTGCTGAGAAATCAGCTGTTAACCTTACAGGAGTTCCCTTGTATATTATATGTCATTTTTCCTTTACTGCTCTCAATAATTTTTCTTTGTCTTTAATTTTTGTCAATTTGATTACTACATGTCTCAGCATGTTTCTCCTTGGGTTTATCCTGCCTGGGACTCTGCACTTCCTGGACTTTGGTGGCTACTTCCTTTCCAATGTTAAGGAAGTTTTCGACTATAATCTCTTCAAATATTTTCTCGGGTTCTTTCTCTCTCTCCTTCTGGGACCCCTATAATGCAAATGGTGGTGTGTTTAATGTTGTCCCAGACCATCTCTTAGGTTGTCTTCTTTTCTTTTCATTCTTTTTTCTTTATTCTGTTCCATGGCAGTGAATTCCACCATTCTGTCTTCCAGGTCACTTATCTGTTCTTCTGCCTCAGTTACTCTGCTATTGATTCCTTCTCATGTATTTTTCATTTCAGTTATTGTATGGTTCATCTCTGTTTCTTTGTTCTTTTATTATTCTAGGTGTTTGTTCTTTAATTCTTCTAGGTCTTTGTTAAACATTTCTTGCATCTTCTCAATCTTTGCCTCCATTCTTTTTCTGAGGTCCCGGATCATCTTCACTATCATTATTCTGAATTCTTTTTCTGGAAGGTTGCCTATCTCCACTTCATTTAGTTGTTTTTCTGGGGTTTTATTTTGTTCCTTTATCTGGCACATAGTCCTCTGCCTTTTTATTTTGTCTATCTTTCTGTAAATGTTGTTTTCATTCCACAGCCTGCAGGACTGTATTTCTTCTTGTTTCTGCTGTCTGCCCTCTGGTGGATGAGGCTATCTTGTGCAAGCTTCCTGATGGGAGGGAATGGTGTTGGGCAGAGCTGAGTATTGCTCTGGTGGGCATAGCTCAGTAAAATTTTAATCTGCTTGTCTGCTGATGGGTGGAGCTGAGTTCCCTCCCTGTTGGTTGTTTGGCCTGAGGCAACCCAACACTGGAGGCTACAGGCTCTTTGGTGGGGCTAATGGTGGACTCTGGGAGGGCTCATGCCAAGGAGTACTTCCCAGGACTTCTGCGGCCCATGTCCTTGTCCCTGCGGTGAGCCACAGCTGCCCCCCACCTCTGCAGGAGACCCTCCAACACTGGTAGGTAGGTCTAGTTCAGTCTCCTATGGGGTCACTCCTCCTTCCCCTGGGTCCTGATGTGCACACTACTTTTTGTGTGCCCTCCAGGAGTGTCATCTCTGTTTCCCCCAGTCCTATCAAAGTCCTGCAATCAAATCCCGCTAGCCTTCAAGTCTGATTCTCTGGGAATTCCTCCTCCCGTTGCCGGACCCCCAGGTGGGGCTCACAACCTTCACTCCAGTGCGTGAACTTCTGTGGTATAATTGTTCTGCAGTTTGTGAGTCACCCACCCAGCAGTTATGGGATTTGATTTTATTGTGCTTGCGCCCCTCCTACCGTCTCATTGCAGCTTCTCCTTTGTCTTCGGATGTGGGGAACCTTTTTTGCTGAGTTCCAGTGTCTTCCTGTCAATGATTGTTCAGCAGTTAGTTGTGATTCTGGTGCTCTCGCAAGAGGGAGTGAGTGCACGTCCTTACATTCCACCATCTTGAACCAATCTCCAAATGAATCATCAGAGCTATTTTTGATTTATGTTCTGGGCATAACTTCTTCTTGGTCTCAGTTTCCTAGGCTAAATGCTCAGTGGTCTAAACTCACCTGGCTTGCGTACATGTCCAAGACTAAGCTTTCACTTCTCTCCAAAGTTCAGTAGCCAGGAAAGTGGGTATTAATCCATACATTATTATAGGCTGATAACGTTCCTAATATTAACACATATTCATGTCCAAATAGATAGTCTTTTACATGATATAACTGTTGGAGTTATCAGGCTTTGAAATGCTTATTCTCTAGAACGAAGAGATTCTCATTATGGGAAGAACATGATAACATCCTGTTTTATTTTTTAAGAGAAATTACACTTTAAACTTTCAAATAAGGGAAGGAATAAAGATGTTGCTCAAATGTATTACATAGCATTAATATGGACAATCATAATCTATATAATATTTCAATTTCTTGAATAATCTTTTCTTAACAGTGAAAAAGTCTCTACTTTAGGCCATCCTTGGAGGGAGACCATATACCTATAAATAAAGCCATTACCACAGGCATATCCTTCCATATGTGGGCTTCTCCTCCCCCATGGACTTCTAGTTTTTCTTACTCCAAACCTTTCCTTTCCAGTGTGGGGAATGTTTTTGAAGTATCTGGGTGCTGCTTTGAGCTTTAAGTAAGATTTAGTGTTATAAACAATGGGTTGGTAGTTTTGAAATGCCAGACTCAGAGAGCATCCCTACCACCTATATAAATGTACCACCTGCCAATGGCAAGCATTAAAGAAACACACTCTCTACAGGCCCCATGACTTCAACCATCACTTCTAGACAGATGATACTCTGATCTGCTGCTCAGATCCTCAGCTGAGTTTCAGTGCCATGCTTTCCACTGTTTGCTGCCTATTTTCACCTGATTGTACAGAACACAATCTTGTCTTGAAACATCCTTCATGGGTGGGCTGTGGAGGGCCACTGACTCTCCTCCCAAAGGGTTGGTTTCCTGTTGCTGGGCCTTGCTCTTGCCCATGTCCATGACATTGCTTCTCTCCCTGGCTCTCCACCTAGAACACCAGGGCTTCCCCCAACTCCTTCTGTGGCCTGTGGGAAGCTTTCCCTAATTTCTCCAGATGGGGTTAGCCACCCCCTTCTCTGAATTCCCATAGCATTTCCTATCTACACCTCTCATTTTGTTTTTCAAGTATGTTTTTTTTTCCTCCCAACTAGACTGGAAGCTCACAGAAAGCAGGGCCAGGGCACTTTAGAATCCTGGTGCCCACAGGCTCTCATTTAGGGCCCTGCCATTGGGCAGACGCTAAATCAGAGGTCTAATCCAGCTGTGCAAGTGTTTGGTTTGGAAGACAAGGCATTGTAGAAATATTTTAAGCAACTAAAAGTTAGACAATGTCACATACAATCTAGATTTAGAGTTCTTCTCAGGAAAAAGGAAAATGAATGGGTGTTCTGGTAACACAGGGCCCTCATTCCCACAGCAGACATCCTGCATAGCAACTGCCCCAGGAGGTGGGCACCTGCTTTTCTACATGCCCCCTCTGCTCCCCACCAGTTGCCATCACTCACATTACCTCCCCAGGCTGTGAAAAGCACTTGTGGCCAGACTCCTGCACTGAACAAACGCTCATCGATTAAACAATGGGAGCCTAGTATAGTTGGTCACAAAAGATGAAGCTTATTTTCAACCTTATAAATTCTTTTTTTACAAAACAAAATGTCTGTTACATAGAACACATGAGCAAATGATAAATAATGTGATATCTGTCAGCTCAAATGATAAATAATATGATATCTGTCGAGTCTATTCAGAATGACAAATAAGATGTATGAAAACAGTTTTGGGGGGAAAAAACACTGGAAAGACTCTTCTGGCGCCAACTCTTAGCCAGATAATTCCCACCAGTTTTAGGAGGACCCAGGGGTGCCTAACAGAAAATACTCCATCCCTTCTTCTTCTCTAAAAAATGTTTAGGGCTTCCCTGGTGGCTCAGTGGTTGAGAGTCCGCCTGCCGATGCAGGAGACACGGGTTCGTGCCCCGGTCCAGGAAGATCCCACATGCCGCGGAGCGGCTGGGCCCGTGAGCCATGGCCGCTGAGCCTGCGCGTCCGGAGCCTGTGCTCCGCAACGGGAGAGGCCACAGCAGTGAGAGGCCCACGTAACGCAAAAAAAAAAAAAAAAAAAAAGTTTAAAGTGATATATTTTGTAAAATGTACATATTAAAATTTTTTATGTCATAAAAGATTTCAAATATATGCAAGAAAAACCCTCAATACCCAACATCCAGAAAAAATAATTATCAACTTGTGGCTTATTTTATTTCTTTCAGGATCAAAGATTATTTTGAAGCAAATTCCAGATAGCATATAATTCAAAATATTTTCAGTATATACTCTAAACCTAAGGAATACACACACACATAATATCATTATCCCATTCAAAAATTAATAACTCTTTATTATGTTAAATATCTAGTCAGTGTCCAAATTTTCCTGATTGCCTTCTATTTTACAGTTTATTTGAATCAGGATCTAAATAAGCTCCAAACATTGTAACTGGTTGATATGTCTCTTGTCTTTTAAAAAATCTTCCCCTAGTTGCTTTATTTTTAACTGAAGAAACCAGCTTATTTGTCCTACAGAGTTTCCCAGTCTAGATTTTGCTAATTGCACTCATGTGATGCTGTTTAACAAGCTCATCTGTCTTCCTTACTTCCTGTAAACTGGTAGTTAGACCTAGAACAGCAGTCTGCAAACTCCTGGGCCAGATCTGGCCACTTTTTGTTTTGTCTCTGGCTGCATTCAGGCTCCTACAGCGAGTTGAACAGACAGCTGCCCAGTTGGCTGCAAAGCCAGGAAACATTTACTACCTGGCCCTTCACAGGAAGTTTGCCAACTTCTGCTCTAGAGGCTGATCAGATTCAAATTTCTTTTTTGCAAGAGTATTTCACAGAGGTACTGCCCAGGGGTCTGGAATCAGGAAACAGCGGCTGTCTGTCTCTTTTTTGTGATGTTAGCAGTTACTCATGATCATTGCCTAAGTGTATTGTTTTATTATGGCTTGCCAAATGGTGCTTTTGTAATCCTTTCTTTCTCCATTTACTGGCTGGAATATTTCTATAAAAAGAAATTTCCCATAACCAACGATTTGGTTGTCTTGAGGTTCAGTTTGTATAGCAAAGGCAAGATCCATTCCCTGTATCATTCTCCAAATAGTGACTTGGTTACCCAGAATTCTTAGTGTTGACCAGAGGGGGTTTCTTTGTTTGTTTGCTTAGTATAATTACAAACTCATGTTTTTCAACATATTTTAAGGGTTTTGATCTACTAAAATGTTACTACTTTTATTGATGCTCAGAACGAGCCTCTTCAGGTTGGCTCCTGAACCTCTCATGTGACCCTGTAGTCTCAATAGCTTCCTTGTTTCTGGTTTGGCAAGATGTTCCAGGCTCATTTCGCATACCCTGTTGGAATCAGACACTTCTCTAGGGAGCTCTGGTTCCTTTCAGTGGGAGACAGTATTTAGAGACCACAATCTGAGTATCATGACCAAATAAACCCTAAGTTAACTGTGGGGATACTGGGCAACAGACATGTAGAAAAATCCAAAATCCACTTAACATCCCTCTCTGGACTATAGTCGAACACTGAAATTCAAGTTATGGAAGACAGACTGCTACCCTGTGAATTGGTTTGCCTCCCAGGGCTGTATGGCACAGGGGAGGCACACTAGATAATGATAATATGGGGGAGAGCGCTGGGCATTAAAAGTTGGGCTAGGATAATCACAATGAATCACCTTCATGTGAAGGTACTGAGTCTCCTGGATCAACCCCATCCTGAGTGAGGTCCTAACAATGCAAGCTCCTGGAATGAACAACTGGCCCACAGCATGACAAGGAGAGAACCCCAGTTTATCTTGGTGGGGGGCAAGGTGTGACAACCAGTTCCCTCCCATCAATGAAAGCTGACATGTTCTCAGGCCCTGGGAAACTGTTGATATCCTTCTGGTCTCTGTGTTCCTAGGATCCTGGTTCTTGGAAACTAAGATCCTTTATTAATCTACCTCTGGATTAACCAGTTCTTCGGGGTGGGGGGGGGGCTACAGGAGGAGGCTACAGGAGGAGGAGAAAAAATAGCACATCAGATTATATTAGAATCATGGCCTCTCCCAACAGCTTTCTTGACAGAGCTTCCCAAAGAAGTAAATGTGAAGGAAAGGCTGCCAAACTGAGACTTCTAGGTGGCCTTAAGCAGGACTGTGCTGCCCAGCAGTCAGGCCAAATGTTTCTCACCAACACTCTGCCAACAGGCAAAGGCCTAACTGTTAAGGGTGTTTGGCAATAGGCATTCTGGAGACCTTCAGGAGTTGACCTATGGAAGTGAAGGCTGTATCTGCAAAGTGACTGCAGTTGCTAATGAACAAATAACTGTGATTAAGCCTCAGGTCTGGTCCTATAATGGAGAGAGAAGGACTCTAGTCCCTCTAGCCTCTGCAGACGTTACTGAACTACATCCACCAGAACCTGTCCTCATTTCCAAATATCTACCACATTCTCTTAAGCCAGAAAATAAGATGAACAAGCAAAACTAAAGGGCCTCTTGATACCCTTGGGAAGTATACAGAGTATTATCTGAATGACTTAGCATTCCTAAGACTTAAGAGAACAAACAGGAAATGCCAACTGATCAAAGTGACAGTAGCTTGGTGGTTCTAAAATGTCTTCTTTCAGGTTACTGGAGAGAGACTTAGAGACCTCTTTGGACTTTTTTCTTACATTTTTATCAGACTTCAAAGTATATGCTTGATCTATGACACTAATTAATTTTGCCAGAAAGGAACCTAAAAATACCCAGGAAAGAAATGTTCAGCTACTGAAATATATAGCAACAATGTCTAAAAGGTTCCTTCAACAAAGAGATATAAGTACACTCTAACTAACATCCAAGTGTCTTTCATCCACATACCATTCATTCTGAAATCTTTTTTTTTTTTTTGCTGTACGTGGGCCTCTCACTGTTGTGGCCTCTCCCGTTGCGGAGCACAGGCTCCGGACGCGCAGGCTCAGCGGCCATGGCTCACAGGCCCAGCCGCTCCGCGGCATGTGGGATCTTCCCAGACCGGGGCACGAACCCGTGTCCCCTGCATCGGCAGGCGGACTCTCAACCACTGCGCCACCAGGGAAGCCCTGAAACCTCTTTTGAGGTGAAAGGGGAAGGTTAGGAGGAAGAAGGCAACTAGGGCTTTGTTAGTTGTCCATCTTTTTTTTTTATGGTCTTTTTAAAATTGAGAGTTGTCCATCTTTTAAAATACAAGATTATGGGTCATTTATTCTATTTTCCTCTAAGTGTCAGGGGAAATTCATGTGAGGTTCAAATCCCAATTTTCCCATCTACTAACCAAGGCAAGTCACGCCCTTTATCAACCTCAGCTTTCTCCTTTACTGTATTAGAAATCAAATTTCAAGGGTGGTCACGGGAATTCCATATTCACAACAGAAAGGCAGACAGGAACTAGCACAGTATCTGGCTCAGAGTAGGGGCTCAGTAAGTGTCACCCTTGTCTTCCTCGATGCTCAAGACCCAAAACAGTCTCTGATTTTTACTTCAACAGCTGTTTAGAAAGCCTCAAGGATCGAGCTAAGAAAACAGGTCAAACAATACTTCCACCTTGATATAGCCCTGTCTGTGTCTTTCTAATTTCTTTAGACTATTTAAAACACAGAATAAGACAATGCTGGTGTGTTCCCTTACCCCTGTAAGAGAAAGAAGGGGTTCTATTATGGCGGGGGTGGAGGTAGGTAGGTATGTTCCAAAAAACCTTTAATGGTTCTGAGATGTGCTTTTTAGTCTGTTGACTTGGTCATTAAATCTGCTTTATATGTATGGTGCCAAGTCGTATAGACTTTCTTACTGACAAATCTTTAAGACAAAACAGTTTAGATGGGTGATTTTCTAATCAATAGTCAAGACATGTCCTAAGACATCTTAGTGATATTGACTCGTAGTTCTCAATCTTTAAAACAAGGTAGCACCTTTTTGAGACCTAAAAAAATGTACTACAGATGCTTCATGACTAGTTATATTTTTAGTACTGGTGAAAATACATGATGAAATGCTACCGTGAATTCATAAACACTAATAAAATGCAAATGCTTTTTATCTATACATAACAGCATCTTGATACATTTCAAAACAATCATATTTTGAGATACCATTTATTCAGTCTCTACTCAAAGCTAGACCAGGAACATGACTTTTCCGATCCCTGAGAATAACTCTGATGTTGTCTACAGGTCTTCAGTTCATAGGTGAGAAATCAATGCTCTCTAGACTGTTGCTAAAAAAGAAAATGAACAGTACGTGCTGGAAGTGTAAATTGATAAAAATATTTCTGGAAGGCAATTTTTCATATGCATGTTCTTTGAAATGTATATACCTATTGGAAAAGTAATACTCCTTCTATCTCTCAATTCTAAGATAATAATAAAAAGAAAGACTTGAGTCTAAAAATGTTCACTGTGGAGTTATTTCTAGCAGCAAAATCACTGCAATCTTCTTTGCAATAGATAAATCGCAGTAACAATGATCACTGCAACCTAAATTTCCAATGAAGGGACACTGTGGGTGACCTCTCATCAGCTTTGTGCACTTCTCCTCTAGCGTCTGTGTGCTTTGTTGCTAATCATTTGCACCTGCTATTTTCAGAGGCTTGCTATTGTGAGTTGGAGCCCACGATCTTAGTGGGTTCTAAGTGGCTGGGAGTTTACATACAGCATTCTGCCATCCGGGAGGTCACCAGCCACTGACTACTGGTCAGGAGTACAAAAGCCCAGCTTCTTTGCCTCAAGGTGGCACAGACCACCTGAAGGTGCAATAGACTCTCTAGAGCTCCCCGTGGGATTGGGCTGAGGTAGGACTTCCCCTGATATTGCCCCTTGATAGGCTGCTTCCCTTTTTAATTCCCACTTCTTCCATTCCCTTACTGTTTCACTGGGAGCACTTCCTCAATGAATCAATTACACTTTATCCTTGACTCAGGGACTACATCTGGGAGGGCACAACTTACGACACCCAACAGTAAAGGACAGTTCATGACATCCATCCAACACAGTATCGTTCAGAAGCTAGGAAATTATCCTTGAAGAAAACTTAAAGATATGGTAATATATTCCAGATAGCTCAGCTGGGATGTGTACCAAGAGGGAGCAGAGAAGGTTACAGAACACAATTAAATCACCGTGGTTGAATCACAGGATCATAAAAACTTGAATAAAAATTGGTACTTATTGGAAAATGAGAGAGTTGAGAAATATGGTGGGATTAATTTATCTACACTAAAATGAATGCTACACCCCATTACAACCCATGGACCATTTCGTGTTGAGCTTTTTCAGTAAGCGATGGCTTTATTTTGATGAACACGATTTGACCCATTTATGTGGCTAAATCTACATATTAGATATTTAATGGCAGGGATTACAGTTAATTTTTTTATTCCCTGCATATAGCATAGTACCTACTATATAGTTGGAACTCCATAATGTTATTGAAATAAGCTGTAATTCTATGGAAATTAACTGTTCCCATTACTATTTTAGGTAGCAGCAGCAACTGCTATTGCTAACTCAAAAACAAATCCAATTTGTTTAAAACTTGTAAAATACATTCTTAAGTGCACAGGAATACTAGCCATCATTTATGGAATGCCTACCATATGCCAGACACTGTACCTGGAGCTTTATATATTCAATGTCTAGCTGAATCCTCAAGTTAAGAAGTAGGCATTAGTACTTTTATTTTACAGATAATGAAAACTGAGGCCCAATTAAATGACCTGCCCAGATCATACAAGGTGAAGAGATGTCTGAAAACCAACACTTTTAGTCAATATATCATGCTGACTCTTGTGCGGGAGTTTAAAGGGTCAACCAAGGAAAAAGTAAAGAAACACTGCCTTCTTTCTGCCCTCTCTGTCCTGTGCTTAAATCACCAAATACTTGGAGTAAACAAGTGACCACAGCTCTACAGGGCACAGGAATTGAACAGAAAGCTTGTTACTCTACTGCAGTGGTTCCAGCTGGAAGGGGGAGCGGCACTGCCCCCCAAGAGACATTTGGCAACATCCGGAGGTGTTTTGGGTTGTCACACCTGGGATGGAGTGCTACCGGCTTCTCATGGGTTGAGGCCAGGGATGCTGCCAGACATCCTACAGCGCAGGAGACGGTCACCACCTCAAGGAATTATCCAGCCCCAAACGTTAGTTGTGCTGAGGATAAGGAAGGCTCTTCTAGAGCACAAAAAAGCACACATTTCCACTCTTCCCCAGTGCGTCACAACTGACTTTCCTTAACTTAGAATCGAGCATTCAGTCTGAAGTCACAGACCGTTTCTTGTCAAAGCAACAACTGTGCTGACACCGTCACAGTGTTTTTTTTTTGCGGTACGCGGGCCTCTCACTGCTGTGGCCTCTCCCGTTGCGGAGCACAGGCTCCGGACGCGCAGGCTCAGCGGCCATGGCTCATGGGCCCAGCCGCTCCGCGGCACGTGGGATCCTCCCGGACCGGGGCACGAACCCGTGTCCCCTGCATCGGCAGGCGGACTCTCAACCACTGAGCCACCAGGGAAGCCCCCTCCCTGGAACTTTTGACCCACGAGAGAGGAAGGGATCCAGCCCATCCCTTTTGTGAATCCCAGAAGGGAAGGTTTGTGGTACCAGTAGTTAAAGCTTTGGCCTGTCAGCCCACCTTATCAAATCAGGCTCTTCTACAGCCCGCGGACGTTCTGCGGCTGGAGTGGAGGATGCCTGCGTCATGCAGAGCCTCCTGCAAGGATCGGCAGGGAAGGAGTTTACAGCAGGCCCAGCTGTTCCTCCACGGCGTGGGGAGGACCAGCCCCCGCCTCCCTCTACTGCGGCACCTCTGAGCGCCAGTGAGACCCCTCCCAAAAAGCAGCAGTAGGGAGCCGAGGCTGGCATACCCAGCCATTACCCCCATCGGGCTCTCCTCCCCACCCACTGCCTGCTCCCCCATGCCCAGCAGCCCTTTTTTTCCCCCCGCTAAAGCAAAGCCAGCTCTATCATTCAGGGAACAAAACTGCCAGGTACAGAGAAAAACTTAAAATGCTCACACATCCCTAAGTTATTCTTAACGACTACTGTACTCACTCCCTGGGAACTTTCTGAACTAATTATATTCAGTTACATGCTTAGTTAAGCAAAACCGAGCCCAAATCTCTCTTTTCCTCCCTTTCCTCATGAAAAGGGAGCAGAGGCCAGAGAGGGAAGGAGACTCAGCAGACGAATGCTGAACTGCGTCTCCAGCAGAGCCAAATTACCTGCCAAAAGCCACCTGCAGGAGGTTCCCTTTCTGCCGGCAGGGATGTTCAGAGATCGTGGGAGGCCTCCCAGCCCTGTGAGTGATGGAGGTGCGCTGGCAGTGTTAACAGAGGATGTGGGCTTTCATCAGGCAGGAACTCGAAGACTCCTGCGTCTTTATTTCAGGCAGCACGGGAAGAGGGAAAGGAAACTGTACTCAACTATGAAGAGAGGAATTTTGGGGCTCAGATTCACAATGAAACCCACCTGATTCTTTTGAAAGAATCAGGTGGTCTTTCCAAGGTCGCCATGTAAAGAACTGTTGGGTAACAGGTACTGTTCGTCCATTCATTTATTTCACAAGTATTAATGAAGCACTAGTGTGTCAGGCACAGGGCTGGGGAGAGAACATGGACAAAGGGGCTGGTGCCTACTCTCCCAGAGCTCAGAGTCTGGGGCCATGGTTCTCCACCTGGGCAGTTTGTCCCTCAGGGAACATCCGGCAACATCTGGAGACGTTTTCGGTTGTCACAACTGGGCATAGGGGGAGGGTGCTCCTGGCATATAGTGGATGGAGGCCAAGGATGCCACTCAACACCCTACGAGGCTCAGGACAGCCGCGCACAACAAGGACCTGTCACCTCCAAAAGGTCAATAGGGTTGAGGTTGAGAAACCTTGGTCTAGAGGGAAACAGACTTTAAGGAAATCATCACAAATACTGAATGGATATTTACATTCATTTTGACACATTTGCTTGCAAGTGGTAGGACAGCAAGTGGAATTTACAACAAAGGGAGCCGAGACACACCTGGGGGGATGGGGGCAGGCAGGGGTTGATGAGGTGCTCTGAGGAAGGGCCTGGTAGGCCAGCTTTGGAGGAAGAACTTTATATGAGAAAGCAGGAGGGGGCTGGGGGCAAGGGAGAGTGCTCCAGACAGATGATCTCATGTGCAAAAAGGCCTTGCGTTAGAAGGTACCACGTATGGCTCTGGAAACTGAGATTTTGAAAGTTTTGCTTTACACCATCATCATCTTACAGTCTTTGTAGGACCAGGTCTACCCTGGGGCCATGACCTTGAGCAACAACTCATCAGGACACACACCAGAGTCCAAACTAGACAGAGGCTGGAAGAACAACCCTTCACACTCCAGTGTCCATCCTGCCCCACTGCCTTTTTCTCATGATCAGACACTGCACATTAGATGAGGAATCAAAACCCTACTTTGTCTTAGACTTGATACTAAAAGTCTGACCCCCAAAAAGGTAAAACTGATAAATCAACCTCATCAAAATTAAAAATATTTGCTCTACAAAGGACTCTGCAAAGAGGATGAGAAGACAAGCTACAGATTAGGAAAAAATATTTGCAAACCACATATCTGACACAAGGCTAATACACTATCTAGAATATACAAACAATTCTCACAACATAAAGTAAAAAACACCAAACAAGTCAATCAGAAAATGGGCCAAAGACACAGACTGACATTTCATTGAAGAGAACATACGGAAGGCAAATATGCCCATGAAAAGACGTCCAACATCATTAGCCATTAGGGAGATGCAAATTAAAACCACAACTGGCTGTCAATACACACCTACTGGAATGGCTCAGATAAAAACTAGGGATAATACCAAATGCTGGAGAAGATGCAGAGAAACTGGATCACTCACACATTGCTGGTGGGAATGTAAAATGGTACAGCCACTCCAGGATACAGTTTGGCAGTCTCTTCCATGCATTTAACCATATGATCCAGCAATCTTAGACATGTATTTCAGAGAAATGGAAACTCATCTTCACACGAAAACCTGCACCAATGTTGGTAGCAGCTTTATTTGTAATAGCCCCAAACTGGAAACAACCCAGACGTCCTTCAACAAGTGACTGGTTAAATAAAACGTAGCACGTCCATACATGGAACACACTCAGCAAGAAGAAGGGATGAGCTATTGACATATGTATCAGCTGGGATGGGTCTCAAGGGAATTATGCTGAGTGAAAAAGGTCAGTTCCCAAAGGTAACATACTGGGGAATTCCCTGGTGTTCCAGCGGTTAGGACTTGGCGATTTCACTGCCGGGGCCCAGGTTCCATCCCTGGTCAGGGAACTAAGATCCCTGCGAGCCTTGTTGCACCGCCAAACAAAACAAAACACAACAACAACAAACCCTCCCCCCAAAAACCCAAAAGGTTACATACTGTATGATTCCGTTTATAAAATATTTTTAAAATGACAAAATTATAGAGATGGAGAACATATTAGTGGCAACCAGGAATTAGGGGGCCTGAGAGGGAGGTGGATGGATGTGACTATAGAAAGCTTGCATGAGGGGATCCTGGTGATGAAACTGTTCTGTGTCTTGACTGTGGTGGTGACACAAATCTACAGTATGATAAAATTGCATAGAAGTAAGTATACACACACACACACACACACACACACACGAGTACATGTCAAACTGTTGACATCTGAACGAGGTGTATTATACAATATCAATGTCCTAGTTGCGGTATTTATTGCTGTGTACTGGTTGTGCAAGATGACACCTTTGGGGGAACGAGGTGAAGGATTATATGGGATCTCCCTCTACCGTTTTTTATTACTGCCTATCAATCTACAACTACCTTCCCACTAGCCATCCATTTTACATTTGGTAGTGTATATGTCAATGTTACTCTTCCACTTCATCCCAGCTTCCCCTTTTCCCCCTGTGCCCTCAAGTCTGTTCTCTACGTCTGCGTCTTTATTCCTGCCCTGCCACTAGGTTCATCAGAACCTTTTTTTTTTTTTTTTAGATTCCATATATGTGTGTTAGCATACGGTATTTGTTTTCCTCTTTCTGACTTACTTCACTCTGTATGACAGACTCTAGGTCCATCCACCTCACTATAAATAACTCAATTTCATTTCTTTTTATGGCTGAGTAATATTCCATTGTACATATGTGCCACATCTTCTTTATCCATTCATCTATTGATGGACACTTAGGTTGCTTCCACGTCCTGGCTATTGTGAATAGTGCTGCAATGAACATTGTAGTACATGACTCTTTTTGAATTATAGTTTTCTCAGGGTATATGCCCAGGAGTTGGATTGCTGGGTCCTATGCATAGCACAAGGAGATCAACTCGATGCTTTGTGATGACCTAGAAGGATGGGATAGGGAGGATGGGAGGGAGGGGATATGGGGATATATGTATACATATAGCTGATTCACTTTGTTGTACAGCAGAAACACAACACTGTAAAGCATTTATACTCCAATAAAGATGTGGAAAAAAAATCTACAACTACCTTCAAATAAAAAGTAAAAAATAAAACCCCTTAGTTAAAGCTTTTAGTCAGCAAACAAATACACCTTAAGACAGATCTTTTTATTATTTACTTTCTTTTCCCAATTACTGCAGGCACATTAAAAATGTCAATATTCTAAAAAAGATACCAAAAATATTTTTTTGCATAATTGTGCCTTTTAATAACTCTTTGAGAGAGCACCAACTCTTAGGCATCTTGGCCTCTGTAAAGCTCCTGAGACAAACTACTCAAGTTCAGACGAGGTCCCCCACCAATTCACTGCATGACTTTTGACAAGCACTACACTTCACTGTGCCCACTGTACAACAGTAGTCCCTGCCTCAGGGGCTGATGTGAGGAATAAAAATGGGTGATACATCTCAGGTTCTTTTTTTCTTTTTTTTTGCGGTACGCGGGCCTCTCACTGTTGTGGCCCCTCCCGTTGAGGAGCACAGGCTCCGGACGTGCAGGCTCAGCGGCCATGGCTCACGGGCCCAGCCGCTCCGCGGCATGTGGGATCTTCCCGGACCGGGGCACGAACCCATGTCCCCTGCACCGGCAGGCGGACTCTCTACCACTGCGCCACCAGGGAAGCCCCATCTCAGGTTCTTTGGACAGCTCTCAAACACCAAGGGCTCAACCAAGCTGGCTCTGCCCTGACTGCCGTTATCACAGAGGGTCGAGGAGTCCTGGGGTCTCTCTCCTCAGCCTCTGAAGGTGGACTCGCCAGCCCATCCTAACAGTTTCCTCAGAGGCAAAATTTCCCCAAATTCCAATTTCTGAAAGTCAAAGGGAATTTTTAAGCTGCCTTTTCTATTTACTCGTGGTCTTTTTTCAACTGTGGCCCATTTCCTTCATGTTTCTGCTGCAGGTGGGCTTCAAGGGTCTACCATGTGACTTTATCAGAGTTTCACCTCTGGTCACAAGTCCTCAGGGAAGGTGACCTGAGTGGCCTTGTCCTCCCGAGGCAGAAGCTGGGCCCCATGCAGCCTCCTTGAATGGCCCTGGCGTTGGCGTCAGGAAAGGACCAATGGTTACTGAGGAACCCAGGAAACGGGCATCAGGCTCTGATGATTTCCTGGTGCTTCTTCCGAGACTGCCAGACTCATGAATAAGGAAAAGTGTTTCCTACCAGCTGAAAATGGAATAGGGCAGGATTAGACTATCACAAGTTTTAAAAAGTTTTAGTGTGGCAAAGCCAGACAAGCTGTATCTCAGAAGCCTGGATGGTGTGCAGAGTCTCATTACTGTTTAATTTGCTTAGATGGAGAGGATATCTCACAGAGAAAATGCCTGATGATTGCCCAAGGAAGCCATTTAGAAATAACTCTGAGCTACATTGGAAAGCCAATTATGATGGGAACTGGAGAGAAGAGGTAATCCAGGAGAAATATCTTAGATTTTAGCTAACAGAGCTGACTCTAAAGCCCAATGCTTCTTTTCAAAAGAAACATTGGGTAGAAAGATGGAGAAGTGCCCTTATCGGTTTTCACAGAGATTCTGTAATGGGAGGAAAGAGTATTCCTCTTCCCTAAACTTGCTGTTCCTCCAGGATCCACATCCCCGTAAGTGCGGCTCCCCACCCACTCAAGAATCTAAGCAGAAAGTCTGGGAGTCATCCTCCAGCCTCCCCCCGACCCCACTGAACCATCAACAAGCTCTATCTCTCCACCCCTGAGATGGTTCCTGAATGGTCTACTCTCTCTGCCTTCTTTGTGCTAAGCAAGCCACCGACAGTCCTGGAAGAAGACATCAGTCTCCCACACTGAACCCACCGTCTGCACTGCCCAGTGACCTTGCTGATACGGAAGGCTGACCTTGACTTTTGGCACCAAGACCTGCATCAAACCTGCAGTGGCTTCCCTGAACTCTTACCCTCCCACAGCCTACGACCTGGCCAGCCTGCTCGGATTTGGCTTCCTTTGACAGATACACTCTCCCCCTGGCAGTTTGTAGAAGCTGCCAGGCTCTTTCCCACCTCCAGCCTCCGTAATCCTGCTCCTTCTGACTGGGGGTGGGGCGGGACATTTTCTGTTCTGTTCACCAAGTTTCCCCAGTGTCCAGTGCGGCACAAGGGATACCAAGGGATTCTCTATGTAACCAGGGCATCGATGAAGAAGCCAGCCCTTTGGCGAGCACCTGAATTCACCTCACGTACTAATGTCGATTGCAGAAGCCACCATCTTACAGGCAGGTTGGGATCGAAAAGTCTTTGGGGAAGATATTTCTTCTTTTCTAGAGCAAGCTTTCACAGCTTGGCACTATTGACATTTGGGACTGGATAGCTCTGTGTTGTAGCAGCTGCCCTGTGTATTGTGAGGTGTTTAGCTGTATCTCTGGCCTCCCCATTACATGCCAGTAGCACCACTCACCCAGTGTGACAACCAAATGTCTGCAGGCATTGACAAACGTTCCTGGGAAAGAGAGGGATAGCCCCTGGCTAAGAACTGTTGACCCCGAGAAAAATTAAAAATTGGTGGTTAGGATTTGAATTCTGCCCACAGAATGCCTAAGTAACCCACGCTTTGACTGAATCACGGGAGCAAGAATGCATTTTAATACAGCGTTACCTAACTACCATTTACAACATCCTTTCAGCGGGAACACGTACCCCAAATCCTTGGTAATGTTTATGAACCACCACGGAGGGGCTGGTTGGTCCCTCCTGAGAGTCTCAAGCTAGCTTTCTGCCTTGGTGAGTTGGGTGACAGCTGATGTGAAACAGGGGGCAAAAGCATGGTAGGGAAGAAACAGGTAGTCGGCGAAGAATCAGGGGAAGGATGGGGCTCCTCACATATGATCGGACCTTCCATCTGTGTCTGGTACGTGAAAACAGGAGAGAGAGACAAGAGAACACCTTAGTGCTTTGGGTCCTTGCTGAGAACACCTTCTCACAGCATCCTTAGGCCAGGCGGTCTCTTTCTTTCCATGGTGTTAGCACAGCCCGGGAATGAAATGGGAAGGATCGAATCTCAACACTGCTCTCACCCGCTGTCCACTGCCCGCGCCTTGGACTAACATAAGCCTATTGAGCTTGGAGGAATGCAAAATGACTTCCTACTTTTATCTGCCACACTGCAATAATATTTTCAATTACTGGTTAAACTGCAAATGCCCCGTGAGTCACTTAAATAAATCTCACATGTATGAAATAGTTGTGTTTTCAGGGCAATTCCCAGCTGTAAAAATAGACCCACACCGAAGGTACTTTTTTCTGCAGCTAATTGAAAATACTGCACATGTAATGCATGAGTTAAAGCACCCAGGAGGAATTTCAACGTGCATCTCCTTTTTACAGTGTACAATCAAGTGCTCTGCACACTTAGGTCAACATTGCTTGGTGAGCCTCAACCATGCCTAAGTTTTCACACTAGGAACTGAGGTTTTTAATGCTCCAAGTGACTTTTAAAGCAATGGATTTAAAAGGAATACAAACACTCCTAGACTTGACCCATTCAAACTTCTGTGGCCCAGAGAATATCTCCCAAAAGGAGAGCGAGATGAGTTTGTAAACAAATAAAATCCCAAAGGAATATTTAAGATGATCACTCTCTACTTCCATGTTTTTGTTGTTGTTGTTTTTGGTTTTTCTTTTCCCAGCAAGCAGCCATCTAACCAGCAAAGTTCTGCAAAGCTTAGAAACCACCTGAAGTTATGGGAAGCACAATTCCAAACTTGGCTTTAGTTACTCAAATACCAAGGTTCTTCCTTTAGCCTGACTTGATTTTTCTCACTGAGGTCTCCGCTGGTGCCTTCCGAAGGGATCTGGTAGGGGGAGGGGAGTTGCTCTAACCTGTGTCCACTTTGAAACGATGGTGGAATAGGATTGTCTAGCCCTAGGCCTGCCTGTGTAGCATAAATCCCTGCTCTGTGTCTCAGCTTCCTCATCTGTCAAATCAGTGATTACCCCTCTCCCCCATTCTGCACCTCAGAAGGTACACACATGAAACACTGTCCTGAGAAGCGATATGACAACTCTCAGGTCCCACAGAACTCTTCCTCATAGGAACGGCCTTTATACAAAGCTCAGGTAGAAAAAGGATTTCAGGAATTAAAAATCAATGACTTACAACGTTGCGTTAGTTTTCAGTTTCAGGTGTACAGCACTGTAAATCAACTGTACTCCAATAAAATTAAAGGAAAAGAAGAATCAATACCAGATATACAAAAAAAACAAAAAACAATGACAATGAAAGTTCTCACCGTTGCCTAACCTCTGCTATAAGGCACTGCACTGAGGAATCCTTCGGGACAGGAGGCTGAGCTGCTCTTTGTCATGAAGCCACAGTTTGCAGGGGGAGAATGCCTCCCCCTTTTCTCAGGGCCAGTTATGGAGACAACGCTCACCAACAGTGGAGCCGGCGAGCCTCTGCACAGGAGACGGGAGGTTGTTTCTAAAGCTCTTCCTGTGTGTACAGCCCTGTGAGCACAGCGTCTTACTAAATCTCACGTGAGCCGTTCGGGATACGGTTGAGATAACAGAAATGCAGAGAGGTTGAGGCATCTGCCTCACGTCACACAGCAAGAAAGAGGCGAGGACCTCGTGGATATGCCCACCTCGGCGCGACGGATGTTGCCAGAGGCTTCTTCCAGAGAGAGGGCAGAGATGCGCCCGTCACGCTGTCAACTGCCTCCCCCTTTGTCCTATCCTTCCGGGTCTTCTTTCACCCATCTCCCCCCCCCCACCCCCCGTCAGAGCTCAGGATTGGCGTTGATCCCGTCCCCCAGCTTCGCCTCGCCTTCTGCTCCCGGTTGCAGAATGGTGCTCTGAGCACACCTGACGACCCTCTCCCAAGCTGCAAGAGGCGCCCCTTCTTCCATCATTTAAGTCTTTATTTTTTACTTCTAATATGTGCTTGAATATATGGTATCTCCCAAAAACGACAGCCCTCTTCCCCAACAAGAAGATCCTGACACCTCCTCCCCAGCCCACCCAAGTTTTGGTCCACAGGACTAGGTAAACTTTATGACTAACACGTGAAAGCACGTATATTATGTGACTCTAGAAATAGAACCTTTCTTTCCATTGCCACCTTCTGTGAAGCAATTTAGTTCAGGATTTTCCCCAGACATCTTCTACATGCCTGTCATCGCTTTTTGTGTTGTCTAACGATTTCCCCGAGCACATTATCCACTTTTCTTCCAAGTTGCCTGTGATACCACGCTTTCCAAATCTATGTGTGACACTGCCATGGAAAAATCTATCCTAAGCCATAAGAAGCCCTTCACAGAGCATCAGCGCAGTGGCCCTCATAGGTAAAAAATATATCTGTGATTCCCCACAGCATATTACTGTGTTCCATTTTAAAATGACCCTTTGTGGTTTTGATAAAATTTCATCTGACAGAATTGCTACCTACTCAGCAAACCCATTTCCTCTTCTTCTAAAGATAGGACTGTAGCCTGTGCTATATGACTGTATGACTGAAATGCCGTCAGCGAAACGGGAGTGGAAGTGATGTATGCTGCCCTCAGGCCTGGCCCATCAAGACCTGCCATGCGCATTCTGCCATGACCTTTCTGCTTCCACCAGCTTCTTGCTGACAGGCATCATGCCCTGGGAACCCACATGTGAAATGAAGTGGAGCCACACGATGGAAGGAGGCTGGGTCACTGAATCACCAGGTCCGCACCAGGAAAGTGACACACCCATTTGGGGCTTTATGCAAATGGAGAATAACCTTCCATCATGTTTGAACCATGGTACACGTTTGCGTTTATTTGTTACGGCAACTAGCATGACCTTAACTAATACAACATTCAACATTTGGCGACTGTGAAGTCATGACCTCTGCAGTAATGACTAAGTCTGTATTCGATTTCTCTGCCTTTTTTTTTTTTTAACATCTTTATTGGAGTATAATTGCTTTAAAATGGTGTGTTAGTTTCTGCTTTATAACAAAGCGAATCAGCTATACATATACACACATCCCCATATCTCTTTCCTCTTGCATCTCCCTACCTCCCACCCTCCCTATTCCACCCCTCGAGGTGGTCACAAATTACAGAGGTAATCTCCCTGTGCTATGCGGCTGTTTCCCACTAGCTATCTACCTTACGTTTGGTAGTGTATATATGTCCATGCCACTCTCTCACTTTGTCCCAGCTTACCCTTCCCCCTCCCTGTGTCCTCAAGTCCATTCTCTACATCTGCATCTTTATTCCTGTCTTGCCCCTAGGTTCTTCAGAACCTTTTATTTTTAGATTCATATATATGTGTTAGCATACAGTGTTTGTTTTTCTCTTTCTGACTTAACTTCACTCTGTATGACAGACTCTAGGTCCATCCACCTCACTACAAATAACTCAATTTTGTTTTTTTTCATGGCTGAGTAATATCCCATTGTATATATGTGCCACATCTTCTTTATCCATTCATCTATTGATGGACACTTAGGTTGCTTCCACATCCTGGCTATTGTGAACTGTGCTGCAATGAACATTGTGGTACATGACTATTTTTGAATTATGGTTTTCTCAGGGTACATGCCCAGGAGTGGGAGGCTGGGTCATATGTTAGCTCTATTTTTAGTTTTTTTTTTTTTTTTTTTTAAATAAGATGTTGGGGGTAGCAGTTTATTAATTAATTAATTTACTTTTGCTGTGTTGGGTCTTTGTTTCTGTGTGAGGGCTTTCTCTAGTTATGGCAAGCAGGGGCCACTCTTCATCACGGTGCACGGGCCTCTCACTATCGCGGCCTCTCTTGTTGCGGAGCACAGGCTCCAGACGCGCAGGCTCAGTAGTTGTAGCTCACAGGCCTAGTTGCTCCGCAGCATGTGGGATCCTCCCAGACCAGGGCTCGAACCCATGTCCCCTGCATTAGCAGGCAGATTCTCAACCACTGTGCCACCAGGGAAGCCCTATTTTTACTTTTTTAAGGAACCTCCATACTGTGCTCCATAGTGGCTGTATCAATTGACATTCCCACCAACAGTGCAAGAGGGTTCCCTTTTCTCCACACCCTCTCCAGCATTTATTGTTTGTAGATTTTTTCATGATGGCCATTCTGACTGGTGTGAGGTGATACCTCATTGTAGTTTTGATTGGCATTTCTCTAATGATTAGTGATGTTGAGTATCCTTTCATGTGTTTGTTGGCAATCTGTATATCTTCTTTGGAGAAATGTCTATTTAGGTCTTCTGCCCATTTTTGGATTGGGTTGTTTATTTTTTTGATATTGAGCTGCACGAGCTGCTTGTAGATTTTGGAGATTAATCCTTTGTCAGTTGCTTGGTTTGAAAATATTTTCTCCATTCTGAGCATTGTATTTTTGTCTTGTTTATGGTTTCCTTTGCTGTGCAAAAGCTTTGAAGTTTCATTAGGTCCCATTTGTTTATTTTTGTTTTTATTTCCATTTCTCTAGGAGGTGGGTCAGAAAGGATCTTGCTGTGATTTACGTCATAGAGTGTGCTGCCTATGTTTTCCTCTAAGAGTTTTATAGTGTCTGGCCTTATATTTAGGTCTTTAATCCATTTTGAGTTTATTTTTGTGTATGGTGTTAGGGAGTGTTCTAATTTCATTCTTTTACATGTAGCTGTCCAGTTTTCCCAGCACCACTTATTGAAGAGGCAGTCTTTTCTCCATTGTATATTCTTGCCTCCTTCATCAAAAATAAGGTGACCATATGTGTGTGGGTTTATCTCTGGGCTTTCTATCCTGCTCCATTGATCTATACTTCGTTTTTTGTGCCAGTACCATACTCTCTTGATTACTGTAGCTTTGTAGTATGGTCTGAAGTTAGGGAGCCTGATTCCTCCAGCTCTGTTTTTCTTTCTCAAGATTGCTTTGGATATTCGGGGTCTTTTGTGTTTCCATACAAATTGTGAAATTTTTTGTTCTAGTACTGTGAAAAATGCCAGTGGTAGTTTGAAAGGGATTGCACTGAATCTGTAGATTGCTTTAGGTAATATAGTCATTTTCAGAATGTTGATACCTCCAATTCAGGAACACAGTATATCTCTCCATCTGTTTGTATCATTTTTAATTTCTTTCATCCGTGTCTTATAGTTTTCTGCATACAGTTCTTTTACCTCCTTAGGTAGGTTTATTCCTAGGTATTTTATTCTTTTTGTTGCAATGGTAAATGGGTGTGTTTCCCTAATTTCAATTTCAGATTTTTCATCATTAGTGTATAGGAATGCAAGAAATTTCTGTGCATTAACTTTGTATCCTGCTACTTTACGAGATTCATTGATTAGCTCTAGCAGTTTTCTGGTAGCATCTTTAGGATTCTCTATGTATAGTATCATGTCATCTGCAAACAGTGACAGCTTTACTTCTTCTTTTCCAATTTGGATTCCTTTTATTTCTTTTTCTTTTTTGATTGCTGTGGCCAAAACTTCCAAAACTATGTTGAATAACAGTGGCGAGAGCGGGCAACCTTGTGTTGCTCCTGATCTAAGTGGAAATGGTTTCAGTTTTTCACCATTGAGGACGATGTTGGCTGTGGATTTGTCATATATGGCCTTTATTATGTTGAGGTAAGTTCCCTCTATGCCTACTTTCTGGAGGGTTTTTATCATAAATGGGTGTTGAATTTTGTCAAAAGCTTTTTCTGCATCTATTGAGATGATCATATGGTTTTTACTCTTCAATTTGTTAATGTGGTGTATTACATTGATTGATTTGCGTATATTGAAGAATCCTTGCATTCCTGGGATAAACCCCACTTGATCATGGTGTATAATCCTTTTAATGTGCTGTTGGATTCTGTTTGCTAGTATTTTGTTGAGGATTTTTGCAACTATGTTCATCAGTGATATTGGCCTGTAGTTTTCTTTCTTTGTGACATCTTTGTCTCTTTTTGGTATCAGGGTTATGGTGGCCTCGTAGAATGAGTTTGGGAGTGTTTCAGTCATGCAGTCTGCATTTCAGTCATACAGTCACTCCCATCTATAGCACAGGCTACAGTCCTCTGCTATATTTTGGAAGAGTTTGAGAAGGATAGATGTTAGCTCTGTTCTAAATGTTTGATAGAATTCTCCTGTGAAGCCATCTGGTCCTGGGCTTTTGTTTGTTGGAAGGTTTTTAATCACAGTTTCCATTTCAGTGCTTGTGATTGGTCTGTTTATATTTCTATTTCTTCCTGGTTCAGTCTCAGAAGGTTGTGCTTTTCTAAGAATTTGTCCATTTCTTCAAGGTTGTCCATTTTATTGGCATATAGTTGCTTCTAGTAATCTCTCATGATCCTTCGTATTTCTGCAGTGTAAGTTGTTACTTCTTTTTCATTTCTAATTCTACTGATTTGAGTCTTCTCTCTTTTTTTCTTGATGAGTCTGGCTAATGGTTTATCAATTTTGTTTATCTTCTCAAAAAACCAGCTTTTAGTTTTATTGATCTTTGCTATTGTTTCCTTCATTCCTTTTTCATTTATTTCTGATCTGATCTTTATGATTTCTTTCATTCTGCTAACTTTGGGGGTTTTTTGTTCTTCTTTCTCTAATTGCTTTGGGTGTAAGGTTAGGTTGTTTGAGATGTTTCTTGTTTCTTTTTTTTGGGGGGGTACGCAGGCCTCTCACTGTTGTGGCCTCTCCCGTTGCAGAGCACAAACCCGTGTCCCCTGCAACGGCAGGCGGACTCTCAACCACTGCGCCACCAGGGAAGCCTGTTTCTTGTTTCTTAATGTAGGATTGTGTTGCTATAAACTTCCCTCTTAGAACTGCTTTTGCTGCATTCCATAGGTTTTGGGTCATCGTGTTTTCACTGTCATTTGTTTCTAGGTATTTTTAGATTTCCTCTTTGATTTCTTCAGTGATCTCTTGGTTATTAAGTAGTGTACTGTTTAGCCTCCATGTGTTTGTATTTTTTACAGTTTTTTTTCCCTGTAATTGATATCCAGTGTCATACTGTTGTGGTCAGAAAAGATACTTGATACAATTTCAATTTTCTTAAATTTACTAAGGCTTGATTTGTGACCCAAGATATGATCTATCCTGGAGAATGTTCCATGAGCACTTGAGAAGAAAGTGTATTCTGTTGTTTTTGGATGGAATGTCCTATAAATATCAATTAAGTCCATCTTGTATAATGTATCATTTAAAGCTTGTGTTTCCTTATTTATTTTCATTTTGGATGATCTGTCCATTGGTGAAAGTGGGGTGTTAAAGTCCCCTAGTATGATTGTTTTACTGTCGATTTCCCCTCTTATGGCTGTTACCATTTGCCATATGTATTGAGGTGCTCCTATGTTGGGTGCATAAATATTTATAATTGTTATATCTTCTTCTTGGATTTGATCCCTTTATCATTATATAGTGCCCTTCTTTGGTTCCTGTAATAGTCTTTGTTTTTAAGTCTATTTTGTCTGATATTAGTATTGCTACTCCAGCTTTCTTTTTGAGGTACGCGGGCCTCTCACTCTTGTGGCCTCTCCCGTTGTGGAGCACAGGCTCCAGATGCGCAGGCTCAGCAGCCATGGCTCATGGGCCTAGCTGCTCCACAGCATGTGGGATCTTCCTGGACCAGGGCACGAACCCATGTCCCCTGGATTGGCAGGTGGACTCTCAACCACTGCGCCACCAGGGAAGTCCTCCAGCATTCTTTTGATTTCCATTTGCATGGAATATCTTTTTCCATCCACTCATTTTCAGTCTGTATGTGTCCCTAGGTCTGCAGTGGGTCTCTTGTAGATAGCATATATACGGGTTTTGTTTTTGTATCCATTCAGCCAGTCTATGTCTTTTGGTTGCAGCATTTAATCCATTTACATTTAAGGTAATTATCGATGTGTATGTTCAAAGTACCATTTTCTTAATTGTTTTGGGTTTGTTATCATAGGTCTTTTTCTTCTCTTGTGTTTCCTGCCTAGAGAAGTTCCTTTAGCATTTGTTGTAAAACTGGTTTGGTGGTGCTGAATTCTCTTAGCTTTTGCTTGTCTGTAAAGGTTTTAATTTGTCTATCGAATCTGAATGAGATTCTTGCTGGGTAGAGTAATCTTGGTTGTAGGTTTTTCCCTTTCATCACTTCAAATATGTCTTGCCACTCCCTTCTGGCTTGCAGAGTTTCTGCTGAAAGATCAGCTGTTAACCTAATGGGGATTCTGTTGTATGTTATTTCTCCCTTGCTGCTTTTAATATTTTTTCTTTGTATTTAATTTTTGATAGTTTGATTAATATGTGTCTTGGCGTGTTTCTCCTTGGATTTATCCTGTATGGGGCTCTCTGCACTTCCTGGACTTGATTAACTATTTCCTTTCCCATATTAGGGAAGTTTTCAACTATAATATCTTCTAATATTTTCTCAGTCCCTTTTTTTTTCTCTTCTGTTTCTGGGACCCCTATAATTCTAAGGTTGGTGCGTTTAATATTGTCCCAGAGGTTTCTGAGACTGTCCTCAATTCTTTTCATTCTTTTTTCTTTATTCTGCTCTACGGTAGTTATTTCCATTATTTTATCTTCCAGGTCACTTATCTGTTCTTCTCCCTCCGTTATTCTGCTATTGATTCCTTCTAGAGAATTTTTAATTTCATTTATTGTGTTGTTCATCATTGTTTCTTTGCTCTTTAGTTCTTCTAGATCCTAGTTTAACGTTTCTTGTATTTTCTCCATTCTATTTCCAAGATTTTGGATCATCTTTACTATCATTATTCTGAAATCTTTTTCAGGTAGACTGCCTATTTCTTCTTAATTTGTTAGGTCTGGTGAGTTTTTACCTTGCTCCTTCATCTGCTGTGCTTCTGTGTCTTCTCATTTTGCTTATCTTACTGTGTTTCGGCTCTCCTTTTTGCAGCCTGCAGATTCGTAGTTCCCATTGTTTTTGGTGTCTGCCCCCAGTGGCTAAGGTTGGTTTAGTGGGTTGTGTAGGCTTCCTGGTGGAGGGTACTAGTGCCTGTGTTCTGGTGGATGAGGCTGGATCTTGTCTTTCTGGTGGGCAGGTCCACGTCTGGTGGTGTGTTTTCGGGTGTCTGTGGCCTTATTATGATTTTAGGCAGCCTCTCTGCTAATGGGTGGGGTTGTGTTCCTGTCTTCCTAGTTGTTTGGCATAGGGTGTCCAGCACTGTAGCTTGCTGGTAGTTGAGTGGAGCTGGGTCTTGGTGTTGAGATGGAGATCTCTGGGAGACTTACACCATTTCATATTACATGGAGCTGGGAGGTCTGTGGTCGACCAATGTACTGAACTAGGCTCTTCCACCTCAGAGGCAGAGGCCTGATGTCCAGTCAGAACACCAAGACCCTGTCATCCACACAGCTCAGAATAAAAGGGAGAAAAGAAAGAAAGAAAGAAAGAAAAAATAAAATAAAATAAAGTTATTAAAGTAAAGAAAAATTGTTAAAAATTTAAAAAGTAATTTAAAATAAGGAAAGGAAGAGAGCAACCAAACCAAAAGACAAATCCACCAATAACAAGCGCTAAAAACTATACCAAAACAAAACAAAACAAAACAAACAAACAAAAATAACGGACAGACAGAACCCTAGGACAAATGGTAAAAGCAAAGCTATACAGACAAAATCACACACAGAAGCATACACATACACACTCACAAAAAGAGAAAAAGGGAAAAAAATATATATAGTTGCTCCCAAAGTCCACCTCCTCAATTTGGGATGACTCGTTGTCTATTCATGTATTCCACAGATGCAGGTACATCAAGTTGATTGTGGAGCTTTAATCCGCTGCTCCTGAGGCTGCTGGGGGAGATTTCCCTTTCTCTTCTTTGTTCTCACAGCTCCCAGGGGCTCAGCTTTGGATTTGGCCCCGCCTCTGCGTGTAGGTTGCCTGAGGGCGTCTGTTCTTCGCTCAGACAGGACGGGGTTAAAGGAGCCGCTGATTCGGGGGCTCTGGTTCACTCAGGCCGGGGGGAGGAAGGGGCACGGAGTGCGGGGCGAGCCTATGGTGGCAGAGGCCGGCGTGACATTGCACCAGCCTGAGGCGCACCGTGCGTTCTCCCGGGGAAGTTGTCCCTGGATCCTGGGACCCTGGCAGTGGCGGGCTGCACAGGCTCCCCAGTAGAGGGGTGTGGATAGTGACCTGTGCTCGCACACAGGCTTTTGGTGGCAGCAGCAGCAGCCTCAGCGTCTCATGCCCGTGTCTGGGGTCTGTGCTGATGGTCGTGGGTCGCGTCCATCTCTGGAGCTCCTTTAAGCGGCGGTCTGAATTCCCTCTCCTTGCGCACCAAGAAACAAAGAGGCAAGAAAATGTTTCTTGCCTCTTCGGCACCTCCAGAGATTTCCCAGACTCCTTCCCGGCTAGCCGTGGCGCACTAACCCCTGCAGGCTGTGTTCACGCCGCCAACCCCAGTCCTCTCCCTGCGCTCCGACTGACCGCCCTGGCGGGTGAGCAGACAAGCCTCTCGGGCTGGTGAGTGGCGGTCGGCACCGATCCTCCATGCGGGAATCTCTCCGCCTTGCCCTCCGCACCCCTGTGGCTGCGCTCTCCTCCGCAGCTCCAAAGCTTTCCCTCTCCGCCACCCGCAGTCTCCGCCCGCGAAAGGGCTTCCTAGTGTGTGGAAACCTTTCCTCCTTCACAGCTCCCTCCCACTGGCGCAGGACCCTTCCGTATTCTTTTCTCTGTTTATTCTTTTTTCTTTTGCCCTATCCAGGTACGTAGGGAGTTTCTTGCCTTTTGGGAGGTCTGAGATCTTCTGCCAGCGTTCAGTAGGTGTTCTATAGGAGCAGTTCCACGTGTAGATGTATTTGTGGGGAGGAAGGTGATCTCCACTTATTCTTCTGCCATCTTCTCTGCCTTTTTTTAAAAAACCCTTTTTCATCATGCAGTCGCTAAAAGCATTCACAGTAAGAATTGATACAGGGGATTTCAGGCTAATACGCCTTCCCCATGTGTTCTCATGAGTCTCGTCCATCCAGTGCTTTTGGTGAACGCTGACCAAAAACATATCAGGATCTTTGTAAAATGGAAGATTTTGTAAGGACCCTAATATAGAGCAAATCTCTCTTTCTCTGAGGGACAATTTCAGATAAATTTTTCACTTCATATTCATGTACACGGTTTTTAAACTAGGACACTCTCATTTTCACAGACAAAACTCCACCATTTTAGTGCTTTTCAGTGACTCATTAAGGCATCTCTCAGGCACCAATTCAGTGTGCGTGCCTGACTCGGAAGAGAGCGGGCCTTACTGCAGCTCTGGACACTCCGCGTCTTGTAGTCTTGAGTATTTAATGAAAGTAGAAGTTCCATGCAAGTAATGTTTCACACTTTCCAAAGCTGTGCACTAAAACTGTCATATTTTTTATGAGATCTGATTTCTCCCCCATGGAGAAGTTATCTCCACATCTTTAGTCATAGAGACCACGTGAGAGACTAACCGGCCAATTCATTATTATTGATACAAATCAGTAAATAGCAATTCTACACAATTTAGATCAAAACGGTTTTCATGGAGAGTAACATGAAAGAAAAAGAAAGGACTGCATTACCCCCGAGGGCTATCTGGACATTTGTGCTTATTAGCTACGAGCCAACGCTTCACATTGTGCACAGACTTACCTCTACACACACACACACACACACACACACACACACACCCCTGCGCGCGAACACGAACACACGTGATTAGTAGCGACTGACATTTAAGAAACTCCTGTGTGCAAAGGGCTTTAGCATCAGCACGGCTGAGCTTCCCAGGCTCCTAGAAAGTGGGCATCACAGCCCTCATTTCACGTGGGAGGAAATCGAGAACTGGACACCGTCCATCACTTGCCTGCATTCCTGACCCTCACGGAGGCTCCGGGTCCCTCATCCATAGAATGACCTCGGGCCTCCAGCCTTTCAGGGCTGCCAAGTGGATTTAGGGAGGCAGTGCACGCCCGTGGCTTTGGGCTGGCACCAGCGGCCGCTCCGGTCACCAGGGCCACACACGGCGCTCCTAGAGTCCCTTCACACCAACAACTCAGCACACACCGACCAGTCCAGTGGGACATCCTGAGCCTCTCATCCATGGCACTCATTACACAGCAGTGGATAAGTGACCCAGAACAGTAGTGAGGGGCAGGGTGATGGTCTGGTCCAGGGGAGAAATAGTTTATCACCATGGCACACAGTGATAATAAAAAGCAAACCAAGCCTGAGGTAACTTCACTATTACATTTAAATCCTCTACAGACAGTGCTTCCCCCGAACGCCCCTGCTGCCACCCCACTACAGTGTACCGCTGTTCTAGACTATCTTCAATTGCTAAAGTCTCATGGATATGCCTTTTCTACCTACATAGAGAAGATCCTCAAAGGTCAACCTATTTTGTGTCTACTTCTTGTCTCGCAGAGCACCTATCACCGAGTAAGCACTCAAAAAGTAGCTCTCACACTGCATGCCACCCAAATACAACAGATCTGCCACATCGTGCTCCTTTGAAGTCCTGTGTGGGGCAGATTCATCAAGAGTAAGCGTTGGGAAACCCTTTTTCTCTCGGGGAATAATCCTCTTTGAGAACATGGGTGTGAACAACAAAGAGAAAGGGAGACATGAACCAGCCAGTGGCCCTAAGGAATGAGTGGTAACAGTCCCCAGGTCAGTGGGGGTACTCTGGGGGCTAACCAGGGGTGAGTGACAGGTCATGGCGGTCTGTTACCAAACTGTACCTAGACTTGCATCTGGAGAGGTGACAAGTGATAGGAACAGAGAGGTGAATCCTCACTCGGCCACAGCCCTGACCTTGCCAAGTGACCTAAGTCACAGCCCTGACCCAGTGACTGACATTTAAGAAACTCCTATGTGTAAAGGGCTTTCGCATCAGCATGGCTGACGCTCTTGGGCTCCTGGCAAGCCAGGCATCAAAGCCCTCAATTCACATGGGAGGAAATTGAGACCTGGACACAGTCCATCACTTGCCCATGTTCCTGACCCTCATGGAGCCTCCGAGTTCCTCATCTACAGAATGACCTCAGGCTTGTCAAGTGACCTAATTCATGATACTTCCTATTTCCCTGTGTGTAAGACAGGAACAATACTATCTCTCTCTGCAAGGAAGCTGCATCCTCAACACCTCCATTCTCTAGCTTTGGAAATGGAGCACACTGGGGGCGGGTAGTATTTTGCAGACACAAAACTACTAAGGATAGAATAGTCATTTAAACCCAGGTCCATCTGACTCCCCAAGTCATTCTCCATCCAGCAATGGTCTGTGGTTCCCTGCACTGCTGCTCCATCACCACTGTTTGGCCTCAGTCATTCCCTGAAAAAAATGTTTCAGAATCAAAACTCTCCTCTGCAAGACACCCAGCCCTGGAGAGAACATCCCCATGGGTGGGAATCTCAGCAGGGTACTCCACACACCTGAATCTCAGTTTTCTCACCTGTAAACTAGTACTAATTTCTACCCTACAAGGGCTATTTAGATTCAACAAGATCAGGTATAAAATGTGCCTCACAGCCCTTGACACCCTGATGATCCAATGATCTTGTGCTTCATTCTCCCCTTTCAAGTGCCTTTTGGGCTCCTCTGTGTCAGGTACTGTGAAGGGAGCCCAGAGGAGTAAGAGAGACCACAAAGTTCTGGCGGTTTCCTAGTGGGGTGGATAAGACACACACATAACTAGAACACACGGTAGAGAGTAAGAGAAAAGCACGTTTTTGCTATTGTATACATAAAAAAATATATTGTTCTCAAAGAAATTTGACACCAATAAGTGATACACATGCATGGAACAACTCTGTTTTCAGTAATTGCTGAATTAATCCACATTAGTATGATTAGCACTTTGACAGTCACGATTTACCACCTTGCTGCGCAAGAACAGGTGCACTACGGATACTTCGGCATCTCTGGCCAGTCCTCCAAGTTGCTAGAAATGAACGCAGGTTTGGCAAGAGATGATATGAGTCTATCAAGTAAATTAATTTCAAAAAGAAAATCCACACCTTTAGAAAGAAAACTCTCTTTATAATTAAGCCATCACATAGAATCTCCCTGGCATCTCCCATCCCATTGTCTGAGCAATAATTCACGTGTGGGCATACACTGAGTGCTGTATAAAGTCCTATATGGATATCTGCCAGTAAAAGCCTAAAAAAATCCTACTAATGGCAGCAGAAAATACATTTCCTATCTAACGATGTTGGCAGTGGTTAATCCAACATTCATAGAACTCTTTTGTATATTGAAGGAATAATTAAATGTCTTTTAAATACATTCAGTGTGTGGTTAAAATGGTTATTTCTAGGTATATGGACATCACTGGATACAGTAGAATGACTTTTTCTCAATCGGAAAAATGAGAACAAAAAGAGAAGACTCTGGACGCTACATCTGCAGAAACCTAAATAGATTATTTTTCCTACTGCACAGACAATTTATTCATTCTTCATAACTAACAAAAAAACAAAACAAACAAACACAGCGCCCAGCCTGACAGGGCTAGCCTGAAATGTGCCTCTAGAAGGAACTTCTGGTAACACTGCTGCTTACATTTCCTCATAAGGTGGGGTAAAAGGGAGTTTACTTCTGGCATCAGCCATCCTTTGCTCCATGGCCAGTACTGGAGGAGCTGGAAGCCTGTGGAAAGGACAGATGACCAGCTGATCCCTGGGAGTGCTACCCACTGAGAGTTTTACAGAAAAGGGTCTGCAACTAGGTATGCAAACACAGAGAGCAAGCCACTCATTCTTCAGGTCAAAGGCGCAATGAAAACACCAGTCCCAGAGGAGTTAAATGTTTGCCTGGAACCCCACTGCCACCTCGTGCCCTGGAAGTCAGCTCCATTCTAGACCCTGTGCTCAGCACCTAAAGCATACTCTCCACGGCACCCTCACAACACTTAAGATGTGGTTACCTTTGTGCCCAACTCACAGATGATGAAACTGAGGCTTGGAGAAGTCTAGGCAATTGGCTATGGCCTTCTGGCCTCCAACTAGTAACCGATATAATCTAGGTTCAGGCCAAAGCCCGTCGGTCTCTACATCCTCCATACTCTTAATTACTACACTAGACTAAGGAAGAGGGGGAGGAAGAGAGCACATACCATTTGATGTGACAAACTTTGAAATAAAGTTAAATGTAAAAAAAACTATAGGGGCTTCCCTGGTGGTGCAGTGGTTGAGAGTCCGCCTGCCGATGCAGGGGACATGACTTCGTGCCCCGGTCTGGGAGGATCCCACATGCCGCGGAGCGGCTGGGCCCATGAGCCATGGCCGCTGAGCCTGCGCGTCCGGAGCCTGTACTCCGCAACGGGAGAGGCCACAACAGTGAGAGGCCCGCATACCGCAAAAAATAACAAATTAAAAAAACAATAAAAAGAAAAGTTAAACCTCCATGTTTTATGCTAAGTCTCCACACATTTGTGGAGTTCAATTAGACATCTTTTAAAAATCATGTCACACTTGTTCTTCAGTTGAGTTTTATCCAGCTCAGCCTAAGTTATTCCCCTGGACTCTGGGTATATGTACTCTACCTTTTCAATCCAAAGGTCAGTACTAATTTTAGCATCTGAGTCCCAGGACAAAAACAAGTATCTAAGGAACAACTGGGCCCAGGGGCCAAAAGGCATAAAAACATTACTTCAATCATAACACAAAAATATTAGTCTGTTTCCATCTCTGTTTTGGTTGTCTTACTGAAGCAGATCATACAGCAAAGTGAGAAGCTGGTCTCTTGAAAGGAGGCCCGTTGTTTGACAGGAATTTCCTTTCGAGAGGTTATAAATATTGACGAGTCGTAAATCTCTGACAGCTCATGGTACCAGCTCACAGCGCACACATTTACAGACCTGGGTGCAGGCTCTGGCATTGACACATACAGGTTGTATGAATAACCACGGACACCTGGGCAGCTCCACATTCTTCTTCACAACTGTCCGAGTGGGAATATTAGTATCTGTCCAACAAGTAAACATGAGGCTGGAGGAGATAGCACAGTGCCTCTGTCAACTGCAAACAAATACTAATGATAGTTGAGCTAACTTGCCTGTCCAGCACACCCTCTCAGTCCTCCCTCCTCCCCTGACTGCAGGCTTGAACCTGTGACTCAGAATCTGGCCAGTCATAGCATCCCATTCCCCTGACCACAGCCATTGGTCCAGGGAAAGACACATGACCCAACCTGAGCCAATCAGAGTGCCTCCATACGATTTTTCCCACTGGAACTGACCGGAAGCTCATCTTTCCTCTTTGATCCTAAGGCTGTAGGGAGATAAGCCTGAAGGTGCCTGCAGTCATGTCATGGTCCGGAGACAAGAGACATGGAGGGAGAGAAAAGAGGCCCAAGGCCCTGAGTATCTAGTTCCAGTCACCTCCAGGGCCAAAGCACCTCCGCCATGGCTCAGGCTCGGCAGCGTAAGCCAGTAGTTCCCCCCATGCTCTCCGTGTTTCTGAGTCAGTTATTTTGATTGGGGTTTCTGCCCTTATAACCAAAAGATAAGACGGTAGTTAAAGCTCATATAATCCAATCAATGACCAAATCCTCAATAAAAATAATTTCTTCCTAAGTGGATTCCCCAGTTAAAAAAAGAAAAAAACTCTTTAGTAGAGGATGCAAACACTGCCATTATCTATATAGCATTTTCTCAAAAGAAAGAAAGAAAAATCTATTTTCATTTGCAGTCACCATATACATTTTCCAGTGGGCTTCGTATTTGGGGTTAAACTCTCCCGCATACCCACACCCACTTTCAAGATTTGGTCCATAAAAACTTAGGCCCAAAACAAGTAGTTAATTTTTCTATAGCTGTATTAGTTGGCACTAAATGGAGCGGGGAAGGGAAGGGGGAGAAAGTACTGATGCTGTTTTTAGTATGTTCTTAGAAATTCCCCAGGTTACCGGACTTCTCACTGCTGCAAGGTGCGGGAAGGCATCACAAAAACGAAACAAAGTACATTCACCAAGATTTGCAGTCACTAGACGAAATCCTTTCTGCCTTTTCATAAGAGTTTTTCTGTTTTATATGAAGACCCCTCCACATTATCTTTCTCCCAAGAATTAACTGATAAAAATAGAAAGGCACAGTGGATTCCAATTCTCCAATTATCTTCTGAGACAAAGGGCAAAGTCTGAGGTCAGACTGAAGCAGGAGCATGGGGTATTCCTCATCTGATCTTGAATTAGGGTGTCCACCCCAACCTTTGAAGGAATTCAAGGGTGAAGTGGAGATGAAATGTTTGTCCAGATGCATGAATGGAATTACAAATAGAGGATTGCTTGGGCTCCGTGGCCATCCCCATGCACAAAAAGAGTCGCAGAAGGAACGCCAACTTCTCTGGGCTGGGCTTCCATCCAGACCTAGAAATCTAACAGCAGAATAAGGGGAGAATCATTTACTGTGTAAATTGACTTGTCCCATTGGGTGAAAGGTAGCATTTCTCAAAAGAGAAATAAAATTGTCCTAGTCTTTCAGTGTTCTTAGACAAACTGTGAACTTATAGAAAAGAAATAACCTAAAGATGTAGTTGATTGCATTTCACTCCATTTCATACCTAAGGGTATTTTTTTAAAACCCAATATTGATTTTTAGATCAGGCGTGCAATCTACTCACGAGGAAAGATGGTTTTGGAAAGAGAAGACGGGCACATTTATGGTTGGAAACAGTGGTTTGCAAAGAAGATCCAAGTATAGGGGACCCAATCTATTTAACATTTTTATAAATGCCTCCGAGTGGGAATACAAACTAAATAAATCTTCATGTTGGGCCTCAATGCTATTTCTAAGTCCTGAAGAACCAAACTGAATATATATTTCTTAGGTTTAAAAGACAGGGAAAATGAAAGAGAAGAATTTCATGTAGATAAACATAAAACAATGCATTTAAGAAAAAATTTCTCCTAGGCCTGATATTTACGAGAAAGCTGGATCAGAAACGAAAATTAGCCAAGAAGTTAAATTGTTTCTTTAAATAAGGCAGCTTTGAGATCACTATTTCAACACACCCATTGTATAGGCAAGGAAATTAAGTTCTAGATAGTCAACTATGTAAATCGTTTGTAGCATAGCCCAGACCCTCTCCCAACCCAGGGCTCTTTCCACCAAACCCGGCTTAAGACAGCCAAAAAACTGCCCTGGTGAAAACTGAAAAACAAAACAAAACGAAAAACAAGGGTCAGCAAGAGGGCATGTATCACCCTCACCGAGAAGGTTAATGGAAATAACTCAGAAGGTATTCTCCTACCTTGTATAAACTGTGAAATACAAAGTACAGCCAGTGGACTTCAAGGAAGACAGAATGAAGCCAAAGAGGGTTCGGATGAGGGTAACTGAAGGGAACACAGACACAGAAGCACTTCTGTATTAGACTTCTGCTTTTTTCTAGGTAATGTTCTGTCTTTTAGAAGACATGGTTGATCAAAGATTTTTTTTTTTTAATGTGAAGATATATATTAAATGCAGAAGTATCCGGCACCAGGGGTAGAGGTCTGGGAGGAGAGCTCCTCTTTAAGCCCCAAAGACAAGCTCTCTTTCATAAAGTGTGCAGCAAACTTATGAAAAATATGAATATGGTTTAGTTCAACAGCCATTAAATGCCTTTGGGTCACGCACCACTGCTGGTACGAATGAAACCAGAACACAGGCACGACTTCACGGCACTAAGAATCTGGTGGGTAGAGTATGTTGCTATGACACAGTAACCGCCATCAGAGAGGCATCCACTTGGTAGGATGTACATGTGTGTGCACACACCACACGTGTGCCACAGGGGACTGGGAGATACTGGTCTTCAGGAAAGACTTTTTGGAACAGGTGATACTAGACATGAGTCTTGAAAAAGGGGAAGTTGGCCAGACAATGAATGCAGAAGATGGAGAAAGAGAATTCCAGGCAGAGGTCCCGTAGGAGCCAAGGCGGGGAGTAAGGGCACCGCCATGGTGTGAGGAGTCTGCAGGGAGTTCAGTTTTGCAAGAGAACAAAGTTTGCGGGAGGGTACAAGGCAGGGAGGTGGGAAAGGGTTGAAGAAAGCTTGGACTCTGTCATTACAAATGGCCGGCAGTCTGGGGAGTTGCTAGGGAGGAGAGCAGGGCACTGTGGAAAGTTCCCTGGCTGAGCGCTGAGGACTTCTGGGACAGGACTGCCCAAAGGCAGCTGAGTGACCTTGGGGACATACTGTATGACTCTGGGCACCATGTGAAATGGGCTCCGCCATGTTCCAAGGGCTGAGGTCTTCTGGGGCAGCCCGTGCCTTGGGATGTGGAATCAACCCTGCCCCGTCTCCTTCCAGAGTGGTTATGAGGCAGTGGGAAGGTGGTGAGACCTGTGGAAACGGTTTATAAACAGCAGAGACTGCATCTCAGTAAGGGTGAGATAACACTGGAATTACATATTAGCGACCCTCCTTATAGAGGTTCAAAAGCATTTTGAGAAATGCAGGTACATCACCTTAAAAAGTCAATAGAAAGCTCACCTTTCTATCTGAGATACCTAGCTTGTGACGCAACACAGCTACTCCTTCAGAGTCGGGGTCTGTCCCCAAGGCAAGAGGGAGGCACTGAGTTTTTATCAGGAGGGACACAAGCAGATTCGGATTTGAGGGCCCTGAGGTAAGTAGCCCCAGAAGCAATGTGGATGATGGTTTGAAAGGGGTGCAAAGCTAGTGCAACAGACCAGGCAGGAAACGGTGCAGTCAGCCACTCAGCATTCCCGGGCTGTTGACGGTCCCCCAGCCTATGGTTGGAAGCCCACGGGAGCTAGGAAGCTGCTGTAAATGGGGACCACGGGTGCAAGAGGAAGCGGAAAGCAAGCAGCCTCCAGCATGGCCAGGCACTGGGAGCTCCGTGCCAGCCAAGCGCTGCCATGTGGGAACGTAGGCCTCCTGTTCCAGGCCTCCTGGTTTTTAAGAGGAGCTATAAATCCAAGTGATATCGTAACATTTCCAAATATTCACACGATTTTTGTATACTTGTGTTCAAGCCAGCAACACATCTGCCAGCTGAATTGGCACACTGGCCACCATTTTGCCACTTCTGGGCTCTAAAGCAGGGCAGGGCCATGGTGACTAGAGCAGAGGTTTATGGGATTTCACAGCACGAGAAGGACTCGGTGACTGGATGCGGGCGGCAGGCGGTTGCTGGAGGAGCCCAGCGTCCCTGGGAGGGAGGTTCCTGCTTTAGCACCTTGGTAAACAGCCGAGTCACCAGCAAAAAAAAAAAAAAAAGGATAAATTTTGGTCAAGGCTGAAACAGGTACGGAGTGGGTGATGAGAACTAAAATCAGTTTTCGACTTACTGTGGGTTTTTCTGCCTAAAGGGCATAGACTTTAGGTAACTAGCTGCAGGTACCAATCTGGGACTCACTTCGTACTGGTGAAAGTGGAAGCTGTGGGAATGTGGTATCCCAAACATTCTGCATGAAGCTGAAGAGGGGTAAGAACAGAGCCCTGGGTCACCCCAGGAGGTAGTGGAGGTGCCAGGGTGGCAGAAGGCAAACCAGGAGGAGGTGGCAACTAGGGAAGGAGAAAAGCATCCATCAGAAAAAGAGGAAAGATCCGTATCCGATGCTGCAGAGAGGTCTAGGACGCGTGCGCAGGACCACTCATGCAGGAGTTGTGGGGTCTTCTCCTACTTTGGGGAGTCTCTGGCCAGCTTGCAGAGAGTTAGGAAAAAAGGGAAGCCTGGGGAAGTGTTAACTCATTTAAGAAGCCTGGGAGACAGGTGGTGGCTGTAGGTGAGCTGGGGATGCATTGACAAGGGAGGTTATGGCATTTTAAAAACACTATTAAAAAAGAAAAGAGTTCACTGGGAGACATGAGGCACTGCCACAGGAAAGTCTTCTCTCTAACCTTCTCTAAGCCCCTGCCCCAACTTGATTTCTCTTCTATTATTCTGCCTTATTCTTATTTTATTAGAGCATAGTTAGGTTTCTTTGTGTCTGTTTGCTGCCACAGGAAAGACTGTTTCAAGAGCACAGCGACCGGCTATATTTACCATACACCAGGGCCTAGCAAAGTGCCTGGACACAACAGATGCTTAAGAAGATTTCTTGGATGTGGGTAAATCTGGAAAAATCTGTAGGAAGGAAATGGGGTAGGACGTGGGGAGACTTCAAACTGGTGACCCCTACTTTCTCATTAGAGTGGGCCATGAAAGGCACCTGCCAAACTGGAAGGAGGGAAGGGAACAGATCTCTTGTGTTCAAGAAGAGTTGCCATGGGAGTACCAGTTTGCAACCTGGAAGGAAGGAGCCTGTGGTGCAGAGACACTGAGGTGCTGATTTCAGAAGCTGAGCGTCTCTGGGTGAGGGCAAGACTTGGATGTAGAGGACCCAGTAGCTGGAGTGGGTGGGGGTCACTGGAGTCGAGATGGTTAAGGAAGTAGGAATCGGAAGCAGCCCCTACATGGACTGTGGGACTAGGGGAGGAGAGAAAGCCCACGGGCCAAAGTCTCCCATGCTGTGGGAGAGTGACTAGCTGGCAGAGAACGGCCACAGAGAAGTGTAGCTGGGACCTGGCTAGGTCACCACTCATTTCCCACTCTGCCACCTCAAACAATCTCTGACTAGTATTTAATCACTCATGTGGAACTGAAAATTACTGTCCTTTGGAGATTGAATCATTTCTGTCCTTTTCAAATTACACTACTATGTGAATTCATGGGAGGCAGAAATTTTCTGCATAGATTCATTTTTTTTAAAGAATAAGAGATAGGCGACATCTTGATGACCTTCAGTAATTGCCCTGCACTGTACAATATTTTTGAACATGATTTTAAGAAAGCATCAAAACTTGGGGTTGAGAGAAGCCTTCGATGATTTAGGCTAACACCTTCATTTGCACAGCTGAAGAAAATTTTTTGCTGAAATACTGCAAACAGTACATAATTACTGATTTAGATATGCAGTCAGCATTGAAAGTATCTTCAATTTTTGAAGTGTGCTTTAGATATACAAATTAGCAATGCTTACATTTTTTCCCCAGTTATCTGTGTTCAACTTTCCGATATAAAATCTCCGAAGCATAAAATTATCACGTAAATTGTTCCTGAACAGTTCAGAGGAGCAAACTGCTTCCTGGCTTGAAAGAGGAAGTCAAACCTTCAAACAGCTTTTTATGTTGATGCTAAATATAAATAATATAAATATAAAAACGTTCCCTGCGAAGTAGTCAAAGCAAGACACAGCAGCATTCGAGATTTCTCAAGAGAGACACACACGAAGACTATTTTTCGCTCATTAAAACACTAAAACCTTCAATAGCATCTTCCATAATACCTGAAGGTGGAGTGCTGTCTTATGTAATAGAAGTCTTCCCTCCGCACTCAGTTTGTAGGCAAATTAAACACCTAATTCCGCCCAGAATTTCTGAGTACTTTCACCTTACCTGTAGGCACTGATCAGCATTGCAATTCCCATTTCTACAGACGATGAAAATGGCAAAGATCAGCTCCATGGGCTTACATCGGTTGCCAGAAGCCAATTTAAAGGCTCTCCCCCAAATCACCGGTTACCCCCAGCCCGCTCAGGCAGCGGTAACAAGTAGGAGTCCGTTTGTCTTTCGCGAACAGGCGGCGCACACGCAAAGTACGGGGTAGGGGACGCCCGCGAGTACCTGGGTATCCCAGGTTCAGGGTCACGGGCGCCCGCTAGGCTGGACCGGCGGCAGCAGCAGACACGCTGGCCCCAGGACTCCCGGCCGCGCGGACACCTGGCCCGCCGGCGCGGCCCCTCCGTGCCCCGCCCGGGTCCTATTCGGGCTCCCCGCGGGCCGGGCACGGGTGCGGGGCGCGCACGCAGCTTTGACCGAGGCAGCCTGGCCGGGGGAGGCTGAGAAAGTTCCTCCTCCTCGACACCGGCGCCCCCAGCCCCGCTGGCCCCGCAGCCTCCCGGCCCGGCGCAAGATCGCCGCGCGGAGCCGGCGGCGCGCCGAGCCCCGGGACCGTCCCCGGCGCGGCGGGCAGCGCCTGCTGCGCCCCTCCCGCCCCGGGCGCCCGGGATCGGCCGCGGGGAGCGCAGCCCGTACTCACCGCCCCTCGCTCGGGATCCCCAGGTGGCGGCCGCGGAGCGCGGCGCGGCCCGAGCCGGAGCCGGGTGTCGGTGGGGCGGAGGAGTCGGAGGAGGAAGAGCGGCGGCGGCGGCGGCGAGGAGGGGCAGCGGAGGAAAGAGGCGGCGACGCCTGCACACCCCTCGCAACCCGAGCAGCCCGGCAGCCCCACTGAGCTAGCGGGCCGGCCCCGGCGGCGGGGGCTTTATCGCGGCGCGCGCGGCCCCCGCCCCTTCCTGCCGCCCCCGCCCCCGCCCCGCCCCGCCCCGCCCCGCCCCGCCTTCCCGCCGCCTCCTTTGTGTGCCAGCGGCCGCCGCATCCCCGCGCCCGCACTCCGGGGCGCCCCCGCTCCCGCCGCCGTCCCGCCGAGGCCGCCCCCCGCGGGTCCCCGTCCCGGGGCTGCGCCCAGAAGAGCCGGGAGACGCGCCGACCCCGAGTTGCGGCACCAGCCCGGCCTGAGCTGCACGTGGGTCGCCGGGCTCGGAGGCGGGGGGGGGGGGGGGGCGGAGGGGTAGGTTTGGGAGGGGGAGGGACCCAAGGGCTCGCGGCGCGTCCCTGGGACGCAGGGTGGTCGTCTGGGCTGCCCCCCTCCCCGGGAGAAACAGGGGGACGCCCCGGGACAGTGCCTACCGGTCCGGGTGATGGGGATAACGGTGCCAGGTCGCGACCGGGGAGGGACAGATCACCCCTCGAACCTCTTCGCCGGGTGCCCCAGAGACGACTTCTCCCGGCCTCGCGAACAGAGGAGCCGCAGCTGGTCGCCTTAGGCAAAAGGTAGACCAGGGGATCCAGAAAACTGGATTCCTGGTTGCGGTGACAGCGTGAGGTACCCCGCAGAGACCTGGGAATCCGGCCATTCCCAACCGGTTACTACAGCCGATGGGACCTCGTGCGCCGCAGAGAAGCACAGACCCCAGAGGCCGGCGGCAAATTACCGTCCTGCTCCCAGCTGTATGACCCAGATCTCCCGCATGCGGCCCGCCTTTGCATCAGCTTAGTTTTGTAGGTACCCAACTTTAATGGCATAATTTATGTTGCCCTTAGTGCAGAACCCTCACCATCAGGCCCACGGCCCCGACTGTGAGAAAAAAATATGGTAAATCTCCTAAGACACAGCCTTGAATTAAGCTTGCATCTACTCATTAGAGCAACTTGGAATCTTGGAAGGGTATTCACAGCCTCTCATATAGGGAAACATGCTATGGGAGTTTGGGCCCTAAAATTAAAAGGAAGCACAGTCCACAAAAAGAAAACCCACTTCATTGCTTTACATTCATGCCCAGTATTCATATTCAGTTACAGGCAGGATAAAAATCCTTTTTCCTGTTGTTGCCTCCGCCTGAAATGCTTTGTTTCTCCCCATCTTCCTGATGACTGCTTCCTTCTACTTCAGGTCAACAACTCAAATGTCACCTTCTCTAGAAACCCTTTCCTGGTCACTTGAGCTAAAGTCACCCGCCTTTCTCCAACCCATGACGTTCTTCATGGTCCTCAGCATGATTTTATTTTATTTTTTTTAACTTGTTTCTTGACTAGTTTTTTCCACACTTCCTCATTAGAATGTATGCTCCCAGAAAGGAAGGAAGAGAAACCAGTTGAATGTGGTTTCTAACTCACCTGGTTCCTGGTGCCTGGAGCCAACACTCCACCTATAGTCTTTGCTCAAGAAATATTTGTGAACAAGTGCCAAGTGACTGTTAACATGGTAAGGACTGCTCCAGGAACAGTGTTATCATTTGGTCTCATCTGGGAAGGCAAACTGGAGCTGGGAAGAATGAGGTGGGGATGGGAGACGCTACAGGAGAAAGCCCAGAGGTGGGATTGAGCTTGGTGTGTTTGAGAAGCTAGGATCAGCGTCTTTCAGTTGGAAGGGAGTCATTCAGGGGACTGGTGGAGAAACAAACTATTATAGAACCAAGAAGTGGGTGAAGCCAGGTTATGAAAGCCTGCCCGATTCCCTGCATCCACTTCTATCTTTATCACTTTTTAAAATTGAACATTTTTATTGAGATAATTGTAGGTTCACATGCAGGTGTAGGAAATAACACAGAGAGGTCCCTTGTATGCTTTGTCCCGTTTGCCCCAAGTATAGCATTTTGCAAGACTACTGTGTAATATCACAGTCAGTATATCAACATGTATACATTGATTCATGTCTCAAACACCTTGGGTAATTATTTGCCATTTCAAATTTTTAGTAAAGTTACTCTAAAATTTTGAAAGAAATGAACAAATATTATTTTTATAAATGTATTTATTTTATTTATTTATTTTTGGCTGCATTGGGTCTTTGTTGCTGCGCTCAGGCTTTCTCTAGCTATGGAGAGCGGGGGCTACTCTTCGTTGCCTTGCACGGCCTTCTTGTTGCAGTGGCTTCTCTTGTTGTGGAGCATGGGCTCTAGGGCACATGGGCTTCAGTAGTTGTAGCACGTGGGCTCAGTTGCTCTGCAACATGTGGGATCTTCCCGGACCAGGGCTCGAACCCATGTTCCCTGCACGGGCAGGTGGATTCTTAACCACTGCGCCACCAGGGAAGCCCAGAAATGAACAAATATTATGTTAAAGGGTTTTGGTCTCTTGTTTTATTGGAACCAACTTTTTTTTAAAGGGGAAGAATGTTTTATTTTCCCAGTTAGAGCATAATGAGGGTCCAGATTCTTCATCTGTAAAAGACAGTCAGAAATCTTTGGGACTTACCTCTGACTGTTCACTTCCCTGCCCTACCCAGTACTGTTGAAGGAACATTTTGAGCAATACTGTACATGACTTGTCAATTCTGAAATCAGACAGGATGCAGTGTTAACTAATATGCTAAACTATGCCTAACCACTAATGGGCCTTTCTCTCTCCTTGGACATTGGATGGGACTGCCACTGAGTGTCTCCCAGAGGGAAGTGATTCAAAACAAAGACCCATTCTGCCAGTGGGCTATGCTGGGAATACCAACTATGCTTATTACAGAATGTGCACGGCGACTGCTGACCGGCCTTCCCGATGCCAGCAAGAGGGTACAGAAGCAATCTCCCAAGCTTTTCACGACATTCAAGTGACCAGGCACTTTGACCCCCATCATTAGGGGCTGCCCCAAAGAAGCTGTGTTCCTACCTCACTTGGTGCCCCTAAGCAGTTCAGACACCAGAGGGTGTATGACCCTCGCTGAAATGGATTTGTCATAGGTGTGTGCTTTCAATTGGCGCTTCCCTCCTGTCTTGTTTGAGAAATCCAAATCGTTTAATGCTCTTACCTGCTTCTTTTTGTAAAACTTCACATTCACAGCAGAATTTCATTTTGTCCTTCAATTGTGTGGCTTGCCTTAATCCTCTGATAGAGCTTCAAATGGTTTATTCCTTAATTTTTTTTTTTTTTTAAGTGACCTGGAGTTTAGCCAGCTCCAGCCAGTCTCTGAGTTTGGCTTTGTGTCCATAAGCCGCAGTTGGGAGAAACGCAAGAAATGCCCAAACAGAATAAAACAAATGATCTATTTAGTCTCATTTCCTCTCTTGGAAGAGGTCCAGCTTTGAGTGCTTTGGAAGAAGATGAAAATCCCCCCACCCCACCCCCACTGCTCCCTCATACACCCAAACAGTATGACCTTGTATTTAAGTAAAAGCTATCCTTAGCTCCCAATGGGTGATGGTGTTTTGTCTGGAAGAACTACTGATGTTTCTATAATAAGATAATAATAGTTGCTCCTCTCCTATCTAACCCCTATTTAAAATGCATTTCACCACAAGACGACTTGTTACACAACTTTATAGATGCAAATGCTGTTTCGTAAGGTTGTTTCAACCAGGGGAAAGGAGACTGGTTATAACAGTTCACTTAGACAATTAGTTTCTGGGACTGTTGCATTGGTATGAACTCTTTTTTTAAGCTTATAATAGGTATTTTTTGTCTTTTTATTTCCCTTTCAAGTTGGCTTTCAAATAATTCCAGTTTCCTCTTTCTGTAACTTCTGAAACAGACTCAACCAGAGCATCAGTTCACACTTTCCCACTCTCGTCGCTACTTTTCACCAAGGGCTTCAGAGAAAGGACGTCAGTAAGTGCTGGGCTGAGGATTATTTTCTACTTATATTTGACCAGAGAAGATGGGAAGCCCTAGGTGCTGAGGCTCACTGTGATGCTGACCCCTTCAAACAACAACCTAGCTCTTCTTCTCTTCTTCCCTTTACCACCAAACAAGGATGCCGCCTCCCTTTTTTTTTTTTTTTTGGCGGTACGCGGGCCTCTCACTGTTGTGGCCTCTCCCATTGCGGAGCATAGGCTCTGGACGCGCAGGCTCAGCGGCCCAGCCGCTCCGCGGCACGTGGGATCTTCCCGGACCAGGGCACGAACCCGTGTGCCCTGCATCGGCAGGCGGACTCTCAACCACTGCGCCACCAGGGAAGCCCGCCTCCTTTCTGTTATACTCTCTCTGCCCTCGCTTCTTACCTGCATCACTGTCTCCTCCCTCTCTCTCTTCCTCCACCCCGCCCCCGTCTCTCTCAAAGGTTACTAATAACTTCCAATGCCAACCCCAGTGGTTTTTCATCATTCTTTATCACCCTTGATCTCTTGGCAGCATATAACTCTGGTGTTTTGCCCATTTTTGAAATTCCTTTGCCTGTTTTCTCTCTTCTCCAATTCCTTAGCCAGCCTTTGTCTTTCCCTCATCAAATCCTTCTCCTCCCGTATGTGGGTGCTATATTATTGTCTGCCCTCAGCTCTCTCCTCTCCTTCACACACTCTCTCCCAGTGGAGTGACCATTGATTGGTTTGTGGCCACCCAGCATCTCTTCCCTGTCTTTTGATTGCCAGATCTGTTTTCCTTTGGAGAATCACTTCTTCTGCTTTACGTCACCCTGTTGGGAATGGATGACAAGGTGTCTTTACTTCTTCTAGCCAAGGGGTGGGCATATGACCAAGCTCACTGGATCCCCTCCCAGGACTTTGAATACTTGAAGGGAATGGGGAGAGTAGTTGGAGCTGACTCATCCTAGCTTGATAAGGTCGTTTATGAATCCTTCCCATCTGGATCCCCAGAACCACCATGGTCCCTGCCTCTTCCGAATAGAAGTCCACACTGGACTCTTTTCTCGCCAGATTTGGTTTCTGTCGCTTGTAATCAAGAATCTTTAACAGATACATCCTAGATGCCTGTAACTTTGCTTAGTTCTGGATGAGTTCCAAGCCTGTATTTACAGATGGCCTTGACCTCTGTTCAAGTTCCTACTCACATATCTCCAAATGCTTGGCAGATAACTTCTACGTAATATCCCACTGTCAGGGACCTCCCTTGTGGTCCAGTGGGTAAGACTCCATGCTCCCAATGCAGGGGGCCCAGGTTCAATCCCTGGTCAGGGAACTAGATCCCGCATGCATGCTGCAACTAAGAGTCTGCATGCCACAACTAAGACGTCAGCATGCAGCAACTAAAAGAACCTGTGTGCGCAACGAAGATCCCGCGCGATAAAACTAAGACCCAGCGCAGCCCGAATAAATAAATGAACGACTAAATAAATAAATAAATATTCCACCATCACCTCCTACCTAACAAGTCTAAAGCAATTTATTATCTCCCTCCTGAAGCAGTTCTTCCTCCTGAACTCCATAAGGATTTTAGAGGGATGAGTGCTGCCTCAGTCACTGAAACCAGAAGGATGGGAATGAGTTCTGATGACTCCTCTTCCCTTTATCCTATATCCAGCCATTGCCTGGTGCTATTAGTAGTTCCTTCCCTAAGTCCCTCTTATTCATCCCTTTCCTATTTTTTGTTTTTCAGATTAGTTCAGACCCTTATCACTTCATCCCTGGACCACTGCAGTATACCCTAACTATTCTTTCAGCTTCCAGATTCTATCCACCACTGCCAGCTTAATCTTTCTAAGGCACTGCTTCAGTTGTGCCACTCCAACGCTTAAAATAATTTCATGTTTATCACTAAGGTCTGAATTCATTGGCTTAGACAGTCTTTTGTAGAGGTTGGGGTCACAGGTTCTGGAGTTAGATTGCCTGTGTTCAAATACCAGCCTCATCACTACATAATTTTTTTTCAATTAACTAAATCTCTGAGCCTCAGTTTCCTTATCAGTAAAATGGGTGATACTAATCGTATAACCTACACATAGAGTTATGTGACAATTAGTTAATCTGTGAAAAGGGTTTAGCTGAATGTAAATAGTAGGTGCTCAATAAAAAATTATTACAGTGAAAGCTCTCCACAGTCTAACTCTAACCTACCTTGTTAGCCTTGTCCTCTCATTTTCTCTAATATGTTCATAAAGGCTTTACCAACCAGAATTACTCATCAAAATTTCTATTGTAGTTTTCTACTATTGTGCCATTGTTTAAACCATTCTGCCCCAAATATCCCTTCTTTCACTCCACCTGTATTGATATCTAGTCTTGCATTATAAACTATCCCAATTTTAATGGCTTAAAGTGACCATTTTATTTGTTCATGATTTTATGGGTTGGCTGGGCAGGGTTCAGCTGGGATGGTTCATCTCTGATTCACCCAGTGTTGTCTAACCTGCACAGCTGCAGGATTCCAGATGGCTCCAATCACATGTGTGGACCCTGCGCAGGCATGGCTGGAACTCTGTCTTCTCTTTGCTCCAGTTTTTTCATCTTTATGGGCCTTTTCCCCCCCTTGTCATATTTCAAACTGAGAGGCTTCTCTCTGCATTGGTTTTCCAACAATACACAGACTGCCTTTTTGTTTGTTTGTTTTAAAATTTTTGTTGAAGTATAATTTACATAGCCACTGTTTTATTTATTTATTTATATTTCAGCCACACTGTGCAGCAACCCCAACTAGGGATCAAACCCATGCCACCTTCATTGGGAGCACAAAGTCTTAACCACTGGACCACCAGGGAAGTCCCTACACAGACTTCTTTACAGGATAGCTCAAGACTCTGAGACGGTAAAACCAGAACTTGCAAGACCTCTTAAGGACTAGCCTTGGATTTAGTATAATGTCATTTCTGTTGGATTCAAAGTAGGTCACAGAACTATCTCAAATGAGGAAGGAGATGTAGTCTCCACTTCTTGATGAGAGATGTAGTAGTCACCTAGGGCTGCCATAATAAGACACCACAGACTCGGTAGCTTAAACAACAGATATTTATTCTCTCACAGTTCTGAAGGCTAGAAATCTGAGATCAAGGTACCCTTAGGGTTGGTTTCTGGTGAGACCTCTCTTCCGGTCTTCTGAGTGGCTGCCTTCTCACTATGTCCTCATGCAGTCTTTCCATGCGCACATAGAGAGATCTCTGGTGTCGTTTCTTTTTATAAGGACACTAGTCCCACTGGGGAAGAGCCCCACACATTTGTCCTCATTTAACCTTAATTACCTCCTGGAAAGCCCTGTCTTCAAATACAGTCACATTGGGGGTTGGGGCTTCAACATATGAATTTTGGAGGAACACAGTTTATAACAAGAGGAGTAGAAAAATCGCATTGCAGAAGGGGCTGCAGGAAAGGAGGGATCATTGCACCAATTTTTGGACTTAATTCACCACCCTTCTCTGCCACTGAAATAATAATTTTCATGCTTCACAATTTTCCCCTCTCAGCCTCGCCAGTGTTGATATCACCTCACTCAGCACTCCTGTAACTCTAAGTATGGGTTGTTTATTTCACATGACCACATCCTTCCTTGGATGTAAGCATTTGGTTTAGGCTCTAAGCTCAAGGCAGTAGCCATTTTTTTTTTCATATCTTTAAGTTTTCGTGTGATGCCTTGCACAGAGGGGCCATAATAAATGTTTATTGAATGAAGAAAAATACAATTAATTTTACTGTTCCCTAAAGTGACAGCCACTCACAGATCAACTAGGTTTGGCACCTGGGCAGTTTGCACACTTCACTGCTTCTTCTGTGTCCTCAGTCCTCTACCTCTTCCGGTACCCTAGACAACTGCATGTGGAAGAACTAGAAGACGGGACACTGGGAGCCAAAATGCCTAGGTTACTGTCCCATTCTGTCACCTCTTAATTGTGTTTGTGAGCAAGTCATTTGATTTCTCCAAGGCTCAGTCTAATAGAAGAAGAATAATACCTTTTTAAGGCTGTCATGAGAAAGGAGTATGATATTTAGGTGAAAGCACTTTGTGAAATCCAAAGAGCTTCACAGATGTTATTACTTACATTAGTCTAGTGGGGCTGTCGTCAACAAAGTACCATAGCCTGGATGGCTTAAAGAATAGAAATTTAGGGCTTCCCTGGCGGCGCAGTGGTTGAGAATCCGCCTGCCAATGCAGGGGACACAGGTTCGTGCCCCGGTCCAGGAAGATCGCACATGCCGCGGAGCGGCTGGGCCCGTGAGCCATGAGGCCTGTGCGTCCAGAGCCTGTGCTCCGCAACGGGAGAGGCCACAACGGTGAGAGGCCCGTGTACTGCAAAAAAAAAAAAAAGAATATAAAATTATTTTCTCCCAGTTCTGGAGGCTGGAAATCCAAGATCAGGGTGCCAGCATGGTCAGTTTCTGGAGAGACTCTTCCCTCCTCTGGTTCTGGATGGCCTCCTCCTCACTGTGTACTCACATGACCTCTTCTTTGTGCGTATGAATGGGAGAGAGAAAGAGAGAACTCTGATGTCTCTTCTTATAAGGAAACTAATCCTGTTGGATCAGGGCCCCACCTGAATGCACTTAACCTTAATTTCTTCCATAAAGACCCTGTTTCCAAATTTTGTCACATTCGGGCATAGGGCTACAGCAGATAAAATTTGCAGGGACAAATATTCATTCCATAACTTTACTGTTGTTAATTCTGAGGGAACATAAACCTTCAGCCATAACACTACTATTGTTACTTCTGAAGCACACAATTGATCTTCATTGGTCTATCTTGGTTCCTTGCAGATTCTGCTCTATACCAACCCTTCCGGTGTGCCTTCTGTAGTGCTTGGCACATTATAGAAATCAATAGATAATAGCATTTATTATTGTTTTCCCAGTCCCTCTGGACAGATGTTGGGGGAGTGGAAAGTAAAGACAAGTGTTCTGAGATTTCCAGTTCTAAACAGAAGGAATGAATTTGTCTGTTTAGGTTCCCAACTTCATACCAGGTTAGAAAGCTGTCTTCAAATGCTCAGGAAGACCCCTGAATTATCAAAGGCGACTCAGATTGCAGAGTGAGAATAACCAGGCTTTGAAATCTCAAGAATGGCTTCTGAGTGAAAAAGAAAAACAAAAAAATTTTTTAATCACAGGTTGCTTAATCTTTTTTTTTTTTTTGCCACATGGCACGGCGTGCAGGATCCAGGAATTGAACCCATGCCCTCTGTGGTGGAAGTACAGCATCCTAACCACTGGACTGCCAGGGAAGTCCCTGCTTAATCATCTTTGTGGTGGTTACAGGACAGGAGCTGATATGCTCTGCATCTTGCCTCCCCTTAGAGTGGTTCTCGCTGTTCCAGGCCCCCAACATCTCCATTGTGGGAAGGATCCTGTGTTCCACCCTCTCTCAGCTTCCCCTTATCACCTCTTCTTACACACCATTTTAGATTTAAGGAAGATAACCATGCCCCATCCTTATGAAACCTTGAGAAAAGACTGGTTATTATTAAAGAAAAAACCAAAGCCCAGACATAGAGATCCATTATCACTTTTTAAGCAATAAAGGGCCACTGGAGAACACTCTTTAGTCTCTCCAGTCTACACTTTGTACATTTCTACCCTAAACGATCTAGGAACAAGTGACTGAATCTCGAAGGAATCTGTAAGTGTGAGCTTTGTCTAACTGTATCTATTAACACACGCTGTTGATGCCTGTGTCAGTTTAGCATTGAACATCTCTTCCAAGATTTCTAAAGTGAGGAAGGAACCTTATAGATCAACAGCCCAGCATTTCTTAAAGTGTAGTCCAAAGATGGCCTGCAAGGTTATCTTTGAGATTCTTGTTAAAAATGCACCTGGGAATCCATCTCAAGATCTACTTGTTAGGCAGCCATTTATTTCCCACGGTTCTGGAGGCTGGAAGTCCGAGATCAGGGTGCCAGCATGGTTAGGCAAGGGCCGTCTTCCAGACTGCAGACGTCTTGCTGTGTCTTCACATGGTGGAAGAGGGTAGGGAGCTCTGTGGGTCCTCTTTCATAAGGGTACGAATCCCATTCATGAAGTTTCTACACTCATGACTTAATCACCTCTAATACCATCACCTTGGTCATTAGGATTTCAACATACAAATATTGTTTTAAATTTCTATTGAAGTATAGTTGATTTACAATGTTGTGTTAGTTTCAGGTGTACAGCAAAGTGATTCAGTTATACATAAACACACACACACAGATATATGTGTGTGTGTCCTTTTCTAGATTCTTTTCCATTATATTATAAGATATTGTTCCCTGTGCTATAGAGTAGGTCCTTGTTGGTTATCTATTTTATATACAGTAGTGTGTATATGTTGATCACAAACTCCTAATTTATCCCTCCCCCGCCCCCACCTTTGCCCTTTGGTAACCATAAGTTTGTTTTCTATGTCTGTGAGTCTATTTCTGTTTTGTAAATAGTTCATTTGTATCATTTTTTTTTTTTTAGATTGCACATATAATGTGGAATATCATGTGATATTTGTTTTTCTCTGTCTGGCTTATTTCACTTAGTATGCTAATTTCTAGGTCCATCCATGTTGCTGCAAATGGCATTATTTCATGATTTTTTTAATGGCTGAGTAATATTCCATTATATATATATATGTATACATGTGCCACATCCATGGACATTTACATAGCTTCCATGTCTTGGCTATTGTAAATAGTGCTGCTATGAACATTGGGGCAAATGTATCTTTTTGAATTATAGCTTTCTCCACATATGTGCCCAGAAATGGGATCACTGGATCATACAGTAGTTCTATTTTTAGTTTTTTGAGGAACCTCCATACTGTTCTCCATAGCGGCTGCACCAATTTACATTCCCACCAACAGTGTAGGAGGGTTTCCTTTTCTCCACACTCTCTCCAGCATTTATTATTTGTAGAGATTTTGATGTTGACCACCCTGACTGGTGTGAGGTGATACCTCATTGTAGGTTTTTTTTTTTTTTTGCGGTACACGGGCCTCTCACTGTTGTGGCCTCTCCCGTTGCGGAGCACAGGCTCCGGACGCACAGGCTCAGCGGCCATGGCTCACGGGCCCAGCCGCTCCGCGGCATGTGGGATCTTCCCAGACCGGGGCACGAACCCGCGTCCCCTGCGTCGGCAGGCGGACTCTCAACCACTGCGCCACCAGGGAAGCCCCCTCATTGTAGTTTTGATTTGCATTTCTCTAATAAGTAGCAATCAACATACGAATTTTGAGGGGCACAAACATTCAGACAACAGCAATACCCTTTAATATGAGTTTTCTGATGGTAATGACCGTCAGAAAATTTTGTAACGGAGAGAGTGAAGGCAGAGTAGCAACACCATTTGCTTCAGGAACCCAGGCAATCCAGTTCTTTGATATTGTTGCCTAATCCAAGCATAGATTTTAGAGCAATTGTTCTCAACCTGTTTCTTTAATTACACTTAAAAAAATTAATTTTGAACTTTGGAATAATTTTAGGTTTACAGAAAAGTTGCAGAGATAATGTGGAAAGTCCATCTTACATTTGTGGAGACATAGAAATTAACACGGGCACATTATCATTAACTAAACTCCGGACTTTATTTGGATTTCACGCGTCCCGCCACCTCCTCTTTCTGTCCCAGGATCCCGTGCAGGGTATCCATTGCATTTAGTTATCATGTTTCCTTAGTCTCTTCTGGTCTGTGACAGATCTCAGTTTTTCCTTACTTTTCATGACTTTGACAGTTTTGAGGAGCCCCGGTCAGGTGTTTTGTAGAATATACTTCTTCTTGTGTTTGTTTGATGTTTTCCTCATGATTAGATGGGAATTATGGGTTTGGAGGAAGAGGACCACATAGGCCAAGTGCCCTTCTCATCACATTAGATCAGGGCTGCGTTCTTCAATATCATCAGTGAAGTTAACCTTGATTATGTGGTTAAGGTGTTATTTGCCTTTTCTCCACTGAAAAGTTACTATTTTCCCCCTTTCCATGTACTATTAGGGTGCAATTCACTAAGTCCAGCTCGCACTCAAGGAGGTCAAAGTCCACCTTCTGGAGGTGGGAATGTCTCCTTATATTAAATGGGATTCTTCTGAAGGGAAGGTTTATCTCTTCTTCCCCAGGTATTTATTTAATTCATTTATTTATTTATATCAAGATGAACTTATGTATGTTTATTTTACATTTTGGATCATAATGCAATACCACACTAGTCATTTTGTTGCTCCAGGTTTAGCTCCTGGGAGCTTTTCCTGTGTCCCTTTGATATGCCTCCATCTTTTGTCTTTTGATTACTTCTTTGCTTTCTGGAACTACAGGATGCTGTAGACTCATCTTATATTTTCTCTCCTCAGCCCTAGAATCAGTCATTTCTTGAAGGAGCCCTGATTCCTTTTATTAGGGAACAGCATTTATTGTAGAAACCAAGATCTGGTTAATGTGTATGTTTGTTGCTACTGAGGCATGGGACACTCCCAGAGCCCCTATGCTGAAGTTTTAGTGCATAAGTTATATCCATATGTATGATCAGGCCACCCAGATAGCTGTTCTGTTGCTCAATGTACATCCCCTGATCAACCAGCCCCTGCTTCACCTACACTCTACTCTCTACTCACTTGACTGAACTTCCCTCTTACTCATAGAGCCTAATCAGTGAATGCCAACATACTTGCCCTTGACCTCAGCTAGTGATTGTTCTAATCTTTAGATCAGAACTATCTCCACCAGGATAGTTTATCAAAGGGGCGTGCCTCTCTGTTGGTTTCCCTGGCATCAGTTCTCTCTATAACCGGTACCTTCCCTCTCCCCCTTCTCCCACTCCCCAGCAAAGACTACTGCCATGTCCTGCCCACCATTTGCTGCACGCGGGTGGAGTGTCACTCCGAGACCTTGCTTCCGATGTGTAAGATCCTCCTTATCCATGAAAGTGTCGCTGACTCTGGCTCTTTGTTCGGGCTTGGGGCTGGGCAAGTAGAGCTTGCAGGCCTGTGGGGTGCAGCCCAGCACCACCGATATGTAATAATCCACTTGGTGCCTCTTTAGACCTATGTCTCCATTGTCCTGGACAGGCACTCTGATTTACTCGTGAGAAAAGGTTTTCATGTGTTCCAGCACACATAGCTTTGTAACATTTGATGCCTCCTGACTCTTATTCATGTGAAAATATACTCTGTACCGTACCACAGCAATACAATTAGCTCAACATAGCATTTTTATCTGACACCTATTAATATAGCAAGATAAGTATTCATATAATACATTCTATATTCAGATCAAAATTTGGCAATACATCCGTAAAGTTGCCAACCAGTGTGTAGCAGATATGGTTGTTTATCTGTTAATGCCATCCCTCTTTCTTGCTAGCAGAATCTGGATTTTGGTCAGACACCCATCCATCTATCTGATACCTGTTTTAGGAGTAAATCCTCATTAATCTTGACCAGTAATAATAATTTTATTCTCTTTGCCAATGCTTGGTTTAGAAGTAGAAATGATCTGTAGAGAAGTCAGTTGGCAGAGAAGCATCTGAAAAAGGTTGTCTTGATGATAAAAGAGGTTCATACTGAAAGAGGAGATCACTTCTTCTACTTGTTTCCCAGAACTACAGCAGCCACCCTGTGACTATGGGAGGAAATAAGCTACATGCTGAGGGTGGAAGAGACAAAATATGGAAAGAACCTGGGTCTTTTATGATGTCACTGAGCTGCTGAATTAACCAACCCAGGAAGTCCCCTATCTAAGAAACCCTCATTATATAAGATAGTAAATAGCCCATATTGTCTTGGGAATTTTGAATTGTTATTTCTTTTACTTGCAGCCAAAAGCATCATAATGAATACATCTTTTAGAATACTTTAAAGCAATTAACTTTTTGGGGAATCCAAAGTCTTTTTCAGAATTTACCCATTCATTCATTCATTTTTAATAAATAAAATATTACTGAGAAATGGCAGCAAAAAAGAGAGATTGATTAAATAATAACATGCACATAGAATGACAAACTACGATAAGTAATAAGAAGGGAAAGTATAAGAAACTATGTGAGAATAACTGAAGGATACAATTTAGACTGGGAAGGAGTGGTATTAAGGTTAAGACTTTACTTAGCAAGTGGTGTGTGTGAACTGAGGTCTGAAAGCAGGTGTAGGAGGAGGAAAGTATGGGGATGGAGTACTGTGTGTGCAAAGCAGCAGCATAATGCCCTGGAGGAAACTGAAGAAGATCTATGGGATGGGGAAGAGAGACTGGGGGAGAAAGTGTCACATCTAAGACCAAAGAGGTCGGCAGGGTCCAGATGACATAGGCTAGATCTTGGAGAGCATAATGATTTTTCTCTTTCTCCTAAGAGAAAAAAAGAAAGAAAATAAAGGGCTCTAATCTGGGAATGACGTGATTATATAACCTAACCAGTCCCTTCTGGGCACCCTAGGGCTCAGTCTTGCCACAGCACCTCATTTAAATGCAAAACACTGTCAATGAAATGCAACCAAAGGTCCTTCTAGTCATTCCTTGTGCCTTTAAGGGGGATCTTTGGCAGAGCGTTAGAGGTCATTGGGTATCTATATGCTCTCCTCCATTTTCCAGCCTGCCTTGCAGCTTGGTGGGGACCATGAGACTGGGTTTGGCAGTAATGATGGAAGTCATTTTCAGGTCTGGTTTTCAAAAACATTTTGTGTGATCTTTCAGTCCTCACTTTACCAGCAACAATGATCTTGGAGGTCATCTTTCTGGAATGCAAGATGGAAGAGGGCTGGGGACCTACCTCAGACTTTGGGTGAGTGAGAAATCACCCCCCTTTTAAGGCCCTGAGGCTTCAGGGTTTGTTTCTTGCCACAGTGTAATATGACTGTATTAGCTTTCTAGGGCTGCTGTAACAAAGTACCACAAACCCAGGGGCAGCAGGAATTTATACTCTCAGCTCTGGAGGCTAGAAGTATGAAATCAAGGTGTCAGCTGGGCCAGGCTTCCTCTGAAGGGTCTAGGGACAAATTCTCTCTTGCCTCTTCCCAGCTTCTGGTAGCTGTTGGTAATCCTTGGTGCTCCTTGGCTTGTAGTTCGTCACTCCAAATTCTGCCTCCATCTTCACATGGCCTCTTTCTCTGTGTGTATCTGCATCTTTCTGTGTCTTCAGATGGCCTTCTTATAAGGATACCAGTGCTGTATTAGAGCCCACACTAATCCAGCATGACCTCATCCTAACTAATCACATCTGACAAGACCCTATTTCCTAATGAGGTCGTATTCTGAGCTTCTGGGTTGACATGCATTTTGGGGGGACATTGTTCAACCCACCACAATGACTAATACACCGTGTAATTTATAACACACAGCAGCCCTTCTTAAAACCACCGTGTCTATCCTCCATGGTTCCAGAGCAGCTCTGGAACCCCTCACCTCTTCATCCCCCCTTTTTCCTCTTTCACCCTTACTCTTTCCCAGCTTTCAGCCTACAGGGCCATGGCTTTACCATGACCTCACCTTTCTCTCCTACTCTCTATGTACCATCTCTCCAAATAGTCATCCTTTTTCAGGATCACAATAATCACGGGAATTGGGCTGGCAGAAGCAGAACACCCATAGAGGGTAGAGCAAAGGGGAAGAAATAAAGCAGCAAAAGCAAAATATTTTAGTGGATGACTGGGAGTGGAAGGATAGAACCCTCTAAGTTAACAGGCTGCTCCCATCAACTCTGCATTTTAAAACATCATTCTGGCCCTAGTTTGAGTCTGATGGTTGAGCGTGGGCAAGACCATAGGTCAGGAGGCCACTGGGAAGTTATTGCAGCAGTTTGTTTGTCTTTTTGACCATGCCACATGGCAGGCGTGATCCCCGATCAGGGATCAAATCCATGCCCCCTGCAGTGGAAGCACAGAGTCTTAACCAATGGACCACCAGGGAAGTCCCTATTGCAGCAGTTCTGATAGCTTGGACTAGGGTGATGGAGAGGGAATGCAGGTGCAGGTGTAGTCCAGGAACAATATTGATAGGATGTAGGAAGGATGGGTGAGGGGGAGAATCTGATCAAAGCTATGGACCCTATTTTCAGGAAAATGCACATTCAAAACATTTTATATAAATACAGTTATTCCTGTTGCAGACTCCTGAAACCCACTCTCATTTCTGAGGTTAACAGTTCTGGCTCAAGGGGAAGAGTTACAGACCTTTGGAAAAACTACTTCCTTCCTCTGAGCTTCTGATAAGCAACAGCCAAGCTGACGTTATTCTTTGTGAGGTTTGCCTGGAGTGGTTCAATGTTGCCTGACATGAGTGAAGCCATCAGCTTCAATAGCCCCGTGCCTGAAGTACCAGGGCCCCACCTGCGTGGAGACCCTGTCTAAGGGGACAGCCACAGAAAGGGCTTTCGTAACTATTTTTTTTTCCAGAAACAATACTCATTGAAGAAATGCAGTTTCAAAACGGGAAAAGCCAGTGGGTATCTAGGGGACTTCTGGGCAAGGGTAAGAGAAGGCAGGTCCCCAGTAAGAGAACATCCAGTACAGATGCCGAGAAGTGGGAGGGCATGCAAGAGGGAGTGAGGTCACGTGAGGCCCCGTGACTCCCAGCCCTGCTTCTGTGGAGCCAACTAGCTCACCATGGCCCTTATCCTGGTGACCTGTGCTGCAGGAGAGGGCATCAAACCAGGCTTCTGTTTTGCAACCTGTGCTATGATGACGTGTTCCAGCTGGGTTCCCAAGTATGTGGGGACCCCATCCATAGGCTGGTAGGGAAGGGGAGTAAGCAAACTCAGACTGGGCTAGAGCTGCAGGGACTGATACAATTGCGAGTGACCATTTGGGAGCTCCTGCCCAAGAATGTAGCCAGCCATCTTAATTACCAGAAAGACTGGGTTTAATCACGCCTGGCATCAGCAGCCAACTGGCCCCGTTTGGGGACCGAGAGTACAGTAATAAGATCTCTGAGTAGTCGTGGTAACCAGCATCAATGGTCAGTAGTATGTTGAATCCGGGGGCATGTATTTGGAATGAAACAGTGTTACTGAAAAATAGATGCTGGATTAAGGAACAGGGTTCAGCTCACTGGAGAGAAAAGAGGACAGGAAGGGGCTGAGCAGGTTTTTAGGGTTCTGGTCAGCTGGGAATGGATCGGGACCTGGCTGGATACAGTGACTGGGCACACACGGTACCGGCTGTGAGCAGGACTGGAGGGAGTACATAGGTTCTGGTTCTGGTTCTGGCTCTGGTCTCTTAGGTGACTGTTTATCTAGGCTCAGGGCCAGACACTGAGCATGTCCCTAATGGTTTGCAACTGGATATGTTGCCAGGCTCGTCTCTCATTGGCTTGTGAGCTTGGCTTGAACAACACCCATCAGGTAACAGGTCTCTGGTATTCAACCTGGACTTGCCTGAGGCAGTCAGACATGGACCCTGGCATATGGATTTTTGCTGAGACTTAACACCAGGCCCCCAGCCATCCTCCCTGCAGGATTTCCCATAGCCTGCCCAGTGCAGAAATACTCCTCTTGTGGTGCTGGCCTTTCACCTGCTTCCCCCAGAACCCTCAGGCAGCTGCGCGCCACAGTGGGCACTCCATCTCCACCTCCCACCTTGGGTATCACCCTTGTGGGGACAGCCATTTCTAATCTGGGTCCTGGAGCCAGATTATCTGGTCTGAATTCTGGCTCTGATACTTCCTACAAAGTGTAATCTTGGATATATTTCTTCACCCTCTGAGCCCTAGTTTCTTCATCTGTAGGTGAGAAAAATAACCTGAAAACCAGGGTGGATAAGAGAATTACATGAAACCATGCATGTAAATCACTTGACCTGAGGTCCAGCACATGTGAATACTACCTGATATTATTATTATGTTTCATGATTGGCTGATTTGGTTGGGGGCTGCCTGCTGCCCTCGCCCCGGCTCCTTCTTATTATGGCTTCTGTCCTTTCTCCACCAAACTAGGATGCTGAGATGCTAACATATCTCAATCTGAGATGTCTTAATGTGCTCTAGAGAAGCTCTGCCATTGCATTCGTGTGAGAGGATATTCACATGCATATATCTAAAAGGAAGGATGGGGATCAAATTCCATCAGTTCAGTATGATTCTTCCTTTTTGAAAAATCATTTCCGGGGCTTCCCTTGTGGTGCAGTGGATAAGACTCCACGCTGCCAATGCAGGGGACCTGGGTCTGATCCCTGGTCAGGGAACTAGAGCCCATGTGCATGCTGCAACTAAGAGTTCACATGCCACAACTAAGGAGCCGGTGCAACCAAATAAATAAATATTAAAAAAGCAATAATTTCCACTCTGGATGGAGGACAGATAGGCCTCTGCCTCTTCTGAGAACCCAGTGAAGGCGGCACCTCTTCTCTCAGAAAAGCTTGTTTAGGGCTGAGTACATAGGACTGATGGGAGAATGTCGTTTGATCGTTCGTCTTGTTTCACAGCAGGGTTGGGATTGGTTTAAGAATGGTAAGCATATGAGGAGATGTTTATACGAAGGGTAGTACCATATTATTCTCTACCATCACTAATAATAGTACAAGATTAAGTTAAATTAATTATAAGAGGAAAAAGTCAGTTTAGGTACAAAGAAGAGAGGACAGAGATAGTTCTAGGAGAATCAGTTTAGAAAATACAAAACTCGTAGTTGTTCTAGGTATCTTTGAAGTCACATTTAAGCAGCAGAATACAGCGATGTTACCACAGGCAAGCACCCATTCTGGGTCTGCTTAGTCTATATGGTCTCATAGGGAAGGAGTAACTATCATGGCATTTTTTTCCCTCATAACGGATTTATTTCCTTCCCCTCCACTTTTTAAAAATTAAATTATTTTTAAATTTAAGTATAGTTGCTGTACAATATTATATAAGTTACAGGTGTACAATATAGTGATTCACAGGTTTTAAAGGTTATACTCCATTTATAGTTATTGCAAAATATTGGCTATCTTCCCTGTGTTGTACAATATATCCTTGTAGCTTATTTTATACCTTATAGTTTGTATCTCTTAATGCCCTACCCCAATGGTAACCCCACTTGCCTCTCCCCACTGGTAGCCACTAGTTTGTTCTTTATATCTAGAGTCTGCTTCTTTTTTGTTATCTCCTTCACTTTTCATTGTTTATGTGTGTTTTTGCTTCCCCATATTCTCTACTCCCTTTTTCACTTTGCCTTAGTGACTAAAGCAAGATCTTTTTTATGCCCAATTAAGCTGAAAGCTAATACCCTCTCTCCTTTCAAATTGCCCTGAAAATATTATATCTCCCACCTTCACCCCAGGCCTTGTCTATGGAGTGTTTTTAACAGTATTTGTAAGCCTCCACATAGAGCTGAAGAGGACAGAGCAATGGGGAGGGATCTTGAGGTTTTATTCAGCTTCCCAAAGTGTTTTAAGCATGGACGTCTGTGTAGACGTCTGTTGTTTGATCTCTCAGCACCCATTTTTTATTCTTCAGATTATGGAAACCCTGATGTTGCTTTGGGGACCTACCTCCTTTCCTTCCACGCATACTCTGTCCCATTGGATGCAGTCCTGATGGGACTGTCAATTGACGTGGCCTAGCCCTCCCTTGGGCAAAATTGAGTAGGTGACACAAGTTAGACCAAGTAGATACTCTTTTCCTGGAAATGAAATCGTAAAGAAAATGGCACAAAAAGATGAAAACAGCCAGAGGTTGTTCATCATGACAATGGCAATTTGAACAGGTGACTCATTAAATAGTGCCTGACACCTTGTACCGGGAGCCTACTCTGTTCCCTGTCCTTTCAGGTGTCTGTGGGGTTTTTCTGTTTGTTTGTTTTAGCTTTACTTTTGATTGTGAGAGTCATCCCATATTCTTCTCAACAAGTTCCTTTTTGCTTAATTTAGTTACAGCTGATTTCTGTGTTGTAAGCAAAGAACTCCCAAAGACACTCCGATACACTGTTCTTTAATAGATTATCAAATATTACAAAACAATTCCCATAAGTCTTGTTAAAAAATCATCTTTTCTTGCTTTAAGGCACTAATAAATTGTTGATTATTGGCATGGAGATAGTTGTAACATTTTGGGGAAGTCACCAGATGGTGACATTACATACTATTGTCTAATCCAATTTCTCTTGGAATGTGTGTTTGTTAAATCTTGAGGAAATGCCTTATCATCATTAGTATGTTATAGCTCTGCTTTTTTTTTTTTTTTTAAAAAAAACAGCTATAGAATATCTCATGGGGATAGAATTTGGATATGATGGAAGCAGTTCTTTGGCAATATCTCAGAGGTATGTGCCCTAACTTCAAAACAATTTATGTCCAAAATGTCTGAAAGCAAACAGATATCCTTAGAAGGGGAATATTTCCTAAGTGGACGCAGCCAATATGTAGATTTTATTACAGCTCTGCCAGGAACCAATGACTTATACATTGCTGTTGCTCACACATAAACCTTTCACAGATTATGATAAATGCTTCTTTGATATGTAGGCACTACTCTCAGCAAAACCCTCAAGCAGTGGACTCTGACCAGAAGCCATGTGTGTGATAGAAAAAGACTTTTGCTTTGGATTATAAGGAAAATTGCAGATTAAATGGTTATGATCAAGTGGAGGCTAGAGAAGATTTTTACATTTGTAATAGGAAGTCCATGGATACTTTTTTTTTGACCAGAGTTATTTTGGTAGATTGGACCAAAAGAAGAAGAAAATGATAACACTGAAGCCAGTATCACTGACTGTTAGAAACTCTCACAAATTTTGTTTCCTTCTGTCAGAAGGAAACAAAATTTATTTATGAGTATTTTCTATTTCCGTTCTGCTTCCAGCTTTGATTTCCCTCTTTCACTAATGCATCAGTTAGCTATTGCTGTGTAACAAACCACTCCAAAAGGTAGTGGCTTAAAGCAGCAAACATTAATTGGCTCATGAATTTGAGTGTTCATTGGGTGGCTCTTCTGGTCTTGGCTGAGCTTGCTCGTGCATAGGTGATGGGTTGGTGGGCTGGCTGCTGGCTGGCTTTGCTGATATTGACTATACTGTCAAATGTTTGGTGGTTGGTTGGCTGTATATTTGTCTAGGATGTTCTCAGATGGAACAGCAAGGCTCTCCTCCAGTCATCTTCCAGAAGGCTAGCCTGTGCTTGTTCACATAGTCATGTCAGGGCTGAGAGAGAGAGAGAGAGAGAGAGAGGGAATGGACAAGGTAATTTTTGAAGTCTAAACTCGGAATTGGCACACAGTCACTTCTACCTCAACAAGAGGAGCTACAAAATCACATTGCAACAGATACAGATATAGAGAGGCATAAAACGTTGTGGCCAGGACTTCCCTGGTGGTCCAGTGGTTAATACTCCATGCTCCCAATGCAGAGGGCCTGGGTTCAATCCCTGGTCAAGGAACTAGATCCCACATGCCACAACTAAGAGTTTGCATGCTGCAACTAAAGATCCCACATGCGGCATAAAAGATCCCTCATGCCACAACTAAGACCCGGCGCAGCCAAATAAATAAATAAAATATTTTTTTAAAAAGTTGTGGCTATTTTTAATTTCCCACACTTAGGAATGTTGCAACTCTGCTTTTGGTAAATGAGAGGCTTCAAAACAGCTTCAGAGTAGAAGAGAAATAGGTGTAAGAGGAAATAGGATTTGGATATGTGAATTTGATCTCTTTTGATATTCTACAAGAGATGAAAGTAAAGAATGAAATTTCCATTAAGTGATTTTTTTGCCTATTGAGCCATGCATTTTTTAAATGCAACTGTGTAAGATGAAGCTCTGCGGGGTCCCAGGACTTATTTTGATTAAGCATTTAGACTTCTAAAGGAAGATCTTTAAAAAAAAAAAAAAGGCTCTAAGAAACTAGAGGAAAAGTAAAACATTACTCCCTCCCCCCTCCCCCCCAGAGAAGACAATCAATCATATTTAGATGTTGAATATCTCCTGAGCACTCTTAGGTTCAGCAAGCCAAAATTTTGAGTGAATGTGGTGTTCTCTGAAAACTGTGTGATTTGAGTTTTTTCCAATATCCATGGGAATGTAAAGAAATAATGTATTGACTAATTCCTAGGTGTATGATGCTGCCAGTTTGTTTGAACATTTGACAGGCAGCTCCTCTGAGCCCACGCCCTTTTGTTCACCCATGTCTATAATAATGGTGTTTGTGCTTATGATCTCTAATACCTACAAAATGAATTGGAGATGCTTTGAAAGTTAGCCCAGCCTGTAATTCAAATCCTGACTAACTACATGAACTTGGGCACATTTCTTACCTGACTAAGCTCTTCTAAACTCTTAACATGAGGATAACAATCCTTTTGCATAAGTTTGTAGTGAGGATTAAAGATAATGTTAAGCACATACATGTTTATTTTTGACTCCTCAAAAAGAGGCTACAAACCAGCTCTTACTGAGCCAGTGTCAAGATACTACAGATTTCCCAACTTTGGTCAAATAAACTTGTCTAAAGTCCAGTGTCAGGAAGTCACTGAACCAACAAAGACCCCTCTTCTTCTAGTTGCTTATAAGAGAGAACCAAAGGTATAGCTATGAACTTAAGAGTTAGTGTTAAGTGTTATGCCACTGGGGCCATTTACAAATAAATCATCAGGTATAGTTTTCATTTTCCATCAAATGTTCAAGATCTCAAGGCACTTACAATTTACTTGGGAAAAAAAGACAACAGAAAAGTTTAAAATGCAGTAAGTATATAATGAAATGATAAATTTGGAATTTGGGGGCCTTTAAGGAAAGATCAATAAAGGCTTAAGAGGATCTTGAAGGTGAGGCGAGCTTCAGGGTATAGACATGGCAAAAGGAGCATCTAAAAGAATGCCTGGAGGGGGATGTAGACCAGAAAGGAAGGTAGAGATTAGAGAGATGGGTGGATGGAGGCTGATCTGGTGGGGAAAAAGTAGATGATGGAAGGTTTTGAAAGCCAGGCAGAAGACCCTTGATGGGGCCAAGGCTACATTATCACTACAATTTCTGAACAAGTGAAAGAAATCGTGAAGATTAGTGTGTGGCAGGGACCTCCAGATTCCTGAGGCAGAGCCTGGAGTCAAGTGTCAGTTGGCAGGGAGTCAGGTACATGATGATGGAACCCTGCCTAATGTAGTGGTGGTAGGGGCAGAAGAAAGTCACAGAGACTCTTCACTATTGGACTGTTGGAGAGCTTTGGAGTTTTGGGCTCTTCTGAGCCCCATTTAGTCAACTGACCACCAGTGTGATCCTGGCTCGAATATCTGCTTTGGGTAAAGATTCAGAAGGTAAAAGCTATCCTGTTGGGTACTAGAAAGAAGAACTGAGATTCTCGTTCCTTGTTGTCAACTTGGCAGAACCCAGGGTACCTGCCTATTAGATGTTTCCAAACAATGCCTCATCCTTCAAGTGCTAGACAAATAGGAATTAGAACAGTAGGCCTTAGCCAGCAGCTGGTATAACAGCTACAATTTTCATTCTACCTGAACTCTATAATAAAACAAAAGACAATTCTCTCCCTATCCCCAGGCAAGGGACAAATAGAAAAGTGGAACATGGGATGAAATAACATGGGTCATCCCCTTAATAACTAGTGTTCATTTTTGTCTTCCCCAGATTGTCAATTACAGATACATTGGTCCACAGGACATCTCAAGAAAACTCAAGGTCAAATAAGTCCTCTAATTCAAGTATCAGTGGGACTTGACTGTCAGACAGAGAAAGGCAAATATAGTATGATCTCACTCATATGCAGTATCTAAAAAACAAAACAAAACAAAATGAAAAGAGACTCATAGATACAGAGAACAAATGGGTGGTTGCCAGAGAGGAGGGGTATGGGGTGGGCAAAACATTAAAAGGGATTAAGGGGTACAAACCTCCAGTTATAAAATAAATAAGCCACAGGGATGTAATACACAGCATAAGGAATACTGTCAAAAGTGTTGTAATAACTTTGTATGGGGACAGATGGCTACTAGACTTACTGTGGTGATCATTCCATAACATATACAAATGTTGAATCCCTACGTAGTACACCTGAAAGTAACATAATATTGTATATCAACTATATTAAAAAAAAAAAACTTCCATGTTTCTAAGTTGGCATTCAGCATGGAACAAAGAAGGGAAAAGATTCAAGTGAAGAAGCCCAAGAATCAAGGTAAATCCCCTTCTTGCTTGAGATATTTTCATATTGAGAGGGTCTGTCATGATGGGTGAAGGGGAGGCGAGAGGGAGTATTATTCTTGAAGGAGAACAATATTAAAATTTAAAACTTAAATTCTTACCTGCAAATCGTCTCTATAGAAATCAACAATTTAAAGCAAATTATAAGCTATTAAAATTTATTTATTTAACAAGTAGTTACTAAGGGCCTATCCTGCGCCAGACTCTGTCCCTGGAATGAGAAAAATGTCAGTAAATGAAAGAAGTTCCCACTCATATGGGGTGGATGTGCAAGGTGGGGAAGATGGACAATAGCCTATAAAAATACTCTCTGTCAGGTTGTCATAAGTACTAAGAAGAAGAATTAGGCTGGGAATGGGGATCGAGAGGAATGGAGTTGATGGTGATGTGCCCTTTTAGACAGAGTGCCAAGAGTGGGCCTCTCTAATGGGGTGATATCTGAGGGAAGTGAGGGACTGAGCCATGTAGATGCCCTGGGAAAGCGCGGTCTGTGAAGAGGAATCACCACATAGGGTAGCCAGAGAAAATACAGGATGCCCAGTTCAAGTGGAACTTCAGATAAAAAAAATATTTTTAGTATAAGTGTATCCCCAATATTGCATGGGACATACTTATATACTAAAAAAAAAATTCTAAAATTAAACTTGAGCTAAGCATGCTGTATCTTATTTGCTAAATCTGGGAAGCCATGTTAGGGCTTGAAGAAAGAGTATGCTTGGTGTGTTCAAGGAAACAGAAGACCAGAGATATGAGCAAGGGGAAGACTGATAGGAGGTGAGGTCCTACAGGTGGCAGATGGCTGGGTCACAGGGGGCCTTTGGACTACTGTAATGACTTTGGCTTTGGCCTTTGAGCGTGATAGGAAGTCAGCAGGAGGCTTTGAGCAGAAGTGTCAAGATTCATTCATTTTTTTCCAATTGTCTAATGAATTTCATTCAATACTCATTCAAACAAATTATTGAATATCTATTAGATTTCCTGGGCTAGGACAATGTTAGGATCCTTTCCCTGCTTCTCAAGGAGATAACACTTAACAAGGTGGTAAGTAACAATATAGACATTTGGGTTGGCATGGGTTGACCAGCCCAGAGTATCATAGGTGGATGGATTACTTGGGCCAGAAAAGTCTGGGAATCATTTTGGAGGAGGTAGACTAAATGGTCCAGGAAGGATGGGTGGGAAGGATCATATTTTCTTTTCTTTATTATTATTATTTAAAATTTTATTTATTTTTGGCTGTGTTGGGTCTTCGTTGCTGCCCGCAGGCTTTCTCTAGTTGCGGTGAGCGGGGGCCACTTTGCGTTGTGGTGCACGGGCTTCTCATTGCGGGGGCTTCTCTTGTTGCACAGCATAGGCTCTAGGTGCATGGGCTCAGTAGTTGTGGCCCACGGGCTTAGTTGGTCCGCGGCATGTGGGATCTTCCCGGCCCAGGGCTCGAACCCGTGTCCCCTGCATTGACAGGCGGTTTTTTAACCACTGCTCCACAGGGGAAGTCCCAGATCATATTTTCCTGTTTCAAACCTGTAGATGTTGTTCTCTAGAATGTGAAAGGAGCTTTGGGGGGCATTGTAGCCTCTGCATCCAGTGTCCCCTAGGGACAGTTCTCCCCCACTACATCATGCCAAGACAGCACATTCAGAACAAAATGGATCACAGGAGGAGCATCAATCCCCAGCTAACAGGTCGGAGGACCAGAACTCTGAACACAGTCAAAAACAGATCTTTGCCACGCTGACACACCACATGCACAGACCTTGTCTGGAGTAGGAATATGGACTTCAATAAATGTGCAATTTATAAAACCATCATTGCTTTTCCCTAAGGATTCCTATCTCTGTTAGCATCCAGAAAAATTCCTGGTACACCAGAAAAACTGATAAATGTTTGTGGAATAAATATCCAACTTGGGCATCAACTTGCAGAACACATTTTGAAGTGCTTCTAATAGAGTAATCAGCTTCCTCAATTAGATTTAATTTAATTTAGCTTTCATTTTTTTCAGACTGCCTAAGAGAGCACAGAAGAGATCTCATGCCCTGTGGCTTCTCTGAAACAGCCAGAGAACCTCAGAGAAGTGTTATGCTTGTAGTTTGGAGCCAGGGAACCAGAGGGGACCAGAAGTGAGAACCTCCTGGTTCCCAAGGCCTGGAGCGCATCTGCCAATCTGGGAAATGCAGTCAGCATAGGTCCTCCAAGTGAGAGGCTGGTTTGGGCTGGAGAACTGGTCTGCGTTCAAGCCTCTTTCTTCTTTAATGAAAAGCTAAGTTAAGACCATGGTTGCTGGCATTCTCTGAAGAATGCCAAACACATCCAGAAACAAATTTATGGAACACGCCCTGTTTTCATTTCCTGCTACGACAAATTACTATAAGCTGGGAGGCTTAAAACATCGGAACTTGATTCTTTGCAGAGTTCTGGAGGCCAGAGGTCCAAAACTAAGGTGTCGGCAGGGCTGTGACCCCTCTAGTCTTCAGGGGGAAAATCCTCCCCTGCCTCTTCCGTCTTCTGGTGGCTCCAGGTGTCCCTTGGCTGTGGCAGCATCACTCCAATCTCTGACCCCATGGTCACACTGCCTCTTCCTCCTCTGTCTCAAAACTCTCTGCCTCTCTTATAAGGACATTTCTCATTGAATTTAGGGCCCACCCAGATGATCCATGTCTCAAGATCCTTATCTTACTTACATCTGCAAAGACCCTTTCTCCAAATAAATTCACATTCACGGGTCCCAGAGGTTACGATGTGGACACATCGTTTGGGGGGACACCATACAATCCACTATACTCTCCAAAACACAAAACAGTGAGAGGATCAAGAGAAAATAGAAGTGTACGAATAAAGTGAAAATGTGCAAGGAGATTGCTGTTAGTGTATAATATGTGCAAACACAGCCGGCAGCAAATGTTATCATTGCCCTGGCCGCATCCCCACAGCGCTGCCATTCCCAGACAACAAATTGCTCCTACCTGAAGGCATCTCTCAGTCTCTGCCTAAGAGTTTTCTCTCATTGCTGGATTGTGTTTGCCCCAGAGCAGGTGAGGCAGAACTAAAATGATCAAGGAAGTAATCCTCTGGGGAAAAGCATTCAACAGACGATGGATAGGATTTGGGGGCAAATACCCCAATTTCCTTACCCATCTTGAGGAGAGCAAGTTCTACCCAATCTTTCAGAGGTCCCTGGCGAGACTGAGTCCTAATTGCCCACATCATTAACTTTCTCATTAACATACCCAGGATCGACTTCCTTCCTTTCTCCATCTCACATCCTTTTCCCCCTGTGAGTGCTCCCTGTGGATCACCTCCCCAGTAAACTACCTGCATTCAAATACCAGGCTCAGGGTCTGATTCAGGAGGAACCCAGCAGAAGACACACTTAAGTATATTTGCTTTCATTTGAGTGCTTATTATGTGAAACACCAGGCTAAGAACTTCATCATATCTAATTTACACATCAACCATAGCCATTTGAGGGCCATATTATTATTATCACTTTACAGATGCAGAAACAGAAGCTTAGAGAATGTAAGCCTTTGCTTACAAGTTCACAGGTAGTAGTACATGGAAAGCTGGGATTGGAACTAGTTCTGTGGAACTTCGAAATCCATACTCTCCTTAAACCCAATCTGATACCTTCTTCCTATATTCAAGCTTCTGTCTTAGGTTTCCCAGCAGACAGACTCTGAGTTGGAGACGGGTCTGTAGAAAGTTCATTGGGGAGTGTCGCCAATATCAGTTCTCATGGGGATTGACAAAAGCAGTGTTGGTCAGAGGGAGAAGTTGGATTGTAATACAGTCACAAAGACCTCATCCTGTTGCGTGGGGAGCTCAGAAACTGAGGTGGTCCTCCAGGGTCATCTTGCCTTGAGGCAAAGGGGGTGGTTCTTTATACCCTCCCAGAACTGTCCAGTCACTGGACATGAGCTGCCAGTGAGAAGAAGGCATGGTCTTGTGTGAGGTGGCTTTACCGAATAGAGGGCAATTTCTGGAGGACAACTCATCTGAAAGTATTCTGCTGTCAACACTCGCAGCAACTGGAAGAAAGGTTACCAGAATCTTGAGATGGAGGGTCTGCGAGGTGCGCTAAAATGTGCACTGCTGTTTACCCTTGACACTGCTTGGATCCAGTTTTTTTCATATAAGACATTCTGGGACCAACTCTCCCAGGATTATAAGAAAATGGATAGTGGGATGAACTATGGGACCCATCACTGTAGCTCATCTCAAAGCTGCAAATGATCTGCCCATTCGAGATTTCTCTCTCCCTCAGCTGTTACTTCTGCTGGCTCAGGTGGTTTACTTGGTGGGATGACCAAGAACCTCAACACTGAGAAGCCTGAACATTGGTCAGTCTGCCCTTCTCAGGCTATGGCTGCTACGTTTATCCATTCAGTATCAAAACTGGGCAGGGGAGTACCAAGAGAGGCTCAGGTGGTTCACCTGGGTACCAAACATAATCTTCCCTCTCCCCACTGTGTAACAGGAGCCTCACCTCCTCTGAGTAACAGAATCCATCGCTCCTGCCAGAGTGGACAACTTGCTGTATTACTTTCTTGTTTCTTGGCACTAGAAGACTGAAGTGACTGGGTGCAGCCCAGTAGCTTGCATTTTAATGGGACCCTTGCTTTGTCCCTTGGTGCAAATGTTTCTACCCTGGGAACTAGGACCTTTAAATCCATAGGAACTAGAGTTTTGAAGACCAAGAGCAAGTCGCCGGGCATGATGGTGGATGGGACCACTCCTACTTACCCCCATTGGTTACGGATACTTGTGTTCTACCTTCTGTGGGCCAACACCATGTAATGGTGACCGATTTAGAGTATATGCTGAATCCTGGGAGGTGGGGTGGGGAGGGAAGGCAGCACCCTTTCAGGGTATCATCTTCAAGACAGTGCCTTAATTGCACCTTCGAAATCCATCCTATTGCTCTATCAGGCCAGCAGCTTCTGAGTGGGACCAGTAGAGCCCATGGTCATGTGACCACTGCAACATCTCTTTGCTCTAAAGTGGGTTCTGGGCTACCCTGGTGGCACAGTGGTTAAGAATCTGCCTGCCAATGCAGGGGACACGGGTTCGAGCCCTGGTCCGGGAAGATCCCACATGCAGCGGAGCAACTAAGCCCATGTGCCACGACTACTGAGCCTGCGTTCTAGAGCCCACGAGCCACAACTACTGAAGCCCTTGCACCACAAGTACTGAAGCCCACATGCTTAAAGCCTGTGCTCCGCAACAAGAGAAGCCACTGCAATGAGAAGCCTGCACACCACAATGAAGAATAGCCCTGGCTCGCCGCAACTAGAGAAAACCCGCATGCAGCAGTGAAGACCCAATGCAGCCAAAAATTAAATAAATGGATAAATAAATTTATAAAAAATAAAATAAAGTGGGTTCTTTGGTCCAGTATGATGTTATGTAGGACCCACGTCATTGGATCAGATGCTCAGACAGCGTTGCTGGCTGAGGTCCTGTGGGAAGAAAGGGCAAACCCAGACCCCACAAAATATGTTTATATGTCTGTCAGAATCAATCTCTGTCCCTTCTATGGTGGAGGGTCCAATGTAGTTCTCATCAAGAGATGGTGTCACGTCACGGCATTTGTAACAAAGGCTTCAGTCAATCCCACAGGGAGCTTGGGAGAAGGATGGCCCCTTAGGGTTGTCTTAATTTAAGGCAAGAGGGCTGACACTTTATACTCAACCCCCCACCAACCAGTCATTGCATGCTGGCTGTCCCCAGAAAGGTAAAGACTTTGGGTCAGACAGCTGCTTTCAGCTGATGCAGATTCCCAAAGAGCAATCCAGCTGAAAGCCTTCAGCCCCCAACCGTGCCAGCAGCTGGAGAAGGATCTGGCAGCAGAGCATCCACTAGGGCTCATTTGTCTTCCAGGAGTGAGACTATGTTTGCCACTGTTTTTCCTCCCTGGAGAAATGGATTGGCTCTGAATGGTCCTCACTCAGAGCAGTTAGCAGATTGTTGGTGGTTTTAGCAGGAATTATTTCAATGGATTGTTGGGAGGAGGAAGGAATCCAGACATTGAAGGAGTAACTGAAAAAAGGAGGCTGAGCTAATGAGTCTAAACATCTCTTGCAAGAAACTTTGTTGAGAAGAAGAGGGAATCTGTAGATTTGGAGAGAGTGAGTTAGAATGTCCTTCCTTCCCCAGTGAGTGCACTTCCAAAATAGATGGCTGGGATTATAAGGGAAGTTTGGAAGAATTTTTTCTCTGTGTGAAACTAATTAGTCCTCAGGAGAGCCGAATCTGTAGCCCCAGATTCATGACTTCCATTCCAGCTGAATCAACTGGCTGGAGAGCAACTGGGCTTTGGGCAAGCTTCAGCAGTCAAATCCAAGATTATCTGGGAGGTCAAGCTATTGACTGAGTCAGACAGACAGGGTGGGTTCACATTCTTGTTATCTACAAAACTTTTATATCTTAGTGTGTGAGGTCGGACACTAGGGAGTCTAGTGGGGTTTGAATGAAACTTTGAGGAAGTAATCCTACTTATGCCCAAATGGGAGAATAGATTTTTTTTTAAATGAACATAAGTGACTGGGATATTTTAATGGGACAAATTGGAAGAAGGTCAATGGATTCCGATGCAATCAGAAACTCCCATGTTATCAAGTGAGAAAGTCCAATGCAACTGTACTTTCTAGGCATCATTTTTGTTACACATCTGTTTAGTGCATAAAATATGGAAAACCAAGCTCATTATGTGATAAATATAACTGTTGGGCTGCACCCTGCAGGCCTGCAAGCCTTGCAGTTGCCCAGTCTCGAGACTGAAGAAAGAGCCTTGAGACAGCGACAGAGACACAAATGATTTAACAGATGGGGATCTTATACAGCTGAGGCAAGTCTGGGAGCAACACCCCACACTGTGTGCAGCAGACAGCGGGCAGGACACAGCAGAAGTCTTCGCTACCTGGGGGAGAAGGAGGCTACCATTTATGGGGGAATTGACATCGGATTGGCTCATCAACTACCAGGGAAATCAGCAGCAGGGGCACGCCCCTCACAGCCCCTCAGGTTAATGACCACCACGAGGCCAGATGTTTCCCTTTAACAAACTAGCAGGTAGAGCTATTCTGGTCTAAGGGACAAGGGGCAAACATGTCCATGTGAGTAGGGTGCAGGTGAAGCAGGGACTGGTCGAGCAGGGATGTACAAAAAGCAAGAAAACAGCCATCTTGAGCGGCCTGAGCATACAGCAACTGATGAGAGCGGGTGGGATTCTCATCTGCTCATGAACTATGTGAATAACTTCCTAAGTCCTATATTTGATTATTTTTGCCCCTGCCAGGAAGATCTGCTCTCAGTCTAGTCAGGAGGAAATCTAGCTTGTTTGAGCAGGGCTAGGAGTAGGAATCTGAGCAACCTCGGCCTCTTTCCTTCTGTTGTTTGTGGCAGATGGTTGGGGTGGGGGAGAGGATGGATAAGTGTGTGAGTCTCATTCTAGATAATAAGAGGAGACCCCTTCTTATGAATACGAGAAGCATTGTGTTGAGTTGAATGAAGAGTTGAACCAGGTATGTATGGGGATCAGGCATGGTTCATCCTTGGACATCATAAATATGTCCTTTATCAGAGAACAGTCTAGACTAGCCTCATGCTCAGCAACATTGAAAGCACCTCTGTATGCCTGGAATCTTCTTCTCATGCCCCTCCAAACTCTTCTCTTTGTTATCTCCTTTTCTTCCTTTAGATGTCTGAGCTCAAATGCCTCTTCTGTCCAAAGATGGGAGCTATTATTTGGTAGGTAAGTTGATACCTCCCTGTTATTCTCTTTCATCCCCTTAAGTGTTTTTGTTTAGAGTTTATGTCCTAATTTTGTAATCATCTTATTTATCTGTTCATCTATTTCGACCACTTGAATGTAAGCTCTATGAGGGCAGTGACCAACTCTGCATTATTTCACAGTCAAATCCCAGTGCCTGGTACCTCGTGATCAGCCAATAAACTTACATCGATTGAATAAATCATAATGAACAGGTTTGGCTTGAAAAGGATCCTAAGGCAAAGGCCGTGCTTCATTTTAGTGCCAAGGTATAGAGTCGGTCTTGGCTCTGCCATTAATCAGCTCCCTGACTTTGGATACAACTTTCAATCTCTCTGGGCCTTGTCTGTAAAATGAAAGGTTAGAAGAGGTTCATTCTGACTCCACAGTGATGTGACTAGAACTGAAACTGATTGGGTACATTTTGGAGTTTTATGAGTGTGTTAGTTTACACTGTAGCTTCACCTCAGGAGTTTCTCTTTCTAACTGATTTATATACCTTATTTTTCATAGAGCAGCTTGTTTTGACCCAAGGCATATCTACATCCAAAACTGAACAAGCCCTTATTGGAAAAAATGTCCATGTAATTAAATTCCAGTACTCACAATTTCTAAAACCACTTTACAGAATGTGGTCAGTCAGTGTAGAAATTCCCACTACAAATTAAATTAAGCAGTAGGGTCCATTCAAAATGGTTACAAATAATATACAGGAAACTCAAAGCTTTTGTGGTCTGTTCAAAATATTTCAAATGCTTGAGGCAATGGCAGTATTTACTAAGGTATCAACAACTTGTTCTTTCATGTTAAAAACAAAGGTATTGAAAAGTTAAGAAATCCCCCTGACAGACTTGCTGGTGAGGACACAGGCATACAATTACCACTATATTTATACTTTGACCACAGAGAAGTGCTCATCAGGGTTCACGGAAACACATGACCCAGACGTGAGTTGCCAGTTGAGAATCAGGTTCAGGTTCCTTTGTCATTTTCATCAGTACCACAAGCAGGAGGAAATCATGTCTGGTTCTCTTGGTGTCTGTGGTATCAACAAGTCTTTTCTGGCATCGAGATGTTTTCTAGGACCCCGCTACTCATTTCATCACCATTAAAACTCTAGTGGTGGCTTCCAGAAGGAAAAAGTGAAAAGCAAGTCCCAACATCTATAATGGTTAGTAGCATTATTTACATTTTCCTCAGTAAGTGGGAATCAAGCTTTTAGTTGACTTACTGGCATGAATGTACTCAGAGCACTGAACTGCTGAGTTGGAGAGGTAGGTAACAGGGTGGAAGTGAGCTCAGCTGCAAGGACTCAAAAGACCACATTAGCCGAGAATGGCTGTCTGGAAATGCGATTCGCTACACCAGCGGCCAGGCTACTATGTAAAGACTTCATCCACGTGAACATGGATGACTTAGTGCCTTTATTAATAGCGCACTATGATAGGGCCTTCAGTTTGGACCCAGAGAGAGATTCAATATATTTCTGCATTTGAAGAGGGATTAAAAAAAACCTATAAAACAATAGGGCGTGTCCTGGAAGGAGCAGACTTTTTTAGAAACCTGAATTCCATTGATACTGGCTAAACAATTCTTTGAGCCAGTGGTTAAGGATGGATTTATTCAGACTTCAGATTCAAGTCTCCATAAGATCAAAGGAAAAAAATGTTCCAGCATGTAAGTAAATACATTTTAAACTCTGGTTAATCTGCTCCAGGCAAAAATATCTCCTTCCAGCCTTCCATTTAGAACCCATCAAGATTAAGAGGGTTTGGGGGCTTCCCTGGTGGCACAGTGGTTGAGAGTCCGCCTGCCGATGCAGGGGAGAGGGGTTCGTGCCCCGGTCCGGGAGGATCTCACATGCCGCGGAGCGGCTGGGCCCGTGGGCCATGGCCGCTGAGCCTGCGCGTCCGGAGCCTGTGCTCCGCAGCGGGAGAGGCCACAGCAGTGAGAGGCCCGCGTACCGCAAAAAAAAAATAATAATAAAATAAAAAAAGAGGGCTTCCCTGGTGGCGCAGTGGTTGAGAGTCCGCCTGCCGAGGCAAGGGACACGGGTTCGTGCCCCGGTCCGGGAAGATGCCACATGCCGCGGAGCGGCTGGGCCCGTGAGCCATGGCCACTAAGCCTGCGCGTCCGGAGCCTGTGCTCCGCAACGGGAGAGGCCACAACAGTGAGAGGCCCGCGTACCGCAAAAACAAAAACAAAACAAAAAAAAGAGGGCTTTGTCCTCCTCCTCTTTCCCCTTTGTCTTGTGTTTTCGCACTTTGCTCACTCCCTTAACCCATAGACTTTTATGAAAATTTCTGCAGGTGCTAGACTATTTTCCTTGCTTCTTCTTGAATTTTAGTAAAGAAGAATCTATCTTCTCTCAGCCCCAGAACCTTCTAAAACTGTGAGCTTTAAAGATGCCCTGCCCTTCATATACATATTATAGGAAATATGTATATAGATAGGAAATACAGGATGTCCATTACGTAAAGAAACATAGATAATATTATGTTATTTCTTTATAAATTGAGGATCTCGTAGAGAACATTTTGCATATTTGCATTTTTTCCCCCAGACTCTAAGGACACCCCATGGATTTTTTTTTAACATCTTTATTGGAGTATAATTGCTTTACATTGTTATGTTAGTTTCTGCTGTATAACAAAGTGAATCAGCTATACATATACTTATATCCCCATATCCCCTCCCTCTTGCGTCTCCCTCCCACCCCTCTACGTGCTCACAAAACACGGAGCTGATCTCCCTGTGCTATGCAGCTACTTCCCACTAGCTATCTATTTTACATTTGGTAGTGTATACATGTCAATGTCACTCTCTCACCTCGTCCCAGCTTACCTTTCCCCCTCCGCACGTCCTCAAGTCCATTCTCTATGTCTGCGCCTTTATTCCTGTCCTGTCCCTAGGTTCTTCAGAACCATTTTTATTTTTAGATTCCATACATATGCATTAGCATACGGTATTTGTTATTCTCTTTCTGACATACGTCACTCTGTATGACAGTTTCTAGGTCCATCCATCTCACTACAAATAACTCAATTTCGTTCTTTTTATGGCGGAGTAATATTCCACTGTATATATGTGCCATATCTTCTTTATCCATTCATCTGTCGATTGACACTTAGGTTGTTTCCATGTCCTGGCTATTGTAAATAATGCTGCAATGAACATTGTGGTACATGACTATTTTTGAATTACAGTTTTCTCAGTGTATATGCTCAGTAGTGAGATTGCTGGGTCATATGGTATTTCTATTTTTAGTTTTTTAAGGAATGTCCATACTGTTCTCCATAGTGGCTGTATCAATTTACAATCCCACCAACAGTGCAAGAGGGTTCCCTTTTATCCACACCCTCTCCAGCATTAATTCTTGTAGATTTCTTGATGATGGCCATTCTGACTGGTGTGAGATGATACCTCATGGTAGTTTTGATTTGTATTTCTTTAATAATTAGTGATGTTGAGCATCCTTTCATGTGTTTGTTGGCAATCTGTCTATTTTCTTTGGAGAAATGTCTATTTAGGTCTTCTGCCCATTTGGGGATTGAGTTGTTGCTTTTTTGATACTGAGCTGCATGAGCTGCTTGTAAATTTTGGAGATTAATCCTTTTTCAGTAGCTTGGTTTGCAAATATTTTCTCCCATTCTGAGGGTTGTCTTTTCATCTTGTTTATGGTTTCCTTTGCTGTGCAAAAGCCTTTAAGTTTCATTAGGTCTATTTGTTTATTTTTGTTTTTATTTCCATTTCTCTAGGATGTGGGTCAAAAAGGATCTTGCTGTGGTTTATGTCATAGAGTGACATAACCTATGGAAAGGAAAACATAGCCTATGTTTTCTTTTAAGAGTTTTATAGTGTCTGGCCTTACATTTAGGTCTTTAATCTATTTTAAATTTATTTTTGTGTATAGTGTTAGGGAGGGTTCTAATTTCATTCTTTTACATGTAGCTGTCCAGTTTCCCCAGCACCACTTATTGAAGAGGCTATCTTTTCTCCATTGCATATTCTTGCCTCCTTTATCAAAAATAACGTGACCATATGTGTGTGGCTTTATCTCTGGGCTTTCTGTCCTGTTCCATTGATCTATACTTCTGTTTTTGTGCCAGCACCTTACTGTCTTTATTACTGTACCTTTGTAGTATAGTCTGAAGTCAGGGAGCCTGATTCCTCCAACTCCGTTTTTCTTTCTCAAGATTGCTTTGGCTATTCGGGGTCTTTTGTGTCTCCATACAAATTTTGAGATTTTTTGTTCTAGTTCTGTGAAAAAAGCCAGTGGTAGGTTGATAGGGATTGCATTGAATCTGTAGATTGCTTTGGGTAGCATAGTCATTTTCACAATATTGATTCTTCCAATCCAAGAACATGGTATATCTCTCCATCTGTTTGTATCATCTTTAATTTCTTTCATCAGTGTCTTATAGTTTTCTGCATACAGGTCTTTTGTCTCCTTAGTTAGGTTTATTCCTAGGTATTTTATTCTTTCTGTTGCATTGGTAAATGGGAGTGTTTCCTTAATTTCTCTTTCAGATTTTTCATCATTAGTGTATATGAAGGCAAGAGATTTCTGTGCATTAATTTTGTATCCTGCTACTTTACCAGATTCACTGATTAGCTCTAGTAGTTTTCTGGTGGCATCTTTAGGATTCTCTATGTATAGTATCATGTCATCTGCAAACAGTGACAGCTTTACTTCTTCTTTTCCAATTTGGTTTCCTTTATTTCTTTTTCTTCCCTGATTGCTGTGGCTAAAAATTCCAAAACTATGTTGAATAATAGTGGTGAGAGTGGGCAACCTTTTCTTGTTCCTGATCTTAGTGGAAATGGTTTCAATTTTTCACCATTGAGAACGATGCTGGCTGTGGGTTTGTCATATATGGCCTTTATTATGTTGAGGTAAGTTCTCTCTCTGCCTACTTCTGGAGGGCTTTTATCATAAATGGGTGTTGAATTTTGTCGAAAGCTTTTTCTGCATATATTAAGATGATCATATGGTTTTTCTCCTTCAGTTTGTTAATATGGTTTATCACATCGATTGATTTGCGTATATTGAAGAATCCTTGCATTCCTGGGATAAACCCCACTTGATCATGGTGCATGATCCTTTTAATGTGCTGTTGGATTCTGTTTGCTAGTATTTTGTTGAGAATTTTTGCAACTATGTTCATCAGTGATATTGGCCTGTAGTTTTCTTTCTTTGTGACATCTTTGTCTCGTTTTGGTATCAGGGTTATGGTGGCCTTATAGGATGAGTTTGGGAGTGTTCCTCTCTCTGTTATATTTTGGAAGAGTATGAGAAGGATAGGTGTTAGCTCTTCTCTAAATGTTTGATAGATTTCACCTGTGAAGCCATCTGGTCCTGGGCTTTTGTTTGTTGGAAGATTTTTAATCAGTTTCCATTTCAGTGCTTGTGATTCGTCTGTTTATATTTTCTATTTCTTCCTGGTTCAGTCTTGGCAGGTTGTGCTTTTCTAAGTGTTTGTTGACTTCTTCCAGGTTGTCCAGTTTTTTGAAATATAGTTGCTTGTAGTAATCTCTCATGATCCTTTGTATTTCTGCAGTGCAGTTGTTACTTCTCCTTTTTCATTTCTAATTCTATTGATGTGAGTTTTCTCCCTTCTTTTCTTGATGAGTCTGGCTAATGGTTTATCAATTTTGTTTATCTTCTAAAAGAACCAGCCTTTAGTTTTATTGATCTTTGCTATCATATCCGTCATTTCTTTTTCATTTATTTCTGATCTGATCTTTATGATTTCTTCCCTCTGCTAACTTTGGTTTTTTTTGTTGTTCTTTCTCTTATTGCTTTAGGTGTAAGGTTGGGTTGTTTATTTGAGATGTTTCTTGTTTCTGAGGTAGGATTGTATTGCTCTAAACTTCCCTCTTAGAACTGCTTTTGCTGCATCCCAGAGGTTTGGGGTCATCGTGTTTTCATTGTCATTTGTTTCTAGGTATTTTTTGCTTTCCTCTTTGACTTCTTCAGTGATCTCTTGGTGATTTCGTAGCGTATTGTTTAGGTGCTCCTATGTTGGGTGCATAAATTTTTACAATTGTTATATCTTCTTCTTAGATTGATCCCTGGATCATTATGTAGTGTCCTTCTTTGTCTCTTTAATAGTCTTTACTTTAAAGTCTATTTTGTCTGATATGAGTATTGCTACTCCAGCTTCTTTTTTATTTTGATTTGTATGAAATATCTTTTTCCATTCCCTCACTTTCAGTCTGTATGTGTCCCTAGGTCTGAAGTGGGTCTCTTGTAGACAGCATATATATGGGTCTTGTTTTTGTATCCATTCAGCCAGTCTATGTCTTTTGGTTGGAGCATTTAATAATCCATTTACATTTAAGGTAATTATCGATATGTATGCTCCTATTACCATTTTCTTGATTATTTTGCATTTGTTATTGTAAGTCTTTTCCTTCTCCTGTGTTTCCTGCCTAGAGAAGTTCCTTTAGCATTTGTTGTAAAGCTGGTTTGGTGGTACTGAATTCTATTAGCTTTTGCTTGTCTGTAAAGGTTTTAATTTCTCCGTCATATCTGAATGAGATCCTTGCTGTGTAGAGTAATCTTGGTTGTAGGTTTTTCCCTTTCGTCACTTCAAATATGTCCTGCCACTCCCTTCTGGCTTGCAGACTTTCTGCTGAAAGATCAGCTGTTAACCTTTTGGGGATTCCCTTATTTGTTATTTGTTGCTTTTCTCTTGCTGCTGTCAATATTTTTCTTTGTTTCTAATTTTTGATAGTTTGATTAATATGTGTTTTGGCATGTTTCTCCTTGGATTTATCCTGTACGGGACTCTCTGTGCTTCCTGGACTTGATTGACTGTTTCCTTTCCCATATTAGGGAAGTTTTCAACTATAATCTCTTCAAATATTTCTCATTCCCTTTTTTTTCTCTGCTTCTTCTGGGACCCCTATAATTCAAATGTTGGTGCATTTAATGTTGTCCCTGAGGTCTCTGAGACTGTCCTCAATTCTTTTTTCTTTATTCTGGTCTGTGGTAGTTATTTCCACTATTTTATCTTCCAGGTCACTTATCTGTCCTTCTGCCTCAGTTATTCTGCTATTGATTCCTTGTGGAGAATTTTTAATTTCATTTATTGTGTTGTTCATCCTTGTTTGTTTGCTCTTTAGTTCTTCTAGGTCCTTATTAAATGTTTCTTGTATTTTCTCCATTCTATTTCCAAGATTTTGGATCATCTTTACTATCATTACTCTGAATTCTTTTTCAGGTAGACTGCCTATTTCCTCTTCATTTGTTTGGTCTGGTGGTTTTCTACCTTGCTCCTTCTTCTGCTGCGTATTTCTCTGTTGTCTCATTTTGCTTAACTTACTGTGTTTGGGATCTCCTTTTTTCAGGCTGCAGGTTGGTAGTTCCCGTTGTTTTTGGTGTCTGTCCCCAGTGGGTAAGGTTGTTTCAGTGGGTTGTGTAGGCTTCCTGTTGGAGGGCGCTGGTGCCTGTGGTCTGGTGGATGAGGCTGGATCTTGTCTTTTTGGTGGACAGGACTGTGTCCGGTGGTGTGTTTTGGGGTGTTTGTGAACTTATTATGATTTTAGGCAGCCTCTCTGCTAATGGGTGGGGTTGTGTTCCTGTCTTGCTAGTTACTTGGCATGGGGTGTCCAGCTCTGGGGCTTGCTGGTTGTTGTGTGGAGCTGGGTCTTAGCTTTGAGACGGAGATCTCTGGAAGAGCTCTCGCCAATTGATATTATGTGGGGCTGGGAGGTCTCTGGTGGTACAATGTCCTGACCTCGTCTTTCCCACCTTAGAGCCTCAGGCCTAACACACAGATATAGCACCAAGACCCTGTCAGCCACACAGCTCTAGTGTTGGAGGGTCTCCTGCAGAGGTGGGGTTTTCTGTGGCTCACCATGGGGACAAGGACACTGGCAACAGAAATTCTGGGAAGTACTTCTTGGCCTGAGCTCCCCCCAGAGCCCACCGTTAGCCCCAAGAAAGAGCCTGTAGCCTCCAGTTCTGGAATGCCTCAGGCCAAACAACCCAAAATTTATATTTTTAAAGTTTATCATAAATTTATCTCAATGTTGCTATAACCTATAAAGCTCCAGTAACAGTTGCAATGAGCAGAAAGAGCTTTTCCAAAATAAAAAATTGCCAGGAGTGACTAATGCTGCTTTCAGTTATGTCGATTGGCGTATACATTTTGTTGACCTCCTGGGAATGATGCCGTTTTCCAAGCTTGTGGTCTGGCTCCAAAGCCAGTGGCACTGTTAACTGCTGGAGGAGGATGTAGAGGAGCTTGGAGATGGGAAAGCTGTGATCAGAAGCCTGCTCAGGGAGGCTTTCAATTCAATGCTAACCCAGCCCTCAACTTTTCCGCTTCTCAAAGGGCAAGGGAGACTCATCTTAGGAGCAATTCAGAGTCGGAATCAAGGACACCTCATGTATTGCCTACCTTCCCCAGCCTCCATGGCTGAAATCTATAGACAAGAGTTTGAGGCTTAATTTGTATTAAAAAGTTCTCACGTTAAGCTGTTCTTAGTCACCCAATACAGTGAAGGAGTTTAGTTACTCCTTCCTAAGAGCAAGTTTTGCTGGTGCAGAGAGTGGAGATTATATACTGAAATGGGAAATGGGAGATGGGAGGAATCATACACAATGGATAAGGCAGAGCCTCCAGTCCCCTCCCTGTTCTCCATCTCATCACCTTCTCAATTTCTGCCAGAAAGAAATGATTGGTGCCTTCTAGGTTAACCTCTCCCTACTTTTCTCAGCCTGGACAACAACCAAGAAGTCCTAAGTTACTTCTTTCTTCTGGTTTACTTTATTCAATTATTTTTCTACAATGTACCAGGCATTGTGCTAGTTGCTGGATGGGTGTTAGCAAATAAAGCATGCCCCTGCCTTCATGGGTCTTACAATCTAGGACCAACAGGAAACAGGCAAATAAATAAAACTGTAATCAGGTGTGATTAGCTCCATGAGGGAAGCAAATGAAGCTCTGTGATAGAGAATAACTGATGAGTGATCTATTATTATACATCAGACAGGAGAGCTTCTTTGTGGAGGTGAAAAGGAAAGGGAGAAGGGAGATGGATGTTCCAGGCAGGGAAATAGGAAGTGTGAAAACCATGACTCAGAGGGCAAGTTGGAACTTTAAGAAGAATGTTAAACCATGAATCATTGACACTATCTAAAATCTTCAGCACATATTTTCAGGCACTGAGTGTTCACTCTCAAGTGATTTATAGTTCTCATACCAGTTGACTATTTCCTGGGCTGGGAGACATTGGAGTAGGACAGGAGGATAGTGTTTTTAAAATATTTTCTTTAACCTTATTTTAAGCAATCAAAAACTAGAGGGTGGGGGAATAAAGGAAATTCCTGAAGTCTAAATGAAAAAAAATTTTTCAACAAGTGTATCTAAAAAATGCTTTCTTTCAATTCTAGGCACTTTGTCTCACTAAACTTCTTTTCATTCTTATTACATTTTTGAGTGTCTGGGTCTCAAGTCTCCTATCAGCAGGCATCTCAGAGGGGGGGATAGTTCGGGAAGAGGTTTTACAAATGTAAATCCTATAGGTTATTACATAGCTATAGGATATCCCAACTGCTAGGAGTCCTTAGCAGTGTCTTGTGTAGGAAGAGGAGGCTAGCTGAGCTCCCTTCAGCTCTCCAGTGCTATGGTTTTCAGGAAGTGAGTGTCTTTTGTACTAGCCATCCTTGGGTGCCTGCCAGCCTCTCTTCTTTTGGAAGACTGTCCCTCCAACCATGGTGGTAGGACATCAGCTCTGTTTGCCTTGACTTTAGTGTGGGCACATGACCTAAGATTGGCCAATCTGAGTAGCTTTTTACTCCGGTCATGGTGATTGGTTCAGCTATGAGCACATGACTCAACCAAGTCCCACCAGAGCATTTCCATGAGGTTTGATACTGGGAAAACTGGAAGAGAGTCTCTTTCTTCTTCCAGAATCAGGAGATAGAAGGACAAACTGTGCTTGGGGCTATGAACAGATGTCTTGCTGTCCGATGGAGAAAGAACCTGAGATTAAAACCCAGCAGAGGGCTTCCCTGGTGGCACAGTGGTTGAGAGTCCGCCTGCCAATGCAGGGGACGCGGGTTCGTGCCCCGGTCCGGGAGGATCCCACGTGCCGCGGAGCGGCTGGGCCCGTGAACCATGGCCGCTGGGCCTGCGCGTCCGGAGCCTGTGCTCCACAGCTGGAGAGGCCACAGCAGTGAGAGGCCCGCATACCGCAATAATAATAATAATAATAATAATAAAACCCAGCAGAGATGAGTGGAGAGATGAAGAGGGAGAGAGTTCAGGTGTGACAAACTGAGTCCCAGACCTCACTATACTTGAAGCAAGATGCACATCTCAGACTTCCCAGCCAACACATTGTCTTTTTGGCTGAAGTGCTAGTTTGAGTTGGATTTCCATCTCCTGCAGCCAAAAGATAGGGATTAATAGGACTTCCGAAATTTGTTTTTTTCATTTTCACCAAACCCTGATAGAAAAATTAGGTGTACATTCATGCGTGTGTTCCATCCACCACCAAACATGGGCAATTCCTCATGTAGGACAGTTAGGTAGCTTTCCTGGACTCATTCAAAGTTGTAACAGAAGACTTTCAACTCTTCAAGTACAGATTATCATCCAGTAGAAAAATCAAAGCATGTGTTTGCATCTGTTATAAGAACAAACAGTGCTAAGAATGAGTTGCATAATGGGAATTAATTTCCCTTTTGAATGTACTTTATTACAACCTTATTACCTAATTGGACATTAGGCAAAAGCTCTGTTCTCATCCATAACCAGAAACCAATTTTTTTTCTTAGGTTGAGAAACAAGCAGAAATAGTTGTTTCTATTTCTTGGATTTAGAAAGAAGAGTCATAAATTGGAGAGGTTGGTGGCCCGTATTTGTGATTTGCACAAACTGCTTCTACTTCTTCCTGAACCATCAAAAGACAAATCAATGTTGAAAATAGTGTGGTTGTTGCCAGGCCACTTAAACCAATCCTGAAGATGAGTCATTAGATTTAAACCGCAGGAAGTGAAGACTCAGAGGGAGAGGAGATGGGCCTATGACCTCCTTTTCCATCCCTGTTCACTGTACTGAAGAAAGAAAACCCAACACATGGGTAAACTGGAAACACTGGAGGGGTCCTAACTTCAGACCTACTTCTATCACATTTAAGAAACTGAATAATAAAGTCTTTTAGCCTCTCTCATTTTCCTTACTCAAATGAGTAAGAGTTCTAGTGATAATTCCATTAAAAATCTTGGACTGTTGAAGCAGCCATCAGCAGACATTTTGGGTGTTCTTAACACTCAAAGGTTTGAAATGCCACTTAAGGAACAGTGCAGTGGGTCTCTGGGAAAATAAAACCTGTTTAACCTCGGAATCCTAACTGTATTTCTGCAAAGTCAGGTGGGTCTGGGAAGTCCTAGAACTCTGTTTTATAGAATAGCTTTCCTTTTTTTCATCCCCTTTAGTCATTTAGTGAAAATGACCAAATACAACATCATAAAGTTCTGGGGCAAATCAGAAACTACTCGAGCTGGAAGAGAAGTTAAACTATTCACTTTCCAGATGAAGAAAGAGTGACTCACAGGCGTTTTGAGACTTGCTCAAGGTCTCATAAAGGTCTTATAATTTTGGGGGGTGGCTCAGTCACAGGGATGATGCTGAAGTATGAAGTATTTGTAACAAATCCTGCCCACTAGCCTGCACTGGCTTTTTTAAAATGATGTGCCTTGCAATACTGGTGAACAGATGTTCTGTGCATAGATTTTGCTAGACAAATAAATTTAGGAAATAACATGTACTGTAACTTTTCTTGGAACATACTAACAACACAGGTCCTACAGTAAAAAAAAAATTAGTTGCTTATATTTATGAGACAGTTTGTCCAGTATGTTTGACCAAGGAACCCTTGCTCTGTAGAACACCCACCAACTTGAGATCAAGTTTCCCATGTGGGAAAGACTGATCTATTGGTTTAGTGTTTGCTCTGCCACAAGAACTCAAGCTCCTGGGTACATTTTTCACTTTGTCCTGGGATTTATTGGGCCTGCTTAGATTTTGTTTAAAATTTTAAATTAAAAAATAAATATTCTACTGAGGGAAAATTTCAAACATGTTCTTTCTGGTGTTTTTATGGCACAACTTAGGAAATGCCAAATGTGCCATAACTCAATGCAATTTAGTGTCTGGTTCTTGGAGTCAAACAATCTGTCAATTAACTGAGTAAACTTGAAATATGAATCCATGAGTCAGGATGACCAAGCCAGCTCTGCATGGGTGTGCCTAGCAGACTAGGAGTTGTTAAGAACCCTCAGTGGATCTATTAGCCAACACTATTGAACATCTTCCAGTGAAATTGCTACATCTCTCCAGGGCTCAACAATTCAGATGGCTCAGGCCGTGGCATAAGTGGATAAAAATGAAAAGGAGAGTGGTAGGAACCATGTTGATTTGGGGAACACTTGATCACTTAAAAGCAAAAACAAAAAAAAAGGTTTTTATACTTTTTTATACTATGTCTTCCAAACAAAACTTACTGGGGAGATGGGGAGCTGCATTAGTTACATGAGATATCAATGAGCAGCCCCTGTCTTGACCTTAAACTGAGGGGCAAGATTTAAGTAATAGCAGCTAGAATGATCCTAGAAAATAGTGGCATTCGTCTATCTAGGAGGACTAGGGAACAGAGCAAATGAGCCTATCAACATCATGATTTATGATTCATGGTTACAATCCATGAGCTTTATCTTACCAACAACATGCAGACTTGCCATTTCCGTGAAATTGGCAGAGGGGGAAATGTATTTAGCATCTAAACTTGACTGATCATTATTGATTCTCTTAATGATTCAGAAGACACTAGAAGAGCCTGGCGGTGCTTTGAGCAGCAGTCTTATTGTATCAGGGAAACTCAAAGGGGGACACAAGGAGGGATTTCTCGTTTGATAGTACAAGTGTTCACAGGGAATTTGCTATGATTAGATTAGACCTTTAGAATTTGTTGGCCGAATCAGAACACCACAACTCAAAAATAACTGAAAAAAGTGACTGAAAGGTTGAAAAGGAGTAATAAAAGTGACTGAAAAGTTGTAAAGGAGTAATAACATGGAAGAAGAGGAGATGGGCTATCTAGTTTGTAAGAATTTCCAAGCACAAAAACAGAAATATAGAACAATGGAACAGTGTAGAAAGCCCAGAGATAAACTCACACACATATGGTCACCTTATCTTTGATAAAGGATCTTATCTTTGATAAAGAAGGCAAGAATATACAATGGAGAAAAGACAGTGTCTTCAATAGGTGTTGCTGGGAAAACTGGACAGCTACATATAAAAGAATGAAATTAGAACACTCCCTAACACCATACACAAAAATAAACTCAAAATGGATTAAAGACCTAAATGTAAGACCAGACACTATAAAACTCTTAGAGGAAAACATAGGTAGAACACTCTATGACATAAATCACAGCAAGATCCTTTTTGCTCCACCTCCTAGAGAAATGGAAATAAAAACAAAAATAAACAAATGGGACCTAATGAAACTTCAAAGCTTTTGCACAGCAAAGGCAACCATAAACAAGATGAAAAGACAACCCTCAGAACGGGAGAAAATATTTGCAAATGAAGCAACTGACAAAGGATTAATCTCCAAAATTTACAAGAAGCTCATGCAGCTCAACATGAAAGAAACAAACAACCCAATCCAAAAATGGGCAGAAGACCTAAATAGACATTTCTCCAAAGAAGACATACAGACTGCCAACAAACACATGAAAGGATGCTCAACATCACTAATCATTAGAGAAATGCAAATCAAAACTACAGTGGGGTATCACCTCAGACCGGTCAGAATGGCCATCATCAAAAAATCTACAAACAATAAATGCTGGAGAAGGTGTGGATAAAAGGAAACCCTCTTGCACTGTTGGTGGGAATGTAAATTGATACAGCCACTATGGAGAACAGTATGGAGGTTCCTTAAAAACCTAGAACTACCATATGACCCAGCAATCCCACTACTGGGCATATACCCTGAGAAAACCATAATTCCAAAAGAGTCATGTACCACAAGGTTCATTGCAGCTCTATTTACAATAGCCAGGACATGGAAGCAACCTAAGTGTCCATCGATAGATGAATGGATAAAGAAGATGTGGCACATATATACAATGGAATATGAAGAAAAAGTAGTGCAGGGTTGGTGGTCACAGGTTGTTGGTTGGTATCTTCTTCAGTTTGTGCTGCCATATGAAATACCATAGGATGAGTGGCTTAAACAACAGAAATTGATTTCTTACAGTTCTAGAGGTTGGAAGTCCAAGGTCAGGGCACTGGCTTATTCAGTTCCCAGTGAGGGCTCTCCTCCTGGCTGGCAGATAGCCACTTTCTCAATGTGTTCTCACATGCAGAGAAAGAGAGAGTGCTTATAAGGACACAAATCAGATTCAGTCTCATCCTTATGACCTCATTTAACATTATATCCTTGGGGGTTTCCCTGGTGGCACAGTGGTTGAGAGTCCGCCTGCCGATGCAGGGGACGCAGGTTTGTGCCCCGGTCCGGGAAGATCCCACATGCCGCGGAGCGGCTGGGCCCGTGAGCCATGGCCGCTGAGCCTGCGCGTCCGGAGCCTGTGCTCCGCAACGCGAGAGGCCACAACAGTGAGAGGCCCGCGTACAGCAACAAAACATCATATCCTTTTCCAGATATAGTCATATTTGGGGTTAGGGGTTCAATATATGAATATGGATGGGACACAATTCAGTCACAGTGGTGGGATGATGGAGGTTGCTATTTTATGTGGGATGGTAGTGACAACCTTCCCTGACATTTGATCTGAGAGATAAAAATGAGGGAAGGAAACTTGTGGATAACTGGAGAACGCTTTCCAGACAGACAAAGAGCAAAGGCAAAGTCTCTAAGATAAGAATGTGCTTAAGGAGTCTGAGAAACAGCTGGGATACCAGTGTGTCTGGAGTGCAATGAGCCAGGGAGACAGTAAAAGAAGTCAGATGCAGAAGAGGCTCAGGGGTTGGAGCAGGTCGTGTATCACTTTGTAAACAACTGTAAGACCCTGAGTGGTGGAGTGGCATGATCTGACTTAAGTTTTTGGAAGATCCCTGTGGTGGTGGTGGTGCTGTGTGTACTTCTCTCTTGCTTCCTGCGGGAGTGAGTCTCCAAAGATGTCTCACAAAAATCCTTCCCCAACGTGTACACATACATCTCTTCTCATATCAAGAAGTAGAGCCTATTTCCTCTCCTCTTGACTCTGAGCTCTTCTTATGATTGGCTCTGACAAGAATGCAGGGGATGTGACATCACTGGACTGCTGCCCCCAGACCTAAACAAGATGGATCATTTCTGCTTCCAGCCCCTCGAAAGTCAGCAGCCATGCTATGAGGAGCCCAACGCACATGGAGACACTACAAGGAGGAAAACCATGAGGCTGCGCTCTACAGCCCCAGCTGAGCTCCCAGACAGCAGTTGGCATGGAGACGCGTCAGCGCCATCTTGGACTTTCCAGCCCAGCCAAGTCCCTAGATGTCTGCAACCCTAGCCAGTATCATACGTAGCTGAAGAGCCACCCACCAGAGCCAGTCAATCCACAGAATCATGAGACAATAATACAATAACTGTTGTTTTAAGCCGCAAGTTTTAGAGTGATTTGTTATGCAGCTAGAGATAACCAGAACATTCCCTCTTTCATTTTTCCCCCTTCCTTCCTTCCTTCCCTCCCTTCTCTTTCTTCTTCCTTCCTTCCTTTCCTACTAACTTTTATTCTTTCTCTTTCTTTCCTCTTCTCTGCCGTACAACATCACTGTTTATTCTGTCCTCCTATATTGAGCCCACGTAGAAGGAATACAGGCTAGATTCTTATGTCAAAGGAAATATTTAATAAGTGAGGGAAATATCTAATTAGACCATGAGAGAGATACCTACCTACATATCAGAGAATAGAAGGAAAAAAATTTGAGAAAAATATAAACATTTAAATAATGCATTTGTTTCTTTTTTTAAAAAAAAACCTGAGATATAATTGACATATAATAGCACCCATTTATTAGCCCACAGTGCTATATAGGTCAGAAGGCACGGTGTGGCTGGGGTTTCTGCTAAGAGTCTCAGGGCTGAAATCGATGCATCAGTCAGGTTGAGCTCTAATCTGTGGGCTCCAGGGAAGAATCCATTTCCAAGCTCATTCAGATTATTGGCAGAATTCAGGTCCTTACAGTTGTGGGACTGAGGTCCCCATTTCCCTGCCGGGCTTTTTCAGTCAAAGGCTTCTCACAGTTCCTACAAGCTGCCCACATTCCTTGCCTCATGATCTCTGCCATCTGCCATCAGCAAGGGTGCATGGAATCCTTTTCCAGTTTCCAGCCTCTTACTTTCTCTTCCGTGATGAGCTGGAGAAACTCTCCGCTTTCAAAGGGCTCATGTGATTAGGTCAAGCCCACTCAGATAATCTCCCTACCTTAAGGTCAACTATGCCATATAATGTAATCTAATCATGAGGGTAAAATCCATCGTATTCACAGTCCCAGTATCTAGGCAAAGGGTGCACACAGGGCTTGGTGGAGAGGACCTTGGGGACTGTCTTAGAATTGTGGTGGGCAGTACCACAACTTTGTCAGTATTAGAGTTTTGAAAGACTTTGCTCTTTGTGGAACAGGAAGGCTAGACAATTAAGCAGTCTACTTGGACTATGCTTGAGAACTACTTGACTATAAGCTGATATGCAGAGAGACTTGTTTTTTTGACTGAAGGAGGAAAGAGGAGAGCTTTTGTTTTCATTTGTCTTTGTCAGTGGGTGTCCAAGAGTGGAGGAAGAGACTAAAAGAACAATTCAGCTTGTGCTTCCCATCACCACCACTGTGAATTGACTGTGAATCTTGGTCATAGCTCCACATTCGGGAGATAAGTTTGAGTGGCTTTTTAAAAACCTTCTTTTTAAATAAAAATTTTATTTTTAAGGACTTATCAATGACATTTTATAATCCCAGCTAAGAATAGGAATTGTGAAATTAATTTCTATTTTACCACCTTTTACTCCTGGAAATATTTTTACCAGTTTCCTTCCTAGAAGTTGCAATGAAATGTTCACCAGCTTATTTTGCTTTATTGCTGATAAATTGCATCCCAAGAAACACATTTCTTTGTCTTGTTCATCCAGTTGTTTAAAGGCATCCTGATGACATTACTGAGCTGCAGACGGCTGCTTCCCATGTACCAGGGACCTTTCTGAAGACTTCAGTTAGTTTCTTTATTTTAAAGAACGTCCAGACATCAACAGAGGATAATTACTCCAGTGTAGTCTTTCCAGTAGTAGACATATTACCTAAAAGTAGACAAGAATAATTTTTGCATTAGTGATATCTAAGGGTCCAAGTGTTAATGATGTGTTTATGTCAAACTTGCTTCTTGGTCATTCTTTCTAAGAACAGCTTCACTGAACATCGCCTACCCCCTGTCTTTATTGTTGGGAGAAGCACTGCCATGGGCTCTTGTTGAAAAGAAAATTGTGTCATTGGGTAGAAGACTAAGGATGGAGGTGTAGTCCTGCCCAATCCAGGCAAAATTCATGTTGTAAAGCACGTTGGCTTTCTCTTTGTTTCCTCAAAATAGTTAAGCTTACTCCCACCACAGAGTCTTGGCACATGCCACTTCCTTTGCCTGAAATCATCTTTTCTCACATCTCCAAAGGGCTCAGTGATTTCCATTATTCTGGTGGGTATTTGGGTACCACCTTCTCAAAGAGGCTGTCCTTGACCTTCATATCTAAAGTGATTCCCTGTCGCTGTTTATCATGTTGCCTTATTTCATTTTCTTCATAGCACTTATAACCATCCCAAATCATTGTTATATGTTTCCTTTGTAACCTGTCGTTGAGTGAGACCTTTTCTATTATTTTTAAATAGCTGACTAAGGTTCGAAGCTGAGGACAAATCATTTGTTATATACCCCTGAACTCTAAAAATTGCCATAAAAAATCAGGGCCGGTTCCTCCCCTGGGTCTAACCAAATAGCTGCAGATATGGCCCTGTTACCCTCAGGAGATGGTGGGAGGAGGTTCTGGAAAAGGAAGGGAAGGGGGAGAGAGACAGATAGAGAGTCAGGGACCACTGGTCTTGTGTTAATGATGGGAGGTTACTTCGTCCACCCCCACCACCATCCTGCCTGAACAAGTGACCCTGGAATCTCCAAGAGACTTATTTCTAGAGTTGGGGGTTTTAACTGAGGGGAGACTGGCTCCCTGGAGAGACAACTGACAGAGCTGCAGAGTGGTTCACCCTAGTGCAGCTGTCTGAGTGGAGTGGAGTGTGGTGAGGGAGATACTGTACACATTTAATAAGTGTTCTGGGGAGCCTGGGGTCATCAAAAAACATGGAGAGTATTAACTACTTCTCACTTGAAATTATATGAAGGTAGGATGCTTAATGGAGCAGATTGGGCCCAAGGGGTGAGTTTGGGCTGTGGTCTGGTGTACCTGGGAGAAGTCATATTTCCCATGGCTCTTAAAGGGCCCAGAAGAGGATCGCGGGTTCTTGTTGCTCCAGGTCAAGGAGCACAGAGCTTGGAGGAAAGAACAGAGTTTCATTCCTGACCAGGTGACAAGGGAGGTGATGCCCACTTAGAGAATGTTGGAAGGGCCTGAGTGTCCCAAAACACATGTCCACAGTTCATGTTGAGACCCCATCACTTACAGACTATTTGGTCTAGCAGATGTTTTCCTAACAAAGATTTACGAAACCAGCTCAGCTCAAAGTAAGATATGATAGTGACAGTAGGTTTTAGTACTACACCATCAGCTAGAAGCTTTGTTTGCCTAAAGCAGGATATCTGGTCAATTTCTGGCATTTCTTGATGACTACTTACTTCATTATTTGGAAGGAATTATAGACATAGTAAGACATGTGTCCAAGATTTTACTGTAGCAGATATTTTTTAAATGTGAAGAAAAGATTCTAAACAGGAGTATGACTCAAGAGGGAAGGGCATTTCTAAAAGTGCAGGAGGCAGAAAAGGAAGTCTTTAAAACAACCCAAACAGTCCCCCAGGGAGCTCTCCAGTGAGTGTACATTTTAAAAGGTCATGTACAAAAAATGAATGAGCAAGAGATAACCAAGACTGAGAGTGAAGAGTGTGTTGTGAAAGTGAATGACTGGCCTCAATGAACACTTGTGAAAAGTAAAGGAAACAAAAGGCATAATATCTATTCCCAGAACAGAATATGAGAAAAATGGCCCAGAACAATGGCAAGACAGTGATCATTGGCAGGTAAAAGAGAGGTCAGAATTTCCTTGCCCCTCTCTTCTTTCCATCTCTTTGACCAGGGCCAATGGACAACAAACTAGGTGAGTGTAGAAGAAGCATTACTGAAAGAGACTTGAATCTTTAATAAATGGATAGATCTATCAAGTTCCTGGATCAAGCAAAGTAAGTATTCAATTCTTGCTGAAGTTATGTATGGAGTTTATAAAAATTCTAATTAAAATCCTCATGGCTATATGTTCTCCAAAACATGTCTTCAAGAATGATTGTAGCCGCACAACTCACTATAACTAAAATCTGGAAATGATCTAGCAGAATGTAGAAATAAATCGTGGATTCACACAATGGAATACCATACAGCAATGAGAATCAGCAACTGCAAATTACAACACGGATGAATTTTGAAAACATAATGCTATGTAAAATAAGCCAGACATAGAATGGTACATACTGTATGGCTCCATACGTATAAAGTTTGAAATCAGGCAAAACCAATCTATGCTTTTAGAAGTCAAGATGGTGGCTACCCTTGGGAGGATAAAGACTGGAAGGAGTATTAGGGGCTCTTGATTTGGGAACTGGTTGGGGAAGTACGAATTTTGTGAAAATTTTAGTGTAAACCTGTGATTTGTGTACTTTTCTGTGTGAATGGTATACACTAATAAGATGTTTACACCATCTGCAAGTAAAGAAACATTTCCACGGGATTTTGCTTTAGAGCTTAACCAAACTCTTCTGAAGTTTATTTGGAAAATTACAATGATAAGTTTGTCTATTAATAATTACAATGATAAGTATACTTAAGTATTATGATATAGAGTCAATACATCTTATGTTACATGATAAGAGAATAAGAGAGGGAAGAAAACAAAGAAATATTAGTACATACACACAAACATATTCCTAACAAAGTAAGGAGAAAATACTCATGACAATGATGTACTCGTTTCTGTAACTGGTCATGTGATCGTAGCTGGTATTTGTACTCCCTTCTTCCACTATCCATTCTGTATTCCTTTTGCCATCAGCAAACATCTCAGCTGGTCATGGTTCTTTACCTGGAGGGGTGACCCAGCTCTTCATTCCTGAAGGATCTGAGCCAATGGTAGTCCTACCTAGAGTAGATTGTTGTAGTTTCCCATTGACTTTAATCGCTGGGCATAGTAATCCTAAGAGATGTCTTCAGAGAGCTCCTGTATTCCAGACATACTCTTCCTTACCTCCATTGTGGAGTTTCAGTCCAATTTCCCCTCGGCATTCAGGATCAGTCTCCCCAGCCAACAGTAACTCCCTTCTTTTCTTGATGATTCAGAAGTATGAGGAGCCCAAAGTGACCAGGTGGCAGTCTTAACTTCCAGTTCAATGAAATAATTGTTTTGTCTACTGGTGGAAGCACTCCTCTCTGTGGAACTAAGGCCTCTAGGCCAGCAGAGCATAACGTCACAGGGACAGGGAACAAAAATTTTGCTAGTGTGTCACTAAGGGTAATAGTGAGTTGTGCCACTCCCATTTCCACCTCTTAATTCCTGGACTCTTGAACCCTGGTTATGGGAGAAACAGCACCATATACTGAGTGTTGGTTCAGAGCATACACAGCCTTCTGGATAACTAGGTGGCTAGGGATTGCCACCTACCTAGTGCTGTAACTGCATCTTCAAAAACCTTACAACATTTCCATCAAGTCAGCTGTTTCAGGATGGTGAGGAACATGGTTAAACCAATTAATTCTATGAACCTGGGCCCACTGATGCACTGCAGTTGCTGTGAAGTGTGTTCTTTGGTCAGAAGCAATGTTGTGTGGGGTACCATGACAGTAGAAAAGGCATTCTATAAGTTCACAGATGGTAGTTTGGCAGAAGTATTGCATGTAGGGAATCTATATCCAGAGTAAAAGTCTATTCCATTAAGTACACAAAAAATGTCCCTTCTATGATGGAAGTAGTCCAATATAATCAACCCGTCACCAGGTAGCTGGCTGAACATCTCAGGGAATGGTACCATATTGGGTAAAGAGCTGGTCTCCGCTGCTGGCAGACTGGGCAGTCAGCAGTGGCCAAAGCCAGATCAGCTGTGGTGAGTGGAAGCCCATATCCTCTTTCCTTGTTAACATGGCCACTTTTCCATTAGGTTATGACAGGGGTAGCTGGGGAATGAGGCTAACTTGTATTCACAGGATGGGTCATCCTTTCCACTGCATTATTAAAATCCTCCTCTGCTGAGGTACCCTTTGGTGAGCATTCACATGGGACACAAACATCTTCACATTTTTTGCTCATTCAGAGAAGACTATCCACAAACATCTTCTCCAAATTTCCTTGTCATCAGTTTTCCCACCATGTTCCTTCTGTGTCCCTGACCATCCAGCCAAACCAATGCCTACAGCCCATGAATTGGAATACAGTCTCACATCTGGCCATTTCTCCTTCCAAGCAAAGTGAACAACCAGGTGCACTGCTCAAAGTTCTGCCCACTGGGAGGGTTTCCCTTTACTACCTTCCCTCCTGGATGTCCCAGAGAGGGGCTGTAATGCTGCAGATGTCCACTTTGGGGTGGTGCCTGCGTACTATGCAGAACCATCTGTAAAACAGGCCCGAATCTTCTCTTCCTCTGCCAACTGATAGTGAGGACTCACCATGAGGTGCAGGCTGGGAGAGAGAAGACAGCATAGCAAGAGTGGGGACCATGGGAATTTTGGCCACTTCTTCATGTAACTTACTTATGCCTTTAGGGCATGCTCGGGCCCCATCACATCTATGCCACTTCTATTTGATGATGGAGTGTTGCTGTGTACACCCAACTTTATGGCTTAGTGGGTCACATAAAACCCAGTTCACGATGGGGAGGGCAGGTCACATGGTAACTTGGTGGCCCATGGTTAAGCGTTCGATCTCTGCTAAGGACCAATAGCAGGGCACAAGATGCTTCTCAAAAGGGGAGTAGTTATTTGCAGAGGATGGCAGGACTTTGCTCCAAAATTTTGAGGGCTTGAGCTGTGATTCACCTATAGAGGTTTGCTTAAGTAACCTTTCTGCCACTGATACTTCAAGCACCATTGGATCTGCTGGATCCTATAGCTCAAGTGGCAACATAGCTTGCATAAAAGCCTTAACCTGTTGCAGAGTCTTCTCTGGTTCTGGGCCCTTCCCCAAACCAGCAGCTTTTGGGTCACTCAGTAAATGAGCCTGAGTATCATGGTAATATGCTGCTTCCAAAATCTAAAGGGGCCCACTAAGTGTTGTGCTACATTTTTGGATGTAAGAGGGGCCAGAGGAAATAAATTATTCTTTACCTTAGAAGGGATATCTTGACATACTCCTCACCACGGGACCCCTAGAAATTTCACTGAGCTAGAAGCCTTCCAAATTTTCTTCGGATTTATTTCCCACCCTTTGACATGCAAATGTCTTACCAATGTGTCTAGAGTAGTTGCTAATTCTTGTTCACTAGATCCAATCAGCATAATGTCATCCATGTAATGGACCACTGTGATGTCTTGTGGAAGAAAAAGGTGATCGGAGTAAATTATAATATAGGGCTGGAGAGTTGATATAACCCTGAGGTAGGACAATGACTGTGTATTGCTGGCCTTGACAGCTGAAAGCAAGCTTATGGAGAGGGGTGGGAGAAAAAGCATTTGCCAGATCAATAGCTGCATACCAGATACTACCAGGGGATGTGTTAATTTGCTTAAGCGATGAAATTATGTCTGGTATAGCAGTTGCAATTGGAGTCACCACCTGGTTAAGTTTACAGTAATCCACTGTCATCTCTAAGATCTATCTGTCTTCTGCACAAACCAAATAGGCGAGTTGAACGAGGATGTGGTGGGAATCACCTCCTCTGCATCTTTCACGTCCTTGTTGGTGGTACAGATCTCTGTCATCCCTCTAGGGATGTGGTATTGCTATTGGTTTATTATTTTCCTAAGTAAAGGCAGTTCTAGTGGCTTCTTCTTGGCCTTTCCCACCATAATGGCCCTCACTCCACAGGTCAGGGAACCAATGTGGAGATTCTGCCAGCTGCTGATTATGTCTACTGTAATTATGCATTCTGGAGCTGGGGAATAACCACAGAATGGGTTCAGGAATGCCCTGGTCCCCACTGTGAAACATACCTGAACTTAAACCTCCATTGATCATGTGACCTCCTTAAGCCCTTACTCTAACTTGTGGACCACAGTGCCATTTTGGGTCTCCTGGGATCAGTGTTAGTTCAGAGCCAGTGTCCAGCAGTCCTCCAAAAGATATGATTATTTCTATTTCCCCAATTTACTATTACCTTGGTAAAAAACCATTGGACCCTTTCAAGTAGGCTGGAGGAAAGTTAACAGTATAAATTTTTGGCAGTGTACCAGGGTCTTTCCCCAGGGGGATGCAGCCTCTCCTTCGTTCAAGGGACTCTGGGTCTGTAAACTGGATCAAGTCTGGGAATTGACTGGGGGCTGTAACTCTATATTTTTATGATTCAGGTTAGACTTTTGTTCTCCTAACCTAGAACTTTTCTGCTTATACAGATCAAATAAAAATTGAAAAGACTTCTTATCTATTTTACTTCTAGAAATGCCATGATTAACTAGCCAACACCATGGATCTGTGTGAGTCAGACTATTCTGAATGCTGCTTTCACTCTGTGGTCAATACAGCAACCACTTCCACCTTGCCCTTGTCCGTTGAGTGCTGACACTTGACCCCTGCCATACAATTACTCCCACTGCATTCAGATTTCCCAACTAAGTGATCACAGTTCCCATTGTAACTGAGAAGTGTGATCACAGAGCTCTTCAAGGATGCTCCCCTGGGAACCCTCCTACACTGCTGGAGGGAATGTAAATTGGCACAGCCACTATGGAGAACAGTATGGAGGTTCCTCAAAAAACTAAAAATAGAGCTACCATATGATCCTGCATTCCCATTCCTGGGCATATATCTGGAGAAAACCATAATTCAAAAAGACACATGCATCCCAATGTTCATTGCAGCATTTTTTACAATAGCCAAGACATGGAGGCAACCTAGACATCAATGGGCAGATGAATGGATAAAGAAGACATGGTATATATATATATATGTGTATATACATATGTGTGTGTATATATATATATGTGTGTGTATATATATATGTGTGTGTATACACACACACACACACACACATACACAATGGAATACTACTCAACTATAAAAAAGAATTAAATAATTCCATTTGCAGCAATATGGATGGACCTAGAGATTATCATACTAAATGAAGTAAGTCAGGAAGAGAAAGACAAATATCATACGATATCACTTATATGTGGAATCTAAAAAAAAATGATGCAAATGAACTATTTACAAAACAGAAACAGACTCACAGACATAGAAAACAAACTTATGGTTACCAAAGGGGAGAGGTCGGGGGAAGGGATAAATTAGGAATTTGGGAGTAACAGATACACACTACTATATATAAAATAGAGAAACAACAAGGACCTACTGTATAGCACAGTCATATATATATATAAAATATATATTTAAAAATACATTAAAAAAAATATATATAATATATATAAAATAAATATATATAGCTAAATCAATTTGCTGTATACCTGAAACACAAACACAACTTTGTAAATCAATTATACGTCAATTAAAAAAAAAAAGGATGCTCCCCTCATGAATACTCCTTACAGTAGTGGTGAAAGGTATGTCTTCTGGATCCTCCCAGTGTGGTTGAGTGGGTTTTAAATAACACTAAAACCTCATCATTTTAAATCTCATCCCTGCAGCTGCAGGTTGGGGTCTCCTTCAGGGCACATACAGAAGTTTTCAGATCATTTACGTGACACTAGAGCTGGGAATTCAAATCACTGAGCTTATGCTTTTCTTTCCTCACTTTGTCCCTGAAAATCAGGAGCAACCAGCCAATCTCATTATATTCATTAGTTTGCCCAAAATGTTCTAAAGTATTTGAAAATGTTCAAATGTTTGAAAGGGCAAAAATGTCTGGGTGACTGACTCTCCACAGTCACTCAGATCCTTGCTTCTAATAAGTCGTTGATTAGGAGTATCAGATGGTGATATTTTGCAGATCTTCATTGCCAGAGCACATCACGGATGATTACTGCTCAATTTACAACTGGATATAGAGTCATACAAGCACAAGGAATTCAATTCTGTAACAGCCAGAGAACTTGGAAGAGGATTCCAAGCCTCAGATGAGAATCACATCCCAACTGACACTTTGAAACCCACTCAGCTTTGTGAAATGCTGACACACAAAAACTGTAAGATAGTACATTTGTGTTGTTTTAAGACATTAAGCTTGTGTTCATTTGTTATGCAGCCATAGAAAATGAAGACAGTAAGAAGAAAATTTTGAAAGAGTATTAAGAAAGGACTTATTATATGAGATATTAAAATTCACTTTAAAAGTTTGATCATCAAAACTGTGTCATTCTTAGCAACAAAAGTTGATGAAAAGATCACAAGAAAAGAATAAGTAGCTCTGGGGCTTCCCTGGTGGGGCAGTGGTTGAGAGTCTGCCTGCCGATGCAGGGGACACGGGTTCGTGCCCCGGTCCGGGAAGATCCCACATGCCGCAGAGCGGCTGGGCCCGTGAGCCATGGCCGCTGGGCCTGCGTGTCCGGAGCCTGTGCTCCGCAACGGGAGAGGCCACAACAGTGAGAGGCCCGCGTACCGCAAAAAAAAAAAAAAAAAAAAAAAAAGAATAAGTAGTTCTGTAACCAACTGAGCATGTACATATAAAGATATGGCACCTAACATAAGGAAATGGTTTTTAACAACACTTGGGAAAATTGACTAAATATCTGGGGGTAAAATTAAATTTATAATCTTACCTTACAGCTATGACAAAAATGTTAAAGAGTTAAATCTAAGAAGTGAAATTATGGGAAAAAAAACAGCTGCAGAAAGATTTGCAAGTGTAAAATATGGTGACATATACCATGTGCCCTAGTAAAATTCATATTCCTAGATCTAGTAATTCTATTTCTAGGAAAACCTTCTCAGGAAACTCAGAAATTAAAGATTTTCAAATAAGAATTTTTCTTTTAGCATTTTTTATAATTCCAAAAATATCAAACAATAGAGAAATGTTTAAATAAATTTTGATATAGTAATATAGTAGTATGTACACATATTACATTTTTTTTAGAAAAAGAGTCTGAGTACATTAGGCAAAACATTTTTACTAAAAGCACTTACTAATTTATACTATGATGTTAAATGGAAAAACAAGAAAAAACTGTTAAGTTACTTAAATATAACATGTTTATATAGAAAATTTAGAAAACATATAAAAAAAGAAAAAAAAAGAAAAAACTATGCCTAATCTCACCACCCAGGGCCAAACACTGTTACCATTTTGTTAAATACCTTTTTAGACTTTTTTCAATGTATGTACCCATATTTAAGAATAACTTTTAAATAAAAACTATAATAATGCCTTATACTATATTTTGTAACTTATTTTCATTCAATAATATATGATAAACATATTTTTATGAAAAAAATTTTATTCTAGGGCTTCCCTGGTGGCGCAGTGGTTGACAGTCCGCCTGCCGATTCAGGGGACACGGGTTCGTGTCCCGGTCCGGGAAGATCCCACATGCCGCAGAGCGGCTGGGCCCGTGAGCCATGGCCGCTGGGCCTGCACATCCGGAGCCTGTGCTCCGCAATGGGAGAGGCCACAACAGTGAGAGGCCCGCGAACTGCAAAAAAAAAAATGTATTCTAAAAATTTGACTAGCTGCAGAGCATTTCATTTTATGCAAGTGATTTATTTAGTCATTTGCGTATTGTCTTCTTTTTAAACTTTTTCTTTTTCTCTAATATTTAATGCTGTGAATATCAACCTGATAACTAACTCACATTCTTAAAAAGTTACTTTAGGGTATTTTTTGAAGCCAGGAAAATATAAAATGTTATAATTTATAATTAATATGAAATTGTAAACATAAATGGGAAAAGAACTCTGAGATGATAGAGAATTTAGTAAGAAAGTCACTTTAGTTTTTAACTTCTAAATTTATGAAACCAACTTTCAAAAATGTTAAAGAAATAACCGTATATAGTTAAAAAGTCAAATAGCCCAGAGGGGTTTCTAACCGGCTCTATGAAAAGGGTGAAACTTGTTTGCTGTCTAAGTTAGGGTAAAAGAGTGGTGATCCAGCTCTTTTGCTTTGGAAACCCTAATGTTAGAATGTACAGAACATTTCTCTAGGGTACCATCTTCCACATAAAGGTCTTAGTTCTTTTGACTCTTCCATTCAATCTTTAAGAAAAGAACATCTTACTGGAAGGGTAGGTAAATGCCTGTCTACTGGGCACCTGCTCCTGGGGTGAAGTTTGGCTTGACCTGTTAGTCTATAGACTTCAGTTGTTCTGCTGCCATGACCCACCCTGACCCTCTATTGTACCTTGAATCCCAAAATTCAAGCTTTCCTGTGCTTCTTGAAATCAGGGCCAATCATTTCCCTTTTCAGATGCGCACCCATCTCTACCTGTTATTGACTACAAGTTCCTCCACTTGGATCATCCACAACTCCTGCACCTGCTTTCTATTTTTCTAGAAATGTATTCAAATCTTAAATCTACTGATGGTCTCCCCTTTCTCTTCTTTGTTGTGAGAAGAACACACAAATCCCTGTTATTATACTGTTATACCTGTTGTTTTTGTTGCTATTATTCCATTGCAATACATTTAGTGTAGGCACAGATGAGAAACGGGACAGATGCACCTAATACACCACTTTGAACTGGTAGTTACCTACTTGTTTTATTTATTTTTAAATTTTATTTTATTTTTAATTTTTTTTTATTGAAATATAGTTGATTTACAATGTCGTGTTAGTTTCAGGTGTACAGCAAAGTGATTCAATTGTACATATATATATACATGCATATATATTATTTTTTATTTATTTTTTAGCCTGCGCCATGCGGCATGAAGGATCTTAGCTCCCCAACCAGGGATCGAACCCATGCCCACTGCAGTGGAAGCGTGGAGTCTTAACCACTGGGCCACCAGGGAAGTCCCTATGTATTCTTTTTTAGATTCTTTTCCATTATAGGTTCCTACGAGATATTGAGTATAGTTCCCTGTGCTATATAATAGGTCCTTGTTGGTTATCCATTTTATATATAGTAATGTGTATATTTTAGCCTACTTGTTTTACATATGCTTGGTTATTTGTTGTAGCTGCGTACTTAGCAAGTTAATATCAATTTATTCATCTGTACAATGGGTGTAATAAAACAGGCCCTATCTACTTTTTAGATGGGATCAAAGGAAATTATCATATGCATGAAAAAGGACTCTACAAAGCCAAAAGTTACACACAGCCAGGGTTTCTTTTATTTCCTCAGTCTTCTTCCACTTGAAATATAGTTATTTCAGCTCATAACCTGGCTCATAAAGGAGATTTCTCAAAGAATATAGACTCTTTCTCTTCTAAAGCTATTTTATGCTAAACAAAACATAATATGATTTTTTAATGGTTAAGCAAATTTGTATTAAAGGGGATTACTTTTTGGATCACCTTTATGGTGCTATTTTCTTTTTATTATTTCAAAATGTCACTGGTCTTAGTGAAATATTGTAATAGGCAAGACTACGCCAGGCTGCCTTTTTCTCCAATAAGCAAACCTATTAGTAGATAAAAGGAGAATAAAAGTATGCGTGAAATCTTTAATCCATGTGCTAATTGAAAAAGTAGTGCTATTTCCTTGTTGTTGTCAGGTTGTTAGGATCATGTTGTAGCTCATTCATCAGCTTCCAAAGAAGAAGGAAATGTGGGCTGGCTCAGGCAACTCTATTCCTGGTATCCTCACTAGATAGAACTTACTCATAATGCCTTGCCCTACGCGTTCTAGCTGACCTAAAGGTAAATTAAAAATGATCAGTATAACTAAGCCTTTATTCTTTCTCATTTGCTGCTGTGACTCAGTGCAGTTCACTTTTCGATGATTAATAACAAACTAAGGCAACTCTCCTGTCGACATGCACAGGATTTCCCATCCGGTTATCAAGCCATTAAGCTGCGTACACCACAATAAGCATTCATCATTATCCTAATACACAGTGTTGTTATTAGGCCAGGGATCAGGAGTGCGGAATGTGTCCATTGCTAGAAAACAAAGAATTCAGTACCTATTTCCAGACGCTCAAATTCTGCACTTGAAAAATCATGATTGCACCGTAGCCTGTTACTCTAGGATTAACACAATTAAGAACAATTACTTGCTTTGATATCAATTTTGCCCTTCATTTCTGGTCAGGGGATGGAGAAACTGAAAAAAATATTTTTAGAGAGTTTGTGATGATCATAGATCATACACCTGAATACTAGGGGTTATTTCCATAACCTAACCCTGAGCCTCCCCAGGAGGTCATAATTCTTGGCTATTTTTTAGACAACTTTCAGTGGATTGTTTTATGCTATTTAAAGTTAATGTAGGCTTTTCCTAATTATATTTTCATTTGTGTTCAATTAATGGGCAAATACCAAGGGATTTACAGAGGTTGGCATTCAGACTTATCTCTTTATTCCAAGAAAGCTGCAGATCTTGCAGACTAACATTTCCAAGATTGCTTGATTGTAAGAAGCAGAGATGTGCATAGGTTAGCTACACTCAAACTCAGTTGCTTAAACCAGTCATCCCTTACTTCCTGCAAATCTGTGGGCTGATGGGTGGTTCCACCAGTCAGCTCAGCTGGGCTGATCTTGGGGAGGCCCACTTGTGCCTGTGCAGTCAGCTCTCAGGTAGACTGCATGTTCTCACTCCCATGTCTGATGCTTGGTGGTTGTCAACTGGGGTGACAGGGGCCACGTGTCTCTAATAACCCAGCTGACCAGACTGGGCTTGCACACATGGTAGCAGCAAACAAGAGAATGAGTGGAAACAAGCAAGACCTCTGGAGGCTTAGGCTCAGAACTGGCCCAGTGTTCCTTCTGCCACAAGCGAAAAGCAAGTCAAAGCAAGTCAAACGAGTAGCCCAAATTCAGGGTGGGGAAATAGACTTCATGTCTTCGTGGGAGGAGCTTCAGTACCACTTTGCAAGATGGCAAGTGGCATGGATACAGGGATGGGTGGAGAATTTTGGCCACCTGTGCAAATTAAAAAAAAAAAAAAATCCACCTCAGGGAACATGTTTAAAAATGTAGATTCCTAGGTCCCTCCCCCAGGTATCATTGTCCCTCTTAAGACCAAGTGAGCTTGTCCATCCTATTTAATACCACTCCCATCCAGTGCTTTCAGAAAACCTAGGGAACTTTCTAGTCTACTCCGTCTCACCCACAACCTCTTCCCTCTCTAAGATGTTGAAGTAGGCAAAGACTTATAACCCATTTTCTGCAAAATAAGATAAATTAGGCCGATCTTTTTAGTCCTTTTTTGAAATATGGGGTGCTTCAGGGACAGATTGTATTTCCATGGTGTTTGTATGCCAATGTTAATTTAGCCTTCATAAGATGATACTTTTAACCCTATGGCAAAGTATTACTAAAGTCATTCCCTTAACAAACATTTATTGAGTATCTATTATGTACCAGGTTCTATAAACATAAAGATATTAAACACAACATTTTTGGTAAACATCAGCTTTACTAGAAGAAAGAAGAGAACTTTATTGCCAGAAAACTTTCCAGGAGTGACTTGGAATTAGTGACATTAAGCAAATAACATTTTATTATGTATATACTTGACCTAATCATTGACAAAAGCCTTCATCTTGAAAACTCAGGTAACTTTTGCACTATAAGAGTATGTATATAATAAGAATTTAATGTTCAGATTCATAATTAGCACCCTTAAAATTTGTATTCTTGTGGGTTTTTTCTTTGTTGGGGCATCTTGGTTGGAATTCAGTCCAATAAGGAGTGGGATAGATCTTAAAATAACCAAAATTCACAGTGTGACGACAGGTTGGAGAGAAAATTCTATTTTTTTGGCAAGGACTTTGGTATAGATTATACCATTTCAGTATTTATACTTAATGAGCTATATCAGTGGGTCTCTCATATATTTCCTAGTCTATATTAATGGCTCTTAAATAACGAGCTCTTTCCTCCCTTCGGGAAACTTCTTCCTGAGTGTCTATTAAATGTGAAGCGCTTGGGATATATCAGTAGAAAGCAGAGGGCCCTGCTTTTGTGGTACTTCATTCCAGCATATCGAAATCCAGAAGATTTCCCCATCATTAAGGGTTTTAGTGCTGTTAACAGTACCTTGTCCTTAAAGGAAAAAATAAATTTTAGGGGGAAGTACCGTATTATAGGAGTGCTCATTTTATAGACTTCCCCCAGAAGGTTTTGATTTTGGAGGATATCAATTGCACCTCCCCTGAAAAACGACCTCTTTAAATTATGAAGTGCTGGAAAATAAAGATAGGAAACACTCTCCGAGGAGGCTGGGGAACTGAGCGTGGCTGGGGGGGAGCATGGGAATTTGGGTATTCAAGGTTCCCAGAGAGGCCTGCAGAGCAGGAGGCGGTCAGGCCAGACAGCTCTGCTCCAGCTGCGTGTCTCCGGCCAGGCCAGGGCCCACAGGAAGCCGAGGGCGTGGCTGGCCAGGGCTGAAGGAAAATTCCAGAGCCCAGAGGCAGGGCCTGGGGGACACCACAGTGTCTTCAGCCTAGGCTTCCTTAAACAAACAGTAACCAAAACCTCCTCTGAAAACACCAACAAAAACCACCGCTAAAGTGGGAGTATTCAGAAACAAAATAAAATAAATAACATGGAAGTAGCTTCTTTGATTAAAAAAGAACCCCCCAAAATCGTTCCAGCCTTCAGGCCTTGTTAATAAAGGAGCCGTCAGAAAAAAGATGTTGCAGAAGAAGCAGGAAGGAGGCAGTGAACCAAGGGAGCCGCTGTTCGTGGGGGGAAAAATCCAAGCTTGGATGAAGCACAGGCTATGGAAGCTGGTCTGGGAGGAACTGGCCTGAAATGGGGGCCAGGAAATGGGGCAGAGAAAGAAGGTTCTGAGAGGAATCTGAGAAGCTTGACTTAGTGTGTGGTTTGGGCCCGAGTACAGTCTTGGCCAAGGAGCCTGTGAGGTTTAGGAGCTTGTCTCCCTGGGACAGCTACATCCATCCTGCCCCAGGTCCCTCACAGCCACCGCCTCGCGCAACAAGCCATGGCTCATTTCCACCCAATGGCTGCCAGTGTCTGTAGCTTAGTTTTTCTGCTCCTTTAAGACCCTCAGAGTTTGAACAGATGAATAAATATTTGATATATATGTGCATATATATATGTATGTGTGTGTATATATATACCCCTGCTAATAGACATATAACATGTGGCTAATGCAATGTATTACACTGAAATTCATTATTTATAGTATAGTATGGACGTGTAGGTACAATGTGCATGTCCATAAGGTGAGAAAAACTTGTGAGGCCAGAACCGAACCAGGTAATCAAACAGAAGCGAGATCACGAAATTGGAAACGTTCTAAAGAGATAGCGTATTTGGCCAGTCTTAAAGGCGGGGTAGATCGGAAGTCAGGTACTGTGATTCCAGAGTCAACCGTCTTTGGCTTTTCTTGGATTTCTGCCACTTACAGCTGTGTGACCTCCGGCAAATCACTGAACTTCTCTTGCCTCAGTTTCCCCTTCTGTAATCTGTGGAGAGTGACAAGGTACACCTCTTGGAGTTGGTGGAGGGTTCAATGAGGTCATATAGGAAAAGAGCTCAGAAAGGCCCATGGTGAGCTATCGATAAATGATGGCTGTCATTCTCTGCTTCGGACTAGTTGTCAAGATGGTCAGAGCAGCTTGTCAGCAATTTAAGCGCTTTCAAGGGTGAGGCAGGTAAGGTTTGTGAGTGAAATCAGGGAGAGAAATGGAGAGTGCATGAATGGCTCATACAGGCAACCACTCCTCACATCCACCCCCTTCTTGTCAGTATTGCCAGATTTTCTGATTTATCGAGTAGTTGGATATCAAGACTTTCAGACAAAACCTCCAAGTTTTCAAATGCAAACTATCTCAAAAAATATTTTGTTTTAATTCACTGCAGCCCCAACAAAATATATCTGTGGCTCACGACCTGCCCATGGACCAGAAGACTGTCAGTGCTGATGGACACAGTCAGACACAGTCCCAGAGGTCTGAGAAGGAGACGCATCTAGGAAGATCTCCCCAGGGGAGGAGAGGCAGTTCTCACCTTCACGGAGGGGTGGGGTTGGTTAGCCTCCAAGCAAGCCTGCTGCAAATAATGCCTCTTTATTCTCGCTAGTGAAGGAGCTGGGCAGTTATCAGACACACAGTCCTACTTTGTACCACAGCTCAAAAATGAAAAGCTGGAGGACCACAGTTGGTGTTCATCTCCATTTTAAACCAGGTTGGTTTTCACCAGGCCACCCTACTAAGCACTCCCTTGGTAACGAGAGCACATCTCAGCTCGTTCCTACCAGGCAACTTGCTGCTCTGCCCAAGGCCTTCTCTGGGACCTTGAGTTGGTTACAAAGAGGAAACAGATGCCTGTTCGGACATGAAGGACCTCCACACAAGGCATGAAAAGGTAGATATGGTTCAGATGCTTCAGAACTGATTCAAGCCCAGCCACGTGGGTCAGCGAACACTTCCATTAAACTCTGTTCCTGGGGTTTTGGTTTTGGTTTGGACAAATTTCCTGAAGTATGGCCTTTGTCCCAGGATTTATTTATGATATGGACCCTTAACTTTTGAGATTTTGCAGATGGGCAATAGGACATAAGAAAGTGATAAGTCTAAATATGAGAAGCACTGTTGTATGTTAAATGTATATAATAAAAAGCATTCCACATTTGAGAATTTAGTATCTTGGTTGTTTCCTGGCTAAGGGCCAGCTTTTGTCTAGCCTTGTGAACCTACTCAAGTTATGTCTGCTGCTTGTGGTGAAAGGAATCAATATTAAAACCATGGAGAGGAATTGGGAGACTGGGATTGACATATATGCACTAATATGTATAAAATGGATAACTAATAAGAACCTGCTGTATAAAAAATAAAATAAAATTCAAAAAAAAACAACCATGGAGAGGGACTTCTCTGGTGGTGCAGGGATTAAGAATCCATCTGCCAATGCAGGGGATATGGGTTCGAGCCCTGGTCCGGGAAGATCCCACATGCCACGGAGCAACTAAGCCTGTGCTCCACAACTACTGAGTCTGCGCTCTAGAGCCCACAAGCCACAACTACTGAGCCCACGCACCTCAACCACTGAAGCCTGGGCGCTTAGAGCCCCTGCTCCGCAGCAAGAGAAGCCAGCACAATGAGAAGCCTGCACAAGGCAAGGAAGAGTAGCGCCCGCTCGCTGCAACAGAGAAAACCCTCACGCAGCAACGAAGACCCAAAGCAGCCAAAAATAAATTAAAAAATTAATTAATTAAAAAAAAACACGGAGATTCCCACAGCAAGTCAGGGGCTTATCTCATAACCTCAGCCTCACTCTCCCCATTTTCTAATTTGTTCTTGAAATTACATGTACCTGCTGGTTCACAAAACAGGGTGTACCAGCCCTTCTTGCAGCCTCCTTCTTGCAGAATGTGTCTGGGAGGTTCAGTCTATAGTTTCCCCCTGACTACTGCCAGGGACTCTGTCACCCTGACCACAACAGACTGGTTCACTGGTCTTTGTCATGACAGAATGGAACCATAAGGAAATTCAACAATGAGGTAGCTTGGGCTGATGCTGCCTAAGAGTAGAGTTCCGTAGTGAAAGGTGCCTTATTGGCCCCAATAGGTCTTCTCTCTTGGGGACAGTGAGTGGGAAATTCACCCGGGAGAGAAGTAGGGAGAAAGAGGTATGTATGCTTGCTCTGGGGGACAAGATGCCCAAACCCCTTGGAAGGCAGTAGGGATTCAGTTTGTTAGAGAAATGAGTTAACATGTTAAGCCATGATTTCTCAGAGGAGAGTGTTTCATTTATTCATCATTCATTCGTTCATTCATTCATTCATCAAACTAGCTTGGGCATGTAAATGTCTGTGGGGGACACGTCTGAGCTCATTCTCAAAGGATTTAAGTCTACTTGGCCAGTGAGATGTACAGTCAAATTTCAATTTAGGAATTTAATAATGGAAAAAGAGTTGTGATTTTTTTTTAGCTTTCCTGGAACCCTTTTGGGTTTTTCAAAGATCGGAGGGTTTTTCCTTTTAGTACAAAACTTTCTTTGAGGCCTCCCTGACTAGTCTACTTAAAATTGTAACCTGTTCCTCTCCTCCCCAACCTCTCCCAACTTCCATCGCCTGTGCCCTTTTATTCTTTCACCGCTCTTAACACCTTTGAACATAGTATATGTTTACTTCCTTGCTGTATTCATTGGTTATTGCTTGTTTCTCTCTGCAAAAATTTAAGCTGCCCAAGGACAGAGATTTCTGTCTGTTTTGTTTACTGATGTATTCCAAAGTACTGAACAGTGCCTGGAATGTGATAGGAGCTCAGTTAAGATTTGGAAGACAATAAATGAATGAAACTTGAAAAATCATGGATGAAAATGTTTCCAAAATCTTTCTTGCTTCCTGTCTTCTTTTTTTTTTTTTTTAAATGTTGAGCCTTCTTTTAGTTTATTTATTTTTATTTTTGGCTATGTTGGGTCTTCATTTCTGTGCGAGGGCTTTCTCTAGTTGTGGCAAGCAGGGGCCACTCTTCATCACGGTGCGCAAGCCTCTCACTGTCGCGGCCTCTCTTGTTGTGGAGCACAGGCTCCAGACGCGCAGGCTCAGTAGTTGTGGCTCACGGGCCTAGTTGCCCCGTGGCATGTGGGATCTTCCCAGACCAGAGCTCGAACCCGTGTCCCCTTCATTAGCAGGCAGATTCTCAACCACTGCGCCACCAGGGAAGCCCACTTCCTGTCTTCTTAACTACAATATTCTGAATAGAATGTAAACTTTTATGTGGGGTGTGGAGGTGTTGTCATGCTAAACCATTCTTACTTTACCGAGTTTTTATAGGAGAATAGGACTATTTTCTCTTACTTTGGGCCCTATAAGACTGCAGATAGATGTACTATTTGAGTTCTGGTGTCAGTTTTTCCTTTGGTATCAGATGACCCCAGGTCCTTTCTCACCACCATCTAGGGGAGTGTCTTCCTGCTTCGAATTATTGGGCTGCTCAATGGTGGACTTGGGAAAATCCAGAGAAGGAAACTGGCCGTATTTGTGTTAGAAAGAAGGTAAGAGTTACCTTTGCTAACTTATTTTCTAATTTCGGATCATAACAATCTTTTAAGCTAAATTTCATGTTACCCCTTTATGGATGGAGAAGATGAAGACCAGGGGGTGACCTCTTAACCAAAACGGATCCAGGTTCACATGGTTGATCAGTGAAAGGGGTGGGACTTGACCGAGGTCTGCCTGGCTTCAGAGTTAATACTCTTTCCTTACCATCATTTTGCTTCTGTGAAGATCTAGAAATGTATTCCGTCAAGTAGCGTGTATAAAATTCCATTCATGAAACTTTCACTATGGCTCCTGGCTGCCTGTGTTACTTTTACTTCCTGGTTCTCCTTTCTTCCTTTTTCTCTGTTTTTTTGGTTTTTTTTTTAACCTTCTTTATAACATTGAGGTGTCAGTGGCTGGGTTCTAGTCAAAGACATTTCATAGCACGTGCCGATGATATGTCCTTGTTTCTGGAAGGTGTTAGTTGAGGGGGGAGGGGCGGGGGGAGGGTCTCTTTTGAAAACCAAATGTGGATTTGCAGATTAGCACTTGCATCCAGAACAGCATGAAAGAGCAGGTATTTGGACAAATGGTTCCACTCAATGTGGGGCAACCACCTATGATTACGCCAGTGACAATGGCTTTGACCAAAAATCAACACAGACCAGCTCTTTCATGTTTTTCTAGATTGGAAAGTGACACTCCTTCTCGAGAGGAACGGTTATGTATCTGTTCCTGGCAATACTTTAGAGGTTTAAGAGAAAAAGAAAATTAATTACTAAGCTCCCTGTATAGTGAATTAGGAAAATGAAAGAGAAAATCACTTAAGGAGATCAGGGTAACAATAACGCCATTTTTATTACGAAAAATATAAACAAACGTTCCCTAAGTTTCCCTCTGACGAGAGACTCTTCACACAGAACTGGTCCCAGCTTGACTTCTGGTATTGAGACCTATTCTCCATGGAAACTCCTCCTTCAGACCCGGGGGGTCTAACAGCGACAAATAGCCCTACGGCTGGAGAGCAAACACACACTTGGGACAGAGAAAACAAACAAACTTTTACTTATGCAGAGCCCAAGGGTTCAGATTTCCTCTCACCATTTCTAGAATAGGATTTTGTTCTTAATAATTATGCCTGGCTTCTGACCAAACTAAAGAATTCAGCTGCTGCCTTTTCTGTGGCCAGAGCTATCTTTGCATGAGTCCTACTCTCCTCTTTCATCTGCACTTCCTCTCCTCTTTCCCAACATTGCCCTTATTTTTCAGATAATTTGGCCCCAGACTTTTGGTCTCCACTTCTGAGGGGCTGTTTTCTTTCTGACTTCCTGTTGATCATCCTTTGGTATCAGGTGGTCCTTGAGGATTGACCGTTTAATCAACTTTCCTTATCCTAGAGCAGTGGGAAGAGGGTGTGTGACATCAGACTCATCGGACAGATCCAGTGACTTTCAGATTAAGTTCTTCGGTGGATAACATGGAGACATGAGGTGACTCTCAGAGCTTCAGTGTCTCTGATATCATTCATTCATTAAATCCCTCCTTCATTCATGCCTTCAACTTCCCAACAAACATGTTTCACCACTCTGTGCCTTAGGTCTTAGAGATAAAGACAGGACTTCCTGTCCTGTTTGCAATGTTTCCTCCTCTCTTCTCTTATTCACTCTTTAGATTTCAGCCCAGTTATCACCTCCTCAAAGATTCCTTCCCCAGCCTATAATTTTATGCACTCCCAGAATCCTTTTTCTTTTCCTTAATAGCACTTAACACAGTAGATGCTTTTATTTTTATACGTGATTATTTGTTGGTTTTCCCCACTAGGACATAAGCTGGATGTTCCTTTTGCTCCATAAAATATTCAATATCTAGCAAACACTCAAAAAATGAGTGTTTAATAAACGTAGACAAGTCAGAAGATGGTTACAATATTTAGTGTGATGGCGGAGTAAACCCATGCAGATAGGGCTGTTGCGTGGATAAGGTAAAGGAAAAACTTCTGGAAATGACACTTGAACTGAGATTGTGAGGAGGTGGTCCAGCAAAGAGCACAGGGGTAGGAACTTGTGGTGACAGCCTTCCAGGTTGGGGTGAGATCCTGAGCCAAACATTGGAAGTGGGGTGAGTTCGTGGCTGACCAGTTTGTGTAAAGGCACAAATCTCAGGGAGTCTGAGGTACAAGGTGTAAGTTGGAGAGTGGAAACTAGCCAGTTGAGACTAGACATGTAGATTGAGGACACACGATGAAGGCCTTGCATGCCGTGCTAAAAAGTCCTGACTTTATCCAGCAGGCGATGGGACAGCCATCAAAGTGCTTTACATAGAACACAGGCATGAACACACATGCTCCATGCTCAGACGGGTGTGTAGATCCTGCCTTGCATCACAGGCCACTGGAGGATGGTCAGGAAATTTCTAGGTCTGCTAGTCCTGAAAGCAAGCTGCCAGGAGAAGTGGGGCCCCAGAAAAGATAGGGGAGCTGTCGCCTTAGCGCTCCATAGAGGTGAAGGAAGAAATCTGGTTAAGATTAATGTAGGGAAAATTGTATTTCTACTTCAAAAGCCAGCATGTTAGGAACTCCTCTTTCATTTTTCCAGGAAAAAAAAAAGTACTTGGGGGGTTTGGATGGTACGTAGGAGACAGGAGCCCAGAAAGATAGGCATCATTACTCTTTTCTCCTTCATGGTAAAGTTCAGTGATTAGGCTTCATTTCATGTAATGGTCAATGAGACCAGCCACTTTTTAATCTCACCACAATGCTTGGCATTTTAGGAAAATGCATACCAAAGAAATTCTAAGAAAATGACTCATGAGAGAAGGAAATACATTGTATTTCACTGGAAATAATTTATGATTCAATCATCATGATTTAATTAGGACTCCCTTGAAGTTCTCCTTCTGGGATGTCTAAACACTTGGTGTTCATTCTTGCAAAGAATTCTTACCCTTTTACATACCGACTTTTTTTTAAAGATGTATGTATGTATTTATTTATTTTTGGTTGCATTGGGTCCTTGTTGCTGCACTAGGGCTTTTCTCTAGTTGCGGAGAGCAGGGGCTACTCTTTGTTGCAGTGCACAGACTTCTCATTGCAGTGGCTTCTCTTGTTGTGGAGCACGGGCTCTAGGCACACGGGCTCAGTATTTGTGGCACACGGGCTCAGTAGTTGTGGCACATGGGTTCAGTAGTTGTGGCACATGGGCTTAGTTGCTCCACGGCATGTGGGATCTTCCCAGACCAGGGCTCGAACCTGTGTCCCCTGCATTGACAGGTGGATTCTTAACCACCAGGGAAGTCCTACATACTGACTTTTAATTTTACCACTCGCCAAGCTGTCTCTTTTCTCTTAGCTCAGGATTTCTTCAAGTCCTCCCACTTTTGAACCCAGGAAACCTAACCATGTCTTGACTCACCAGCCTGTTCTATTTCTCCTATGCTCCCTTGTCCACTTTGTGGGAAGGAATACCAACCCATGAAAATCTTCGCTCTAAACTATTTAATTCTTAACATTCCCAAATGTCTCACCAGCTGAGGCAACAGCTCTAAGGGGCAGAGCTGAAAAGTGTGCTTCCTGGGTTGGAATAGGGTGCCTGCTCTTAGGGTGGGGCTCCCTAAATGGACTGACCATGGGCGGCCACTTCCAGGGTAAATTGTGAAATGAACGGCCTTTGACTTTTTCTCGCATCTTAATCTGTCCCCAGGTTTTATTCCCTGTCCACTGTAGGCTCATCCCTCATCAATCACACAGCATTGGCCTGGAAAGACCCTGGATTAAAATAAGATTTGGGTTCAACTCCAAACTAGAGTACAAACTGGACAGACACTGGGTGGGTTCTGGATGCTTCCCTCATTCATAAAAGCAGAAGCCCCACACCTAGCAGCCATGTTGGTTCTGAGAATCAAATTATATGGTACCTTTACAGGTGCTTTGCAAACTATAGAGTGCTATGTAAATGTGAAGGATGTTGTTAATGGTGACGCCCAAAGCCTGGAAACTGCTGGGCTGCTTCCCCAACCTTCCCGTATTTACGCTAAGTCACTCAGCCTGGACATGATCCCCTCAGTCCTGCGTGTGTGTCTCTAGTCTCCTTTCCAAAATGGTCCTATATATTTTCCTCTTAGGTTCACATTTTCTCCCTTCAGTATTCTACCTAAATATTCAGATACATTTATAAATATCAATGAACTAGTAAAAAGAAAGAAGGCAGCTGTGATATACTTACGTATATTGTGGCAAACATGCATATTATGAAAAACATACATATTAATGAACTAGTAAAAGAAGGTATACCATGTGGTAGGCTGGGTAAGAGTCAAAGGCCAGAGATTCACATCTCTGCCCTCTTTCTTATTCCCTCATACTGGTTCTGTGATTTAAGCCAGTATTTCCAAAGGTGCTACCTAGGAACAGAGAGATCAAAGTGTGGGAAATGCTGGGTTAAAATAAGGTAAATAAGTGTCTTTACTGTGGGATTCATGTGCACTGGGAATATACAAGAAGGGGATTTATGCATCTTTTTTCAAACATGTTGCACCATAAAATACTTTTTTTCAAACCGAAGCATCTGGATGGCTGATGTTATATGGAATACACTTTGGGAGAGTCTGCCTTTAGCAAATTCTGAGAAATGGGATAATGATAGTGATCACAGGAATTTAAAAAAGTAATATGTGAAAGTGTCGGCAAGGATTCTGGGCGTGGAAGCCTTAAATAGTAATGTCTAGTGGCTCTCGTCCAAAACATGTTCAGTGCTGATTCTCAGAGGATGTCATGATATTGACAAATAGGGAGTGCAATCTCTGATGGGCTCTGAGCAGGAAGTGATGCAATCTCTGATGGGCTCTGAGCAGGAAGTGATTCCCCCTGCCTCCATGAAAAGGGGCTCAGAAACCTTTCCCACCATCTGGAGCCCCATTAGCATCCCCCGGACCAGGCTGTGGGTGGCACAGAAAGTGCAGACAGGATTTCAGGGCAAAGACTGCAGGTTCAAGAAAGACTCATGACTCTCTGTGATCATGCTAAGGGCTCTTGCACAAGAACAGAAGCTTGGAAGACAAAAGCAACATGGAAGGGAATTCCCTGGTGGTCCAGTGGTTAGGACTCTGCACTTCCAAGGTTCAATCCCTGGTTGGGGAACTAAGATCCCACAGGGTGAGGCTAAAAAAAAAAAAAAAGCAACAGGGAACCCTCAGGAAAGGAAGCAGATGGGACCCATACAGAGGCTTTAGCTATCCCGGTCAAGTTGGACACCAGCTTTTCAGTGAAGAGGAACTAAAAACCAATAAAGAACCCATTGTCTCTCCTTCATGGTTTCTCATGTATGACTGTGTTTAAGACACTGGAACTTGCTCTCATTAGGGGTGTGGGATTGGTCATCCTCAATCCTTATCAATGGCTTTTATCTCTGTCATAAACCTTAAAGTAAGAACCCCTCAGGTATGCTCACAAGGGGATAGCTGGTGTGGGTGGACCAGACAGAGTCATATTCTGGCATCCAGATGGGGCAAAAGTAGGTCAGCAGTGCCCTTCACAGAATGTTGTCTTACAAGGAATAGCATCGCTCACAGAAGGCGTACACTAGACGGTAGACACTAGGGGCTCAAGCATTACCTCACTCATTCATTTGTTTGTTCCATATTCACTGAGTCCACACTATTCCTTGAGGATCTTTTCTTTTTGACAGGCACTGTGACAAGATCTGGGAACCCAAGGTGAACATGACAGACGAGGTCCTGACTCTCATGGGCCTGTGTTCCAATGATAGAAAATATTTCTTTACTTAATCCGGAAGGAAGGATGGAACGAAAATCCTCCATGCCATCCAGCAGCTTATGTCAATTAGTGTCATGACCTATGAAAGGTATAGCACTCCCCCCCGGTCCAAAGGAGAAACCCTAACTGAGGATGTCCAGGTAGCTCCAGGTCAGTAGAGAGTATCCTCATATCACGCTTCTGAAGAAGTTGTCTGGAAAGGCAGGGCTTATCTGGGGCATTCAGTTCTTTGCATATAAGTACTGTTTTGCCAGTAAATGGCCTGGGTGCTGTGAAAGAGCACATTTATTTTTCATTCTCTGGATCGGAGTCATTACTCTAGAAGACAAGGCCTTTTCTGCCCTGATTCGAGATGGAAGCTTGGTCCAGATCTACCCAAGATGATTGGCCATTCCCAGGCAAGTGGGCAGGTTGGTTCTCAAGTCAGATTCCCACTGACGAATGTTCCTGGCACATAATCTTCTCCCTCGCTTTACTCCCCCTCTTCTGGTTTTAAACACAAAAGGCTATTTGAACTACCTTGGAAGAATCTACAGATTACTATTGTGTGAATAAAAAGCCTAATTTCCCACTCTGTACTACTTTCCTTTGTTTCTAGTAATTTTGATTGTACTAAAAATGAAGTCAAGTTTTTCATCAGCTATAATTCTGATTAGGAAAATGACTGTTGCAAATGGATGAATGGTGATGCCAACAGTCAACTAAAAGTTCAAATATCACAGGGAAACAACATTGTACTTTCCTGGGTGGGACTGCAAAACAGACATAAAAGAAAAAAGAGAAATGAAAAGAATAGTTGCAGGAAAAGGCATCTTGACAAATGGCGGACATTTGCCTTAAACTTGGTTTTCATAAGATTCAATGATAAGCATAGAGAGATTTAATACAATTGTGAAAAGTTAAAGAGGCTGGGAAAATAATAAGAGATGGCTTACAGTCCACAGGGATGCATCTCAGTTTGAATGTGTTTTTTCCTTAAACTATTTTGACACCATTTGCTACCTTATTGTCAGTTTTCTTTTTATGAATATGGGAAATGTTACATCTGCACAAATGGCTTCAAAATCTTTCTGCCTGGTCCTGATGGCTCTTTCTAGCTTTTTATTCATTCACTCACTCACTAGATAGGAGAGTACCTCTTATGTCCAAGGCACTGAGAATTTAAGATTTTCAGAAGCTGCTTTCAGAGAGTTTATAATCTAGAAGGGGAAATGAAACGTCACTCAAATACAAGATACAATAAAAAAATATATAGGAAAACTGTGACTGGAAAGTAGAGGAGCGAGAAACTAGTTTTTGCTCCATACTCTTACTTCTGCTCAAGCTTTAATCTGATGTCTCAGCCAGCGTAGGGCTTAAGAGCATGGCCTTGAATCAGACAGCTAGGTTCAGCTCACAACTCTGTCATTGAAAGGCTGGGTCACTTTGGGCAGATTACACTCTTTTTTTTTTTTTTTTTTTTTTTGCGGTACGCGGGCCACTCACTGTTGTGGCCTCTCCCGTTGCGGAGCACAGGCTCCGGACGCGGACGCGCAGGCTCAGCGACCATGGCTCACGGGCCCAGCCACTCCGCGGCATGTGGGATCTTCCCGGACCGGGGCACGAACCCGTGTCCCCTGCATCGGCAGGCGGACTCTCAACCACTGCGCCACCAGGGAAGCCCAGATTACACTCTTTAAGTCTCAGCTTTCCCATGTGTAAAACGGGCATAATAATGATAATAATAATATCCACTTTTTTCTTCCAGAATATTTATATATTCACTTATTTATTTATTTATATTGAAGTATAATTGATCTACAATGTTGTGTTAGTTTCTGGTATACAGCAAAGTGATTCAGTTATACATATATATATATTCTTTTCATATTCTTTTTCATTATGGTTTATTACAAGATACTGAATATAGTTCCCTGTGCTGTACCGTAGGACCTTGTTGTTTATCTGTTTTATATATAGTGGTTTGTATCTGCTAATCCCAAACTCCTACTTTATCCCTCCCACACTGCCTTTCCTCTTTGGTAACTGTAAGTTTGTTTTCTAGGTCTGTGAGTCTATTTCTGTTTTGTAAATAAGTTCCTTTGAGTCATATTTTTAGATTCCACATATAAGTGATATCATATGGTATTTTTCTTTGCCTGGCTTACTTAGTATGATAATCTCTAGGTCCATCCATGTTGCTGCAAATGGCATTATTTCATTCTTTTTTGTGGCTGAGTAATATCCAATTGTATGTAAGTACCGCATCTTCTTTATCCATTCATCTGTCAATGCACAGTTAGGTTGCTTCCATGTCTTGGCTATTGTAAACAGTGCTGCAATGAACATTGCGGTACATGTATCTTTTTTTTTTTTTTGCGATACGCGGGCCTCTCACTGTTGTGGCCTCTCCCGTTGTGGAGCACAGGCTCCGGACGCGCAGGCTCAGCGGCCATGGCTCACGGGCCCAGCCGCTCCGCAGCATGTGGGATCTTCCCGGACCGGGGCACGAACCCGTGTCCCTTGCATCGGCAGGCGGACTCCCAACCACTGTGCCACCAGGGAAGCCCTATGTATCTTTTTGAATTAGAGTTTTCTCTGGAATAATATCCACTTCCAATTTGAGGACTGAATAAGGTAGTAGCTATAAAGCACCTAGCATAGAGTGGAACACAGTAAATGCTAAATAAGTGAAATGTGTCCTGTCATAACTTACCCTTCCTTCTGACATCCCTGCATACATAAATGGTACCGCATTCTCCTGGTCAGGAGGCCTGAACCTCAGGAATTTTCCTTTTTTCTTCTCTTTGGCCCCTTACATCTAGCCACCAAGCTGTGCATGGATCGTCCCTGCATGAGGCCTCTGCATTCCCTCATTCTTTTCCATGCTGCCACCTGAATTTTGTCTGTCACTTAACCACCAGTTAACGTTTCAGAGGATTTACTCTGCAACTGTGTTCTTTTATTTACCTATAATAACCCGTATGAGGTGGGTACTATTATTTTCATTCCCTTTTACAGAAGGGAAACTAAGGTTTAAAGAGGTTGAATACCCAACTCAAGATCACACAGCCAAGAAGTGCTGGCACCAGGGCTGGACCAGACCTGTCCACTCAGTGTGTCCCATGCCATCTCCATGCCCTCAGCCCTGGAAGGAAAACATAGTACCTTTGCTCACATGACCAGTTGTTCTCAGCCCCAGCTCCACTTGTCACAATCCTTCCCAAGAATTATGTAGATCTACAGTTGTCCCCATGAGACGTATACACAGTGGAACATACTCTTTGAAAACCCAAATACCAAACCTTGACTTTCTGCATTCAAGTCTTGACCCACCATTTACTAGCTATCTGACCTTGAACAGTCAACTTGTCCCCAGTTTCTTTCATTTCCCCCCCTGCCCCCAGCTTTACTGAGGTATAATTGACAAGTGAAATTGTAAGATATTTAAAGTGTACATTTTGGTGGTTTGACATTATGAAAGGATTTCCATCATTGAGTTAATTAACAGATCCTTTATCTCAGATAATTACCTTGTGTGTGTGTGTGTGTGTGTGTGAGAGAGAGAGAGAGAGAGAGAGAGAGAGAGAGAGAACAGTTAAGTTCTACTCTCTTAGCAATTTTCAATTATACAACACATTATTACCAACTAGAGTCACCATGTTACACATTGGATCCTCAGAACCTATTTATCTTATAACTGAAAGTTTGTTCCCTTCTACCAGCATCTCCCTGTTTTCCCCATCCCGCAGCTCCTGGTAACCACCATTCTACTCTCTGTTTCTATGAGTCTGACCTTTGTTCTAGATTCCACATCTGAGTGGTACCATGCAGTATTTGTATTTCTCTCACTGGTTTATTTCAGTTGGCATAATGTCCTCCAGGTTCATCCAAGTTGGTTGATGCAAATGGCAGAATTTCCATCTTTTTAAATGCTGAAGTATATCTCACATTTTCTTGATCCATATACCTATCAACAGACATTGAGGTTGTTTCCATACTTTGGCTATTGTGAATTATGCTGCAATGAACGTGGGAGTACAGATAATCTTTTCAAGATAGTGATTTTGTTTCCTTCAGATATATACCCAGAAGTGGGATTTCTGGGTCATATGTTAGTTATCTTTTCAATTTCTTGAGGAACCTCCATACTATCTTCTATAGTGGCTGCACCAATTTACATTCCCATCAATACTGTACCAGAGTTCCATTTTCTCCACATTCTCACCAGCATTTTTTATCTCTTGACCAACTTTTAATTAGGTTATTTGTTGTGTGTGTGTGTGTGTGTGGTTTTTTTGATATTGAGTTACATGAATTCTTTTTCTATTTTAGGTATTAACTCCTTATCAGATATGTAGTTTGCAAATATTTCCCCCCATCCCATAGGTTGTCTTTTCATTTTGTTGATGGTTTCCTTTGCTCTGCAGAAGCTTTTTAAGTGAGATATGTCTTTGTCTTTAAAATGGGGATTGTGATAATAACCAGCCCAGAGTGTTATTGCAAACATTTAAAGAGATAAAATATATAAAGTGTCAAGAAAAAAGCTTGGCACATTGTAGACCTTCAAAGTCTGCCTGTGTTTGAGGAAAAGAATAACATTTTCTGCTTTTTGCTTCATCATTGACCCACTACAGCGACTTTGGGATAATAGGCACTCAGAGTATGAAGATACGATAGCTTTCACAGTCTTCTGAATAAATTAAGGAGATGATGCAATTAGTAGTGAGGGAATCTTGGAATATCAATAGGAAAACTATAAAGTTCTAATAAGTAAAGCCATTTCAATTATTAGTACTGTCTTTTTCCCCCAGCTGATTTTTTTAGATAAAGATTTTTTTTTTAAGTAGTAAATAAGTGTAGTGAGTGTACTGTTAGCTACTCAGGGATTATGAGAGTTAATCTACTCCAGAACTAATTTAGAGGAATTGAAATTGGCCTTTGAGCTACATGCTGGATTTGCCAAGTGAGCAATTTCAACTGGAAGTATGAAAAAGGTAACATAGAGCAGAAACTTTCATGGGTAGCCCTCAGTGATTTGACTGTATCTCATGCCTTACTGGCATGACTGGTGTCTTGTCCACCCTGAATGGGTGAGGAGTTGCCCAGTGAATGCTATGGTTTAAGCCTTGCTATTCTGCGTGGTCACAGTCCAGCTGCAGCAGCGTCTCCCCGAATCTTGTTATAAACATAGTATCTGGCCCACACCCCAAACTAAACAACAATTTGCATTTTTTTTACATCTTTATTGGAGTATAATTGCTTTACAATGGTGTGTCAGTTTCTGCTTTATAACAAAGTGAGTCAGTTATACATATACATATGTTCCCATATCTCTTCCCTCTTGCGTCTCCCTCCTTCCCACCCTCCCTATCCCACCCCTCCAGGCGGTCACAAAGCACCCAGCTGATCTCCCTGTGCTATGCGACTGCTTCCCACTAGCTATCTACCTTACGTTTGGTAGTGTGTATATGTCCATGCCTCTCTCTCGCTTTGTCACAGCTCACCCTTCCCCCTCCCCATATCCTCAAGTCCGTTCTCTAGTAAGTCTGTGTCTTTATTCCTGTCTTAACAAAATCCCCAGATGCTTGGTATGTACATCAAAGTTTGAAAATCAGTGGTCTCGAGGCTGAAAGGATAACAGCATTTGAAGTAGTGTTTCAGTTATATTATATCTTGCTGGCTTCCCTGCTCCACAAAGGGAAAATGGAGCTCTGATTTGTAAGACGAGACTGATGAGGTTCTATACCTAAATCCTCTTTTGAAGATGAACCAATTTCTTGGCATTCAAAAACAACTGGACTGTGGAAAGCAATCTCATTGTTCAAAACGTATATACGCTACTACAAACTGTAATCATTGGCCGATTGGAAAGAACGCTCTAAGCCTCCTTGTTAATTTTAAGGAGAAACTTACTGACTAGGAGGCATACCTGCCTGGCCAAGCTGTCCACAGAGCAGAGCTAATTGCCCGGCCACTAAGACTGCAGAGTGAGTGAGGCTGCTGAGTGGGTGTAGCTCAGAGAAGCCTCCTGTACTAAAGTAGCGCACATTCAAGGATTTTAAATAACTATAAGAAAGACCAATGCTGGGCTCCAAGACTATCAGGGACGACACGTCCTTCCCTGAGGACGTGCATTTCTGGCAAGAGGATTGCACAGCTTATGTTTTTGAATCAACCTCAGAGATCCTCAACTTTGTTTTCCTGGGTTTCACAAAGATTAAGTCACTTGCCCAGGGCAACAGGGCTGATTATTTCTGGATCTACTTTTCCTCATATGAGTCATCTTTAATAATGTAACCTCTAACCTCAAGGTACTAAATTTGACGTAGAAACTGTTCTTATAAATGGTCCAAAAGTAATGGGGGGGGGGCGGGAAATGACAAGCAAAACAAAGGAAGGGAAGTAATAAAGCTAGGCATTGACTATGGAGACAAATGTACTAAAATACTTCAAATATGAGTTAAATTAAGGTTGTCATAATCGTTGAAGCATGTAAATTTTTTCTGTTGAATTGAAGTTATGGGACATGGTTGGAATTTTGTTGACTGTTTTTAAGTGTCATGTTAATCAAATTACTCCAAATGTGTCATTAACTCATGTGTAAAAGACACAAATATTTTTGTAATTAGAAAAAAATATTGCTGAACCATAAAAATCTGTGTTGCCTAAAAGCAAATACTGTTATCTTGGGAAATGTATAAAAGAGAGTAAAACTTTAGCTAAAATGAGACCCAAGATCCCAGGAAGTAATTTACAAAAGCAATTCTTAATATATACAAATCAGTTCAAGCGAAAGAAAATAACAGGCGTTGCCTATTGAATCCCAAACACTTTTGAGCCCTCTTCTGGCCAGTAGTTGGCGACAGAAAATTCAAGACTAAATAAACATCTGGAGAGTAACAAAGGTGAGAAAGCAAATCGTAAATGTATTGGGGCTTTAAAAGAAAAATTAAAACGAAACTGTTTCACTGAATCAGATGAAAAGTTTCTGTAACTTAAGGAGTTCATTTTCTCCTCTCTCGTGTGCTGTATGTACACATGAAGGGAAAACATGTAAGAATCTTGACAGATACTTCAAAGCAACAAGTAAACCTGTTTTTCTTCTGTGCAGAAGGAGACAAAGAAATGTATTCCTTTCTAAATATCAAGAAAATTGGATTACATGAATCCCAGAATATCTTCATACATATTTGTACCTTATTAGGGCATCATACTGGTACTCTCCCATCAGGGTCCCCTTCTGTGCTCCTTTTAAGACTAACTTTGGGGATTATGGTTGCCAGTGAACAATTTAACTGATGGAACCAAAACCAAAGCCAAAACGTTGTCAATAAATGAAGCCAAACTGCCTGGAAATACAGTCTTGTACTGCTGTTCCTTAAGCCATCCTAGGAATCACCAGCCTAGAAACCATACCACAAATAACTTCCATTTCTTCTGGGGACAGCCTCACGTGGATGTTTCTGGAACTACCCAGCATTTAAAGAGTCCTCCAAATAGACAATGGTGTGTCCTAGCACTAACCCCCAATCTTGTGACCAGACCAGGATGTTGACACTTGGGGTAGGGTGGGGAGTTCAACAAAGACTGATGTACGTTTTGGTTAAGAAATGTGTTCAGAATATCCTGCTGAGTAAGCTTTATGTTAGAACAATTGCCACAATTACTTTGAGATTTTATGGCTCTGAATTTGAAAACATTAAAATCTTAACAAAATATTCTGAAGGTAGTGAGATTGCGGCAAAGCAACTCCATTGTAAGTGCCCCAGTGATGAAATTTTTAGAGGTTAAGTTCAAGGAGTTACTGAATGCCTTGCTTATTGCCTTGAAAGAGGGCTGCCTCATGGAAGTAAATTCAGATGGAGCATATAAGAAAGACCCAGAGTCAAGGCTCTGAATGATTGCTTTGTAGGAAACACTCCTAATAAAAAAGTGGAAAACATCAGAAATTATCAGGAACCTTCTACAATTCTACAGAGTGAAAAAAAAAAAGAAGATGAGTCTTGCTCTTGACTACTGATGATAAACAATGCTTAAAAGGCATACACTTTGCAGAAAAAACAAATTTGGGGTATTACATCAAGGCTCTTGTAACCAGAATAAGTTTAAATAGAACAGATCTTCCTTTGAAAGACACTTGCCAACAAGAGTCCATTGAAAATGAATAGTTAAAGCCATGGGGATACTGTCTGCATGGATGATACTACCTCTCTCTGAAAACTGTCAATTTAAAAAAATAAAAGAGAAAACTTTCTAAAACCTAGGTATAAATTCAATTGCAAATGTGATATTGAATGAACTTCACTGGAGAATGTTGTTCTCTCCCCCTAATTTATTTATGCTGCAGTGACACCAGTTCTCACTGGGATTACAATGGTGGACAATCCATTATCTACTAAATCATGTAATAAGGCATATATGCAAATGAGAGTGGATTTGAGCTTGGCTGTATCTAGACTCTCAAAACTGAGCTGTAAAAGGGGGAAAATACAGTTGAATCCAACTAAATATTTTTATAAAAATGCCCTGCTATCGGTCTTCCCTGGTGGCACAGTGGTTGAGAGTCTGCCTGCCGATTCAGGGGACACGGGTTCGTGCCCCGGTCCGGGAAGATCCCACATGCCGCAGAGGCTGGGCCTGTGAGCCATGGCCACTGAGCCTGCACGTCTGCAGCCTGTGCTCCGCAACGGGAGAGGCCACAACAGTGAGAGGCCCGTGTACCGAAAAAAAAAAAAAAAGAAAAAAAAATGCCCTGCTATCGACATTAGTACGTCGGTTGTGTGTGCTTAGGTGTGCATGTGTTTTTCGGGGTAGAGGTATGTCAGCAGAAAGTGAGATGTAGGACAAGCAGCCCCATTCAAACAATCTGCATTATCTAAAATAACTTCATATCACATAGAAAGATGAGAACACGTACATAGGAACAGAGCCTTTAAGGTCTTGCAAGACACAATGACGTGGTTTTTAAAAAGTGATTTTGTAATTGACAAATTACATAAATCTCCAGATTAGCACTTAGATTTCTCTTTTTATTTAATTTCTTCCCTAAAATATAGTACAAAGCCCAAGAAATCCCCAAGTTTTCCAGTGAGTTTCATTAAAAGCTGATTTTCTTTTTTTCAAAGTCATCAGGCCCGAGACGTTAGGTCTTTAACCATTAACTTTACAAGGCTCATATGACTTCCTTTGTATTTATAAACTATATTCTCTCTCCATATTAAAGAAACACTTAATTCTTTTTTTTAATACTAATGGACATTGTATTTCTGCTAAAGTGACAGTGACACAGATAAGGCAAAGAGCTGAGGGGCAGAACACGTCAGGTGGGAAAGGGGTAGACCGTGCAAAATGGCAACTTAAGATTAAAAGGTAGATGTAACACCTTCCCCCTGGAGTTAGGTGAGCCCTTGGGCCAGTGTATAGCAGTAAAGCAGATTTTGTCCTTCAGAAGGGAGATTTTAAAAGATAAAAGCTCCAGGTGAAGTGCAGGGTTGGGGTAGGTTAGGAACAGGGGAGGTGTCTTGGGGCTAGGGGTGATCTGGGCACAGGGAGGGGCAGGCCTGAGAAAGTCCAGTGGAAACGTAGGGTTGGAGGCACTGGGCACAGGTTTGAGGGCTCCTTCCAGCCCAGGCCATGCTACCTCCTGCCCTAAAGCCATTGGATGGGGGCAGAAGCACCTTCCCCAAGACCCACTGTGTTCCAGGCACTATGGTAAATGGTATGGGGTTTTTGTTTGGCAGAGTTGATGATTCCTGGAAAGCCCTCTTCTTGAATTCTGGCAATTTTCTACTTTACTCACCAATTTTCTTTTTTAATTGTCACCTTGTAGGGGTTACTAGCATGTTGTAAGAAATGTAAAGTCCCACACAGATGTAGAGAACAAACACATGAACACCAAGGGGGGAAAGCAGCGGAGGTGGGGGTGGTGGTAGGATGAATTTGGAGATTGGGATTGACATATATACATTAATATGTATAAAATAGATAACTAATAAGAACCTGCTATATTAAAAAAATAAATAAAATAAAATTCAAAGAAAAAAGAGAAATGTAAAGTCCCAGATAAACATCTCCATCCCCACCCAGCTTACCCCCAAGCACCCGTAGCATTGCAACCTGCTGTGAATTCAAGAAGTAGAAGCTAATTTCATCATAGACATAACCATATGAAGGTAGAGGGCAACGTCTCTGCCTGACATCATAGGGCACATTCCATGGAAAGTATTCTCTTTGTGTGGTTGCTTGCCGTTTGTTGTATCTGGCACAAGCTCTTCTTTATTGGGGTGTATAACTGAGAGGTCTCCTCCTTGGGAATGAATCACATCCTGCTTTGGTTAACATGGTAGGATGTTTTCAAAAGCACGTAGCCGATGAGAACTTGGTTTGGCCAGAAATTCACTTGCTCTTTATTGGAATATGCTCTTTCATTTTGATCTTCAGGGAGTTACAAGAGGCTGTATTAGAGCTCTGTGGGTAAGTGTCAAAGATATGAGGGAGAATGGGTGAGTCGATGTCTCCGTGAAGGGTAGGATGGAATTCTGGAAGGCCAGTGGGAGTGGGTGGAAGAGAGAAGTATTGATCACAGCCAGAATGAGCTGGGTTGGAGCGAAGAGGACACCAAGAGGTGGTTGAGGGGAAGTTGAAAGAAGCCGTCCTTAAAAAAGAGAGGTTTCAGAATGGAGGAGCTATAGGTAACATTTACATATATTTTTAGAATAAAGTAGAGAAAGTTACTTTGTAAAATAAATAAATAAATAAATAAATAAATAAATATTAGTGATAATTGAAGACACTCTTCTAAATTAAAACCAGTTCTCTTAACTTTCTGTTTTCTTCTTGGGTCACGTTATGAACTCTTCCCGTGGCCACATGGCATGTGTACTTTTAGTTTCAGGGACTGCTGACATTCCAGGATATGGCCGTAGATTTCTCTCAAGAGGAGTGAGAATGCCTGGACCAAGATCAATGGGAATTGTTACAGGGATGTGATGTTAGAGAAGTATAGGAACCTGCTCTCCGTGGGTGAGGATACCTTCCTTCCAGAATTCCTTATCCACCCACAGCGTTTAAGAGTCCTTCATTTGTAGAATGTCTCCTGGAATCTTCTGCTTCCTACAATAGGGTTTCAGATTGCAATGTTTCAGGAAAGATTGGGAGTTTGTGGGTATAATTTATCTTATTCTTTTAAAATTGCAGCCTCCCTTTTAATATACTTGGTAACTGCTTGGGATGTGTCTATATGAATTGTGTACTATATGCTTCTGTTATAGTCCTTACAATATTTTATTGTCTTATCTTCTGTAACAATTTTCCATGGATTCTTTTGGCTTAAGGTACACTAAAAGGGAGATTGCAATTCTGGGACTTCCCTGGTGATGCAGTGGTTAAGAATTTGCCTGCCAATGCAGGGAACACAAGTTCGATCCCCGGTCCGGGAAGATCCCACGTGCCACGGAGCAGCTAAGCCAGTGGGCCACAATTACTGAGCCTGCAAGCCACAACTACTGAAGCCAGTGCACCTTGAGTCTGTGTGCCATTTATTTTTGGGAGGATGAAACCACCTCTGAGTGATTAAAATTTAGACCAGCTAGTCAAAATGCTTTATCACCTGTTCTTCTAAAACACTGATAAATGGAACAAGTTTTACTAGAGATAACAGTGTAATTGTATTCTGGAGTTCCTATCGGCAATATGGTTTATGACCTTGATGCTGGATCACGACATGTTTATTGTATAACTGCTATTAATTGTCTGTTTGTTCAACGATTAAAGTTTCATGTGATCTGAGTTCAAAATAAATAAATAAATATATTTTTAGGCTTAACAGTTATAACTGTGGTCCAACTCAAGACTGTTTTGAATCGCTGCATTTACTTCCCAAATTACCATTAAAATGACTATCAGAACCAGGGAAGGAGGCATCTGCCTTCCCAAAAAGGTCAAGGAATTTTATGCAGATACAACAGAGTAGGACCCTGATTAAGCAAGCCTTCCTTGAGAAACTGACTTTCAAATTCCTTCTAGGAAGTAGCAGAATGCCCCTAACCCTAAGGCTTCCAACTGCAAGTATCTAAAGTAGGACAAGAGAAGGGGTTTCAGGACTGGAAATGTGGCCATGGTGTGCCTGTTGATCACATCTTTGGCGTCCAGAGCAAGCTAAGGAACCCCAAGCACAGGTTCTGATTCATAAGAACTCACCCAGCTGGAAAGTAAGAAATATTGTAAAATTGTAAAAGCAATGTGACACGTTAAGGAAAAAACAAACAATGTAACATCCCGAAGTCAACTGAAGTGTGTATTAAAAATTAGACAGGCAGCTTGAGGTAGTACTTCAAGAATTTGGGCTCTGGAGCTAGCCTGATTGAGTTTGATTCCTGGCTTGCCACTTCTTAACTGTGTGATCACCAGACCCTCTGTGACTATCTTCTTCTCAGTGAAAAGAAGATAATGATAGCAACTCATGGGGTGAGGATGGAATGGGTTAATACACGAAAGCACTTAGCATAGTTCCTGCAATACAGTTCTCATTCAATAGGGGTTTGTTATCATTATTGCATGGGAAAAGTATCATTTTAAACAAGAGAACATTATGATTTATTTGACAAAAAGTCTTGTGACAACCAGCTAGATATGAGAATAAACATTCAACTCTTTCTTTATATTCTACTCTAAAATAAAGTCCAGCTGAATTAAGGAGCATAACTATGCTAGAAGAACATATATGTGAATATTTAAATATTCTTGTGGTAGAGAGGGTCTTTCTAAAAAAGTGGGAGAAAACTGGAAAGAAAAGGAGAATGGACAAAAAACATAAAAACATAAAAAGATGATGAATTTAATGGGTAATCAAAGGAATATAATCTAAAATGAAACAGCGTTTTTCACTTCTCAGATTGGCAGTGCTGTTTAAATGACCATATCCAGTATTGGTGAGTCTGCAGGAAACAGACTCTCTCCCATCCTTCTGTCAAAAGTGTAAATTGACTTGACTTCTCTGTAGAGCAAATGTTTAATACCTATCTAATGTATATAACCTTTGACCTAGCTTTTATACTTCTAGGAATGTAATTTTAAAAGATATTCTGAAATGTGAAAAGAAAATACATTTAAATGCAAACATATTTTTGCAGCATTTTTTAAAATAGCAAACAATTGGACCACCTTAATATCTTGTAACCCACTCTTGGTTAAATAAATGTTAGTACATCTTTGGTGACCTTGAGAATGAACCTCACAGTTCTCAAGGGAGGTTAGTTGACTAAGGCCCCCAGGGGTTGCTCCGAAATGCATCGCCTCCTTATGGAGAACTGGAGAAATACAATAGCCATTCAATATATAGGCATTCAAATAATGTGGCAGGCACCCTCTCACCATACACAAAAATAAACTCAAAATGACTTAAAGACTTAAACATAAGACATGACACCAAAAAACTCCTAGAACAGAACACAGGCAAAATATTCTCTGACATAAATCGTACCAATGTTTTCTTAGGGCAGTCTCCCAAGGCAATAGAAATAAAAATAAAAATAAACAAATGGGACCTAATCAAACTTACAAGCTTTTGCACGGCAAAGGAAACCATAAACAAAACGAAAAGACAACCTACAGTTTGGGAGAAAATATTTGCAAATGATGTGACCGACAAGGGCTTAATTTCCAAAATATACAAACAGCTCATACAACTTGACAACAAAAAAACAAGCAACCCAGTTGAAAAATGAGCAGAAGACCTAAATAGACATTTCTCCAAAGAAGAAATACAGATGCTCAACAGGCACATGAAAAGATGCTCAACAACGCTAATTATTAGAGAAATGTAAATCAAAACTACAATGGGGTATCACCTCACACCAGTCAGAACGGCCATCATTAAAATGTCTACAAATAACGAATGCTGGAGAGGGTGTGGAGAAACAGGAACCCTCTTACACTGTTGGTGGGATTGTAATTTGGTGCAGTCACTGTGGAAAACAGTATGGAGGTTTCTCAGAAAACTAAAAATAGAATTACCATATGATCCAGCAATCCCACTACTGGGCATATATCCAGACAAAACTATAATTCAAAAAGTTACATGCACCCCTATGTTCACAGCAACACTATTCACAATAGCCAGGACATGGAAAAAACCTAAATGTCCATCAACAGATGAATGGATAAAGAAGATGTGGTACATATATACATTGGAATATTACTCAGCCATAAAATAATGCCTTTTGCAGCAACATGGATAGACCTGGAGATTATCATACTAAGTGAAATAAGTCAGAAAGAGAAAGGCAAATACCATATGATATCACTTATATGTGGAATCTAAAATATGACACAAATGAACCTATCTATGACACAGAAATAAAGTCAGGGACATAGAGAACAGACTGGTGGTTGCCAAGGAAGGGGGTGGGGGAGGGATGGAGTGGGAGTTTGGACTTAGCAGATGCAAACTGGTATATATAGAATGGATAAACAACTAGGTCCTACTGTATAGCACAGGGAACTATATTCAATATCCTGTGATAAACCATAATGCAGAAGAATATGAAAAAGAATATATATCTATAACTGAGTCACTTTGCTCTACAGCAGTAACACAACATCATAATTCAACTATATTTCAATAAGAAATATACAAGTAATGTGGCAGGAAAATAACATAATGACATAGAAAGACGTTCCAGCTGTATAAAGTGATGTGTGTGTGTGTGTATATACAGATAATATGCACGGTGTGATCTCATTATGAGGGAAGGTAAGTGTAAATATAGGCATAGACACAAAATACTAATGTAATTTCAGAGGTGAAATTATGAGTTATTTTTATTTTCTGTTTTTCATCTGTCCAAATTTAATTATTTCCCTAAGAGACATGTGTTACTTTATAAAGAGAAAAGAAAATAGTTAAGGATATTTGAAAATGAAACTGTGTTTCTTTGTACTATTTTTTTTTTTTTTTTTTTTTTTTGCGGTACGCGGGCCTCTCACTGTTGTGGCCTCTCCCGTTGCGGAGCACAGGCTCCGGACGCGCAGGCTCAGAGGCCATGGCTCACGGGCCCAGCCGCTCCGCGGCATGTGGGATCTTCCCGGACCGGGTCACGAACCCGTGTCCCCTGCATCGGCAGGCGGACTCTCAGCCACTGTGCCACCAGGGAAGCCCTCTTTGTACTATTTGATTCAACTTTTTTTGCATTTTTCTCCATGATCTAATACTCATTTATTTGCTGGCAACTTAACATTCAAAGTGGAAAGTGAGATATTTTAAAGAAATAACTAATTTCTGGATCAGAGTAAGAGTTTGATGTCCTAAGCATGAAAGTTGTTCCTCAAAAAGAGTTATTCTTGAAGACTTCATTAAGCTGTTAGATAGGTAAATGGTGTTATGGGTGAATATTTTCTTTAAAAATTGGTACAGATGAACCTATTTGCAGGGCAGGAATAGAGACGCAGATGTAGAGAACAGACGTGTGGACACGGTGGGGGGGGAAGGAGGGGCGGGATGAATTGGGAGATTGGGACTGACATATATATGCTACCATGAGTGAAACAGATAGCTAGTGGGAACCTGCTGTAAAGTGCAGGGAGCTCAGCTCGGTGCTCTGTGGTGACCTAGATGGGGGGGATGGGGAGGTGGGAGGGAGCGCCAAGAGGGAGAGGATATATGTATACATATAGCTGATTCACTTCATTGTACAGCAGAAACTAACATGACATTGTAAAGTGACTATACTCCGATGAAAAAAAAATTGTTTAATGTTGCTGTAAAGTTATCTTGACAAACAACATGGCATTCACCATACAGCCATTGAGAAGACATCCACCAGACCCCCCGATTTTCCTGCCTGGCTCAGTGGATTTGGGCCAAAGCATAGATTGCCCTCCCTTCCAGGACAGTGCTCTGGCCTTTGGCTTCCTCTTGGTACCTGGAATCAAGTCTCTTTCCATTGGTGGCCTCCAATGGAGTTTGCATTTGATCAAGGCTAACCCACCGTTGCCTCTCCCAGGGTGGGTATCCTCCCAACTTTGCCTTTGCGTTAATTCTTACCTTCTCCCTCTTACTCCGCCTCTTACCCTAATGTGCTTCCGGGCGGTAAATAGACTCTCCATCTTCTTATTTTCTGTCAAAATAGTTTTCTAAAATTCCTTTCCTAGGTCTTTACAGCCTTGACAGTTATAACTAGCCCATCTGGACAGCCTCACCTGACGCATCTCTCTTTAACCTTCTGAAGATAAATTCCATCTGGCCTTGAAATACCTCATGGATGGTCCTTAAACTGAATACTGAAGAGTCCACACTCGCCAGTGATACATACATCTCCAAAGTTTGGCCTTGTGCCCCTAGACACGCCACTTCCTAGTGGAAATGAGGGGTTATTTTCTCTGTGCTACCCCTCCTTACCATCCCCAGGTCTTGGAGGATAGGAACCTCTCTCTGGCTTCCCGTGAACCCACACTCTGACCTTTCTCTTTTCTAGCCTGTCAAACATAACTTCCTGTATCCTATCCCCTCCAGGTACCAATCTGTGGACTATGATGCTGCAAGCAGGAAAACCCAAGGTTTTATGTACATCAGGATCATACAAGGAGGATTTTCAACAGACAGTGGTCTCTATCCCACCCACACAAGTTCTAATTCAGTAGTCCAGGGTAGTGCCAGGTGTGAGGCCTTCAGTGGTCCTTATGTTTCAGTGCACATCAAAAGAACTTGGGGAGTTTTAGAAAACACATGCCCAGACACCAGTCTAAGCCGCCTGCAGGTGTTCAATGAACCAGGGCGAGGATTTGTCATCTTGTTTGCCACGATATCTCAATGCCTAACATGCATCAGTGGAGTGGTCTAGTACAGCTGTACAGACTGAGCAGTGTCAGGGGGAATGTAATTTACCAGAGATTATTGATTTGTGCAATGTGGTGGTGGAATAAGCATTTAATAAATAGTGAGTAACAAGTGATTGGGAAAGAAAGTTTTTCTAGAGCTCTTACTCTCCCTCTCGAGTAGCAAAAAATATTAATGATTAAAAACAGACCAGGGACTTCCCTGGTGGTCCCGTGGTAAATAATCCACCTTCCAATGCAGGGGACTCAGGTTCGATCCCTGGTCGGGGAACTAAGATTCCACATGCTGCAGGCAACTAAGCCCAGGCACCTCAACTAGAGAGCCCGAGTGCCACAAACTACAGAGTCCATGTGCTCTGGAGCCCACGCCACAACTAGAGAGAGAAAACCTGTATGCTACAACTAGAGAGAAGCCCATGTGCCGCAACTAAGACCCGACGCAGCCAAAAATAAGATAAAATAAAATATTAAAATAAAAACAGACCAAATTTAGGGAAACCTCTTATGATAGGCTGAGGAATGGACCCCAAATCTGTTCATATCTGGGGGAGTTCCCTAGTGATCCAGTGGTTAGGACTCGGTGCTTTCACTGCCAGGCCTGGGTTCAAAACCCGGTGGGGGAACTAAGATCCCTGTGCAGTGTGGCCAAAAAAAAAAAAAAATGTTCACATCCCAAACCTGAAAACTGTGCATGCCTTACGTGGCAAAAGGAACAGATATAAAGATTTTTTTAAGTTTCAACTTGATTGAGGTATAATTGACATATAAAACTGCAAGATATTTAAGTGTACATCATAGTAATTTGATATACATATACATTGTGAAAGGATTCCCGCCATCTTGTGAAAGGATTCCTGCCATCTATTTAATTAACACATCTATCACCTCACACACATATATATGTGTGTGTGTGTGTGTATATATATATACATATATATATATGAGAATATTTAAATTCTACTCTCTTAGTAAATTTCAATTACATGATACAGCGTTGTCAGCTATAATCATCATGTTTTCTTTAGGACATCGGGCCTTATTCATCTTAGAGTTGAAAGTTTGTACCCTTTACTACCCTCTCTCTATTTCCCCCACACCCAGTCCTTTCTCCTCTGTTTCTGTGAGTTTGACTTTTTCTTTAGATTAAGGATCTTGATATGAGGAGATTATCCTAGATTATCAGGGTGGGCATGATATAGTCATATGAGTCCTTATAAGTAAGACAGGGAGGCAGGAGGGTCAAGGTCAGAGAAGAGATGTGATGATGGAAGCAGAGGTCAAAACAACGTGATTGCTGGAAGGATGCTGTGAGTCAAGAAATGTGGGCAGCCTCTGGAAGCTGGAAAAGGCAGGAAACAAATTCTCAACTACAGCCTCCAGAAGGGATGCTGCCCTATCGACACCTTGACTGTATCCCAGTGAGACTCATCTTGAATTTCAGGCAGAGAGGTATATTCATTTACTATTGCTGCGTGACAAATAGCCACGCACATGGCAGCCTAAAACAACACCCATTTATTATCTCGCAGTCCTGGTTCTTTGCTTAGGAGTGCACAGAGCTGAAATCAAGGTGCTGCCCAGGCTGAGCTTTTGTCCGGAAGCTCTAGGGAAGGGTCACTTCCAAGTTCATTCAAGTTGTTGGATGGATTCAGTTCTTTGGCAATTGAGGTCCTTTTTTCTTTGCTGGTTCTGAGCCAGGGGCTACTCTTAGCTCCTAGAAGCCACCATATTTCTTACCACACGGCCCCCTCCATCTTCAAGCCAGCAATGGTACATCAAATTCTTTTTATGCTTCAAAATTCTAACTTTCCCTTTGGTGACCAGATGGAGAAAGCTCTGCTTTTACAGGGCTCATGGGATTGGGTCAGTCTCACTGGACAATCTTCCTTGGCAATATAATGTAAGTCATGGGGTGATAGCCATCATAATTATAGGTCTGCCTACACTCAAAGGGAAGGGGACAATACAAGGACAAGGGTCTTTAGGGGTCATTCTTAGAATCCGGCTGCCGCAGGAGCTTCAAGGATAGCCCTGGTAAGCATTAGAAGGGACTCTCTTCCTGACCCAGGCAGAAGGCTGGCACTGGGTGCCTGTCCTGAGGACCACAGCAAGCAAGCAGGGCAGTTCCATGCCAGAATGGGGCTTCTCTTACGTTAGCTGTGGATGAACTGATAAGGGGCCATTAGGTTTGACTGTGGATGGGGAATGGGAGGTTGAAATAAAAGGGGGAAATAAAATTATTCACTGATTTTAATCATTAGGGCTTTCTCTTTTGCACACTCTTGATTTTTAGATGACTACTTCCATTAGTATTCACTTGGTCTTACATAAATGTCTGCAGTATTTCATAGGGGCTTGAGTCAAACCCTAAGGTTCCTCCCTTCATGCTTTTCTGCCTTCTCCCAGGCCCGACCACTCTCTTATCAGCAGACTAAAGGGATTCACATTTTGGCAACAAATATTATCAAAGTCCCATCTTGAGATCAGATTCCCATGCAAATCAAAGTACTGTAAAAAAACAGGAAGAAGACCACAGAAATATGAAATCTTTCTTAAGCAAGTTCTTTATTTTCTTTAAGCAGTGGCTTCCTACTCATTTGACCAGTCTGATTCATTTTTGGTTTTGAAAAAAAATCACTGAACTTTAAAAATCCCATCCATTTTCACGTGACTTAGAAATCTTCTGAGAGCCACCGATTTCTTCAATCACTCTCCCTTAAGTAATTCTTATTCTGTTTCTAATCGACAGGGTTTTCTGACTTTCTGCCTTCAAAGTGATTTGGCAGACAGGGATCACAGAAGCCTCTTCCCACTTCATTTTATCCTGAAGTTCCGCCACCCACCCAGAGCGTTTGCAGGAATTTAGGGTTATTTTTGTCCTATCTCGTTAATGCCAAAGAACAATGCTCTGGTCCCATTGCTGAAGTTCTCGGGAGCATCTGCTAAGTTACTTTTGTATTCATGTCCTGTTATTTCCTGTCATTTCTTGCATCTTCACAAAGTTATTCAGTTTGGAATTCTTGACTTGTGTCCTGATATTTGCCTCTTCCTTGAACAGGAGAATTTTGGCCCTTCTCTCCTAAAAGCAAATTAATAGCTGATTGGATCTTTAATACCCTTCCCCACCTCCACCTTCCCCATGAAAATCTGAAGAGTTTTATGATTGGGGATGGTCACATCATGTCTTATCAATAGCCTCTCACTATACATTTTATGAAGGAGCATTATGGAAATTTTTATATGTGTAAACATGAAAAGCAAGCTGTTAAGAATGTAATGCCCATGTATAAGCGCTGAATGCAAGCCCAGGGAGTTTCTTCACGACACGCTGGAGGTGGGAATTAGGTCATACTCTTCTTCTGTTGCCCCTTTATGCCCCTTGTTCTAAGCTTATGTCCTTCATTTTGATACAAACATTTTCTCAGTCATTTTCTGGCTTCACATAGCAGGCACTGATATCTGACAGAGTTTGAAGAATTTAGAAATAGCTGATTCTTTCTGCTCCTCAAGCATGCTTTGTTCCATGGGGTTCTCAAGGGAACAAGAAAGATGAGAACCCATCTACCATTTTACTACAAATTGTCCCAGGGCCCAATTTGTCCATAGTGAAGCACTCTGAAAAAGCTCAGAAGCTGTCCCCTTCACATCTCAGACCTGAGTGTGCCTGTGAGGAGGAGAGGAGAGAGCCAGAGGACACAATGGCATGGTTTGTTCAAGGACTCAGGCTCTGCCTCGACTGACCCAGCCAGCCGCAAGAAGAAAGGAGATGGGGGGTGCACAGTTTCGTGATATATCTCCCCCTAACCTCCTGCTTTTTCATTACTGGCCTTCTTTCCATCCTTGAAATACACCAAGCTCTTTTCTCTCTCTGGACCTTGCATTTGTTAGTAATGCTCTTCCCCGAGAAAGTCACTTCCCCCTCAATGTCCGGTCCTAACTCAGATGTCACCTCCCCTGAGAAGTCTTCCTCACCCATCCTAGCCAAGAATCATTCCTGGCCCTCTGCGCACGTGAGCCTGTTTCATACTCTTGACGGCACTTACTGACAAAGTGTGCGTGTTCGTTACTTGCCTCCCTCCCTTAGAATGTCGGGGGTACTGTCTTGCTCACTGTCATATCTCCAGCACCTAAAACAACACTTGGCTCATGGTAGAAACTCAGCAAGTACTGGTTGACCGGTTGCCAGAGACCCCATTCACCAGTATACATAATCCACTCCATGTCTTGAAACCTGGCCAATCAGATCAGCATTACTTCTTCTAGGAGACAAGCGAGGAAGATGTATTGGTTACTTATTGCTGCATAGCGAATTATGCCCAAAAATAATGGCATAAAAAATGATCATTGATTGTCTCAGTTTTGGTGGTCAAGAATTCAGAACTGGCTCAGATGGATGGTTCTTGTTCTGGGTCTCTCATGAGGTTGCAGTCAGGATGTCAGCTGGAGCTGCAGCCATGTGAAGGCTGAATGGATCTGGACAGTCTGCTTCCAGGAAGGCTCGCTCACAATGTCGTTAGCCAGAGGCCTCAGTTCTTCCCCACACAGACCCTGCCATAGGGCTATATAAGTGTTTTAACAACATGGCAGCTGGCTGCCCTTGAGTATATGATACAGAGAGAAAGGCAGAAGCCATAGTCTTTAATGACCTAGTCTTGAAAGTGACATAGCATCACTTCTGCCATATTCTGTGGTCACACATTCCAACCCAGGTATAATATGGGAGGGAACTACACAAAGGTGTGAATACAAGTGGTAAGGATTATTGGGGGTCTTCTTGGAGACTACCTACCACAACTTTTTTCACGCCTACATTGCTTAGATTTTTTTTCTTCTGTAGAACTGATTTGCTGTGAAGGATTAGGTTGAAGCAGACCAGGGGACACAACGACTAGGAACTTAACCACTGACTGTTGGGCTGAGGGTGGAGTAAACCTGTGTGCAGAATGCAGAGAAAAATCCAGTTTGGCAGGTGGAACAAAGTATCTGGGGAAAATGACAATCGGTAACAGTATCAGTTGTAGAAAATTGTTGAGAAGACATGGAGGAGGGCCCACGATGTACAAAAGGGTGCCAAAAAGTGGATAGGGCCCAGTGATGGGGATGAGCAGACTAGGGATGAGCAGACTATGTTTGAAGATTAAGGCAGAAAGACATGGAAATCCAGAAAGTCTATAATGGAGTATCGGGCTCCAGATCCATCCTTAAGGTATCAACACAGGACTCTGATTCTGGAAGGGTTTCACTGAGTCCTTTACTGGTTCTTGGTCATCCTCCATTCTGTTCCCCTCAAAAATGGTTCCAAAGGTTCATTTCCATTTCCTGAGTCGCAGAAGATTCCTTACCTCCTCCTTTATTGAGAAATTTGACATCAATGTTCTTCCTTTACTGGCTCCTTTCTACAGCCAAGAGAAGCGTGCAAATCTCTCCGATACTAAACAAAACAATAAAACCTTCATTTACATTCTAAAACAGCTAGGAACTGTCCACCATCTTTACTCCCTTTGTCATGCAAACTCCACACAGAAGTCCAAACCACCATTTCTCTTTCTTTACATCCCATTGACTCTAAAATCTAGTTCATTTCCTGCTATTTTGATACAATTCCCAGGTCACTAAGTAGGGTCAAGACATCCATATTTTACTACAATAGCTGTTTGCAACCCTTATCATCTAGGGCCTCTCTGTTACACCCAACAAGGACAACATGGACCAAACTTTCTTTACTGAGCTCTCTCAGCCTTTGGCTTTCTTGACGTCCCTCCATCATGGCTCTCCTCCTTCCTGTAACTGCTCCTTCTGAAAGACCCTAATGTTTTGCTTTTGGATCGCTGCTTTTTTCTCCTACAATTTCCATGTGACTGATCCACTCTCATGATTTAAACTGTGACTTATATGCCTATCATGGCCACCTAGATCTCCCAGGTCAGACCTTTCCTGGGAGATTCAGATTCCTATAGTCAACAGTCTATCTGTCTTCTCCACCTGGATATCCCCAGACACAGCACCGTCAATTGTCTACAATATAACACATCACTCTCCTCCCTATATCTGCTTCTCATACACATTTGCTCTCATCGGTTAGCAGCACCACCTACCCCGGCCCATACTAGGAAGCAAGGTATCATGCTTGATGGCTTTCTTATCCTCATCCTCCCATTCAGTCAAACAACGGACCTGCTGGTTTGACTTCTTTGTTATTTAGTGATCTCTTTCTCTCCATGTCCCTTACCCTACCCTAGTTCAGGCTATCATTTGTTCTCTCTTGATTACTTTAGTAGCCTGCTATCTGGTCTCCCCTCTTCTCTTTACACCTCCTTAGAACTTTCTTTCACAGAGTTCCAGAGTGCTCTGTCTACAAATACAAATTTGACTGTGTCATGGACTGAAACCATGGCTTTCCCATTGTCTTCAATCTAAAGTAAAACTTGCATCACATTGCGTACAAGATGGTCTGGGAGTTAGAGCCTTCTTGCTGCCTCTTTTATTTCATCTTCTTGCATTTCCAGTAATGCTGCATAGCACATGCTTGCATGCATACAACACTCTCTTTTCTTTCTGCTTGCTTTTGGAAATGCTAAACCTTCTTTGTGGAATACACATTTCCATTTTGCCTGACTAATCCCAGCTCCTCCTCTCAAGTTCATCTCAGGCTAACCTCTTGCAAGTTGACTTACCCGACCACCTCCACCTGCCCTGACAGTCCAGACACCCTCATCCAGAGTGCCCTGATAACCTTCCACTTGTCCCTGACAATGCACTCACCCCATCTCTTCAGAGGCCTCCCAGCTCCGTAAAGGCAGAGACTGTGCCTCTTGTCACTGTATCCTCAACTCCTCGCCCAGTACTTGGAATATCAGAGGCTTCATTAACATTTTTGTTGATTAATGCAATGAACTGCCTGAGAGGCTTTTTCTCACTTTCCATTCTAGTGTCAGAATGTAGAATGTCCTCTGTGATGCCTTTGGAGAACTGATAAAAAATGAATGTTCTCAAGGACTCAATCCCACATCAGCCCCCAGGACCACGCGGGACATGATCTCACAGGTGCTATAACAACGGCAGAGGCAGGAAAGAAGCATTATGCCTCAGGAGGTGGCATCTCCAGGCAGTGACACGCACATGGATGCTGCCAGGGCTAAGGTACAATGAAGCCGAGAGGGCTGGGGAGAACCCACAGTAACCTAAAAGTGAAAACACACCTGGATAAAAACCTGCACTTTACAGCCTTCCTTGCAGAAAAGTCTGGTCATGTGACTAGATTCTGGTCAGCGCGACTCCAGTGAAAATTTTGTGTTAAATGCACATAAAGTGTCCTTAAATGGAGCATGTGCTCTTCCCTTCTCCTTTCTGCCAGCAGGAATGTGGACACACTGATTGGGTCTAGGCTGCCATCTTGGATTCATGTCTGACGACCTCACTATATCCCTGGACTTGAAGGCATAACGCTTTCACTTATTCAAGATTTTACTCAAGATTTGTGGAAGAGGAGACATCTATATAGGCAGAGTGAGCTTACGAATAGACGATGGTGGCCGATGAATACCACAGGAACATTCTTTGGCATTTTGAAGAAAAACAATGCTCACGAATGTTCTCATGGCTTCTGATGGGGTCATTCTGATGGGGTCTTCAGGCCCCTCCTAGGGATGTCTGTGTATTTAACTCAGTCTTGTGTGGTGTAGAGCTACAGTCAAAACTGACTAATGAAAGGGGTGGGATGGCAATTATGAGTTTGACAGATGAGTTTTGGGGTGATGAGTTTCCTGGAATAGTTGAGAAGCCCAGAAGGCCCCCCAGACCATAAAGACCCACCTCCTGAATCCATTTTAAGACACGGAGGGGGATTTGAATGAACAAACACCCTTTGAAAGTTGCCAATGCATAAGTCATCCATACTTTAGTGATAATTGCTTTAATCGCACCAATCATTTGCAGTAAGCAACTTCAAAGGAATGGAGTTTGCATGAGGGCAATGGTGAAGAGAAAAAAGATGGTGGTTCATTTGGGAGAAGACAGGCTTGGGTGGGCCTTTGTGCTTTAGCATCTGCCGGGCTGGAAGGAGAGCAGTAGGACAAAGGCTGGGAAACAACTTGGTCCACGTCCCAGTTTGACTCAGGGCTCCATCAAGGCCACTGTGCACTGGAAATCACCTCCATGCTGTCCTGGTACTTCGATGCCTGGGAATGCCAGAGCTGCCATGTCAGGACTTGTCCAGAGGCTGTAAATCATGACCTAGTCTGAGATGACCTGGGCCTTTGAGGGTGGCAACCATTTAGTGAGTGTTATTGATAAGGAAACTGAAGATCAGTGAATTTAGGTAATTCACACCGGTCACAAGTAGCCAAGCAGTCTGACCCCACTGGGTCTGACTCCAAAATACAGATGTCCATCCAGCTCCCCCTCACTCTTTCCAGTAGTTAGTGGAAAGATGAGAAAAAGCAGAGGCTGAGAAGTACCAGTTTCCTGCTGCAGAAAGACACAGAGAGACAGCCAGGCCCTTCCACCCACTTGACCTCTGTTCCCTGGTCTCTCACCTCTTCCCCCTTCACTTTTTCTGTCATTCTTGGGAATTTTCAGTGCTTTCCAAATCTGGTTGCTTAGGGAAATTTTGAAAATATGAATTCAGGCTCCAAGCCCAGGAGACTCTATTCTGATGGCTTTGGTGACTGTGATATGCAGACCAGGCTGAAGCTAGGAAGGGATTAGGGTAGGGAGAAGCCTCAGACATCTCCTTCTAAGATGCAAAGGCCTCCAGTGTGTGTAAATTCTTTATGACCCCCCCAAAACATCACTCCTGTGGAAAGCCAGTGGGATAGGTCGAGAGAAACCCCATCCTGTTTGGTGGCTGACTATGAAAATTTAATTCTTTCAACAGATCTGGAAACCAAACATTCCTTAAAATGCATCCTGGGTATCCTTAAAAACCATGATGACTTAGGAAAACATAGAAAAGTAGGTGAAGTTTGCCTTAGTCTGTTTTCTTCTTTGCTTTCCTTTGAACAGGTGCCCAGGACTCTAATTCGGTCCCACAGATGCTCTGAACACGGATTCCTGCACCTTTTCCCAACCTTGTGCTTTACAGGCAATGCATCTTCCTCTTCTCTCCACCTTCTTCACCCCTAGATTCACCTTAAATTCAAACATCCTCATGTTTGCTTAGGCCAAGAGAGTAGTCATTCTCAAAGCAAGCTGAAAAGTGGATGCCCTTTGAGGTACTGGTGACTTCATACTTTCCTGGAGAGTACCATATTTCTTGACCTTTCTTTCACCCTTTCTGTTTCCTTATAGGGTTGGTTGTACGATCTTAGGAAGAGGCCATATGCTAAGAAAATCAATAATTCCCTTGAGGAGACTCAAGAATTGAAACAACTATAACACAGGAAGTTTGGTATTTTTGAAGTCTAGCTATTGGTGACCAAAGATGAAAGTGTAGACTAGACAACAAGCCAATTTTTCAGTGTCAATCTGAATCCATTGCCTTGAAGTATTTTTGAATAAGATAATTGCATATCATGCTCTGTTCAAGCAACGTGGCAGTCATTTGTTAATACGTGTGCATTCGAGGATGGTGGAAAGATGGGCAGAATGCATTCCCGATTATTCCTATTCAGAGAGGGAGTTGTGAGATGGGTCATTCAAAGTCAAACTCTACTTAATTTAAGGACGCACACTATTTTTAGGGGTATCAGGAGGTTTGCTTTATGATCACAGAATGTTAGATGCAGAAGAGACTTTTCAGAGTGTATCTTTCTTTGGCTGATAGCAAAATTGGTTTGCCATCTCTGAGCACTCCTGCCAGCTCACAGGAGAAAAAGGTAGCTCCGATGATTGCTATGCATTGAGGGCTGGGGAGAGAGGTTAATCATTTTCAAAACAAATGGAGAAGAGCTGATACTGGGTGTCCTCCAGAGTTTTTTTTCCCATACCCTTCAATAATGAGCAAAATGGGATCAATTTCTTATGGCCAAGGATCCTACTGGTATTCTCGACAGGAGATGTTTAGTGCTTCATTTATGGAAAATGTATTCAGATCTCAGGGGACCAGTTGTTTACCACAGTCATTCTTTGTTTAAGATACACCACCCTAGATGGTGAGAAAGGCCAAGTAATTGTTCCCGGAATACTCATCCTGCTGAAAGAGAGACAACTGCAGGAGTCACAACAAGTTCATACACACTGTTGGGTAAGACCTCTTTGTGAATATTAGGCAACAGTAAGATGCTCTTTCAATTTTCGCCAGCTGGGCTCTCCAATCTCTGTATGTTCACAACCTCTTTTTCTACTTGGCTATTATATCTTGGACATCATATAATAGCTCAAGGTCCTCTGGCAACACATTTCCTCCCTAACTCAACTTTCACTGCCAACATGTACTCACTGTGACACTCATTCTTTGAAAGGTTGGCCCTGCCGTGCAGGTTTTTATTTTCAATCCAAACATTTATTTAAATCATGAGGTCCTAGATTTTCCCCTGCCATAGCCCACCACTTTATTGGGATTCTGTGTTTATAATAAAGCTGTGATTAAGGAGCATATTGAAAATGGGTCCAAAGCACCAAACCTATAGAGTTTAACTCCCCGATCATAAGACAGGAGCTCAGTCTGTTCTTGGACCTTCTTGATGTTGGCCGGACAGAGATGTGGGTTTTGAAAGACAATGTATTAACTTGTCTTTGGGTCAGGGCCCAGCCTGCAGTGGGAGTTGCTGGAGGCCTGACAGCCTTTGTAGGGTCCTGGGGTGGTGGTGTTGTGAAAATGAACTAGGACAAGAGATATTTTTCCCTCATGCAGTGTTTTTTGTTTTTTTTTTAGCTGTATTTATTATTTATTTAATTAATTTATTTTTGGCTGCCTCGGGCCTTAGCTGGGGCATGCAGGATCTTTGTTGAGGCAGGCGGGATCTTTTGTTGCAGCGTGCGGGCTCTTCGTTGTGGTGCACGGGCTTCTCTCTAGTTGTGGCGTGCATGTTCCAGAGCACGCGGGCTCTGTAGTTTGCAGCACGTGGGCTCTAGTTGAGGTGCATGAGCTCACCAGTTGTGGCACACGAGCTCACTAGTTGTGGCACGTGGGCTTAGTTGCCCTGCCGCATGTGAGATCTTAGTTCCCTGACCAGGGATGGAACCTGCGTACCCTGCATTGGAAGGCAGATTCTTTACCACTGGACCACCAGGGGAGTCCCTTATGCATTGCTTCGTATCAGATGAACTTGTAATCAAAACTTTTCCCTTTATATCATGCTTTGTCCTTCTCAAAGTACGTTTACATTCAGCAACCCTCCCCTGCTGCTGCCGTGAGTTGGCATGAAGAGGGTGAAAGCATGAAGAGCTTTCTTGGGTGCCTATTAGATGATGACCCCACCCACCTCCCAATCCTCACAAACTCTTTACCATCACCTGCCAGGAGGCCACTGGGCTGAATCTCCTCATCAGCCACCATTAGGAAACTAGGACCTCCCCAGCGGCCCCCGGGCCACCCATCTTCCAGACTCCACTCACATACAGCACTGTATATCGCCTATCATGGCCTCACCACCACTCTGCCCCCAAAGCAAAACCTTTCCATGGGACCCTCTCAACCCTCATCAGCAAAATTTCCTGTATCTTTTTACCAGAATATTCCCTCACCTTCTCACCCTTTCTGAATCCTGGATCCACCCCCAAGGGCACTACTTTCATTGCAGCTCTCTTTAGTGGTGACGGTTCTATCCCCTGACGTGTTGTACTTGTCTGAAAACTTCCAATTTGGTTAAATGCAACTTTCTGAATTTTGAAAGCCTGCACCAGAGAGCTGGATGTGGCTAGAGAAAAACACACATCTATGTTGACGGCTGCCTTTTAAATTCCTAACCACTAACGTCATAAGACACAAGCCAGCCCACAGACTACCCTGGTCTGTCCACTTAGCCTCACTCCTAGGTGATTACTATACTCCCACTGCCCCCATTTGGGGCTGATGTCCTTAATTCTTATTTCACCGAAAGATGGGAGCCATCAGGAATCTCCCATAAGTCAGTGGCCAGCTGGCATCTTTCTGTATATCTCTTGCTTGTGTTTGGACATAGCCCTTGGACATAGCTGACACTTCTAATTGGAATATAGTTGCTATCTTGACCTTAACATGTCCCAAACCAAACTCATACATCACCCCATGACAAAAGCCTGTAACAGAAACAACTAAAAGAACCTGTTCTTCTTGAAATGTTCCTCTTTCAAGAAATGACGACTTCAGTTTTTAAGGCTAAAAACCTCAAAATCACCCCTGAGCTCTTTCTTTTTTCATTCCCCATATTCAATCCATAAGCAAATCCTATCAGTTCTACCTTCAGAATATATCCAGAATCTAACTATTTCTCCCCCTGGACCCAAGCCGCCACCACCTTAGCCTGGATTACTACACTTGACTTCTAAAATTCTTCCTGCTTCTACTGTTGCCTCTCTATGCTCTCCTTCCCACATAGTAACCAGAGTTAGCCTTTTCATAAGTACATCACATCTACTCAAGGCCTGCAATAACTTTCTACTCAGAGGAAAAGCCAAAATCCTTGCAAAGGTCTCCATGGTCTAGACCTCTGTAACCTCACTGCTGACCCTCTGTCTCCCAGGTTCCCTCTGCTCCAGTCTTACTGGCCCTTGTGCCGCTCCCAAATCCTCCAGCTGAGAACTTTCTCCAGGATCTTTAATCCTGCTGACCTCCCTGCCTAATTTGTTCTCTAACTTCAGGTCTTTGCTCAAAAGTTAACCTCTTCCTCACATTCTATTCCTCACCTTGCTTTCCCTTTGGTTATCGTCACCATTGGAAACATAGCATTTTGTTTGTCTGGTTTGTATCTTCCAACCATCCCCCTGCCTGGTCTTCCTCCATAAGGGTAGAGGGTTATAGGTTTTGTTCGTCGACATGTCCCTAGTGATTTAGCAGAGTAGGTGCTTGATAAATATGTTGCATAAGTAAATACATTTTATTTATTTTTTCATTTTTTACAGATTTTTGTGACAGTGCCTGTCACATTTTAGTCACTGGAATAGATGCTCTTAAGGATACAAAGACTAATAACTTTTTGAAACAAAAATCCTAAATATTCTGCCCTTGCAGGATAAATGATCTGAATATTACACTTTATGTAAAAGTGCTCATGCATCTGGAAGTAAATACATTTTAATCTTAACACTACTTTTTGAAATCATACAAGTAATGAAATCAATAATTTCTAAGAGGCCAGGCATTGCATTTGACATTGGAATAGGTTTGTTGGATTATTCTAACAAAAATACTAGATGCAAATGATTTACCAGGTAAATATTATTGATTTTTATTATCAGGTAAATTATCATTTATATTGTGGAACGTTTAATGATGACATTCTGCATTACATTCTTTTTCTTACCAAGTAAGTAAAAGTATTTAAAAAACCTTCAACAAACCACAAAGTCTGGTTTTTACTGATTCAGGAATGGCTCTGTTATAGCCATTAAAGCAAGATTACTCATTGCACAAAAATTATTTTCAACCTGGTGTTTGGTACAGAAGTTAGAGCAATTATCAAACTAGTTTTTACATACAGCGGCAGGTTCCCTGTGGAAAACATATTTCCACTTATCAAAAATGACATTTTCTCGAAAGATTTGAACATTATGTCTCCAATACCAACTCTCTTCCTGAAGAGAATTTGGAGGGAGCCCCTTTTTTCATGTTGACAACCTCCAGATTTGAATCACTCATCAAAAGATTGATCATCATTAGACAAATGCATAATGTCGTGAATTCCAACTACTCTTTCTAGAATTTGAGACTCCTTAAATTCACATTTCTGCCTTGGCAGTCAATTTATGATCTGCATAAACAAGAAACTCATTTTTTCTGCAATTTGAATATGGCCTTCAGGCCAAAAAATTGTAGCATCAATTTTTGAAAGGCTCTTTGGAGCTAAATTAAATCTTTAAGATTCTTGATTCAAGCTGGATGAAGTTACCAAAAGTATCTTGCCTTTAAAAAGGTGTGCAATAAATAATTTAAAATTTTGCATGTACTATGATTTACAATTCCCACTTCTAGAACTTTATCCTAAGGAAATAAGTCCTATAAATCAAACTTAAATAGAAAGTGTGCAGGCTTTGGAAATAGACAAAACTGGCTTCTGACCCCAGCTCCAGCATTAATACCATGTGCACTTATATAGCCCTTTCTGTTTCAGTTTTTTCATCTTAAAATGGGAATAACATTACACAGACCTACTAGAGAACGGACTTGAGGATATGGAGGGGGGAAGGGTAAGCTGTGACAAAGTGAGAGAGAGGCATGGGCATATATACACTACCAAACGTAAGGTAGATAGCTAGTGGGAAGCAGCCGCATAGCACAGAGAAATCAGCTCGGTGCTTTGTGACCACCTGGAGTGGTGGGATAGGGAGGGTGGGAGGGAGGGAGATGCAAGAGGGAAGAGATATGGGAACATACGTATATGTATAACTGATTCACTTTGTTATATAGCAGAAACTAACACACCATTGTAAAGCAATTATACCCCAATAAAGATGTTAAAAAAAATGGGAATAACATTATATATTTTTCAGGACTGTTGTAAGATTCAGGTCTGTGTGTGATATATACATGAATGGAATATTATTCAGTCCTAAAAAGAATGAAGTACTGTTACATTGCTGCAATGTGGATGAACCTTGAAAACATTGTGCTAAGTGAAAGATGCCAGATACAGAATCACATATACGTGATTTCATTTATATGAAACACCCAGAATAGATAAATCCCCAGAGACAGAAAATCGATTAATGGCTGCCAAAGACTGGAAAGAGTGAAGAATGGGGAGTGACTGCTTGATGGGTATGGGGTTTCCTTTTGGGGTTTTAAAAAAGTTCTGGATCTAGATAGGGGTAATGGTTACACAACATTGTGAATGTGTTTCATGCCACTGAATTGTACACTTTAAAATGTTAATATGGCAAATTTCATGTTTTATATATAGATAGATAGATTACTATTATAAAAATGTTACTTAAAAAATAAATTGCAAGATTGTGTTTACAGTATAATTGTAATGTACAGTCATCTATATCTATACACACACATGCTGGAATTCATACATCAAAATATTAGTGGTGGTTATTTCTAAGTATGATATCACAGGTCTTTTTTTTAACATCTTTATTAGAGTATAATTGCTTTACAATGTTGTGTTAGTTTCTGCTGTATAACAAAGTGAATCAGCTATACGTATACATGTATCCCCATATCTCCTCCCTCTTGCTTCTCCCTCCCACCCTCGCTATCCCACCCCTCTAGGTGGACACAAAGCACCGAGCTGATTTCCCTGTGCTATGCGGCTGCTTCCCACTAGCTACCTGTTTTACATGTGGTAGTGTATATATGTCAATGCTATTCTCTCACTTCGTCCCAGCTTACCCTTCCCCCTCCTCTTGTCCTCAAGTCCATTCTCTATGCCTGTGTCTTTATTCCTGTCCTGCCCCTAGGTTCATCAGAACTATTTTTCTTCTTTTTTTAGATTCCATATATATGTGTTAACATATGGTATTTGTTTTTCCCTTTCTGACTTACTTCACTCCGTATGACAGGTGTTTTTTTAAACCACCTATGTTTTCTTCATTTTTTTCAATAAATATGTATTATTTTTATAATAAGAAATGAAGTTTAAGAACAAAGAATCAAGCAAACAAAAGTGCTGAATAAATGAAAAAGATGAAATTAGACCCAAGACTGACTTGTTCTGTAAGTTTATAACATAAAAGTGTTCAGCATTATCTCATAATTGCTACCTGCATGCTCACAGTTCTGAACTGTGCTTTGCTGGGTAGAACCATTCTGCCTCGTGCACCACAATTTATGAAGAATCAAGTCCCATACTTAACATCTAATTTGCAAATCAGCATCGTAAAGCATAAGCCTAGAGAGTAAGCAGGAATAATTGCACCTAAATCATGACATGACAAGATAACTCTAATGCTTACTATTACCATATAATATATATATATATATTACCATATATATAGCTATAAATGCTCCATTAAAAATAATTCCCCTGCCCCTCTCCTCCCCGTGAAAGCCCCAAATACCAGTGAGTTTAAAAACAAGATATTTGGCAACTCTATTTGTAATTGCCTTTATTTCTCTCAATAACCCTGTGAGGAAGACATCATTATTTGTATTTTACACACAACAAAATTTGGACTCAGGGTGAGTAACTTCTTAGGGTTCAAAACGCTAGTAAATGGTGGACTCAAAGTTCAGACCTCAGGCTTGCCTTTCAGGTGGGAGCCTGATACTCATGTTCTGCCCATGGTGACATACTGCCTCTTATCATCTGCTGGACGGGGAAGCAGATGTTCAGAGAGGTAACCTGACTGGGCCAAAGTCCCAGCAAATGTGTGATTTGACTTGGGATTTGATCCTAGGTTTCCCAATTGAGTGAATTTTCAGAAAATTCAGGGACCTCTCAGGCTTTTCTTAAGGGTATTAACTACACAAATACCAGTGCTTCAAGAAGGACACAAAAAGACCACAATACAACACAACCTCAAAGAATGAGTGAAAAGATAACTGGCACTTTAGAATCAATGTATTCAGAGGCCAAGAGAATAATGATTCAAATAAGAATAAAGTTCTGACATGAGGTTGTAAAATGTTCCAAGTTCAAGCAGATGCAAATGCTTTATTTTAAATGGTATGATGATGTAGGGATAACACTGAAATGAGATTACATTAAAACTTGAGCTGCCATGCAAAGTGAATGAGCCCTCTTAAAGACAGAACTTGGTATGAGCCTTGCAGGCATTGCCCGCTGCCAGCCTGGTGTACCATCCAGGGTCTTTGTTCGGAGAACATAATCCATGTGCTATAGCAGATTTTGATATTTGAGCCACCCCCTTGTCTCTAAGGATAGCCTAAAGGAGAAGCTTATCTGGACCAAGTTCTCTAGCTACGTTTGTAGGAGTGTGTTCAGTGTGGAACTTTTTAGCCTAAAGAGAACTCATAAATCATTTTTGTTCATTTGCAACCATTTCTAACATAGCAGATTATTCACCCAGACGAATCTATGCTGGGATCTATTTTGCAGGCTCCTCCATGCTTCTGAATACCTTGCAAACCCTGCTCCGAGCCCATCTGGGGATTCTCTAAGCTACGTGTCAGCCAGGTGGCCCTTAGTTCCCTCGTTGCGTCATTGCAGGCACTGGTGCTAAAATTACATTTCTTCCCTGAGTCTCTGCGCACCTCACCCCTTCTTCAAATATCTGACCTACACTTTTTCTCCAATAAATAAGTTCAAACTCTGTGACTTGACCTCCCGGTTCTTCCGTGTCTCACTTTGTTGCTTCTGCCAGCCTGTGCCTCCTCTTCTTGTCCCATCTCACACCCTCTTCCCTATTGTTCAGTCTCTCCCTCTGCTTGGTCTCAGCTGCCCTTGTATTTTCGTTCTCAGGATTTCTCATGTGCTTCCAGTCATGACAGCCCTTCTGCCAGGATCACTTTCCGACTGAGATGCCAGCCTCTCTCTCAATCTTACATTTTCAATCTCTGTAACGTTCACTTCCTTGGAGAAGCCTTCTTATGCTCCTACCTCATGGTACCACCATCATCTCAGAACCCCACTCGGGTCCGTCCCTTGGTCCCCAGACAAACCAATGAAAGGCTAGAATTAAACTAACTAAGGAGTCTCCTCCCTGAGATGAGTAACTTGGACACACTTCCAAGCATGAGAAGGTAAACCAGAGAAGCACTGCTTCCTCATTCATTCATTCTTTTTTTTTTAATCTATTCCTCAGTATATTTGCTGAGAAGTCATTATGCATCAGACAGTGTGCTGGGTAACTTGTGTGTGTGTGTGTGTGTGTGTGTGTGTGTGTGTGTGTGTGTGTAATCATGTTTATGTGTGGGTCATAAAGACTCATGGCAGAGTTTCCCAAACTTTCTTGGTCACAGCACCCTTGGTGTCACAATAATATCTTCATGACACTCCTAGGCTGAATGTAATAGCTAACAGTTCTTTTTCTTTACTAGTTAGGTTAGAAACAGCTTAAGAAATACTTATGGATCACCAACTCAGTAGACGTTTGAGCTATACATAAATTGAAAGAAAAATAATATTTTTATTTCATTTCTAAATAACCACAATTATTTACCAATGGGATGTTGAGCACGGCACAGATTCTCAATCCTTTGACTCAGATTGGACACAGCATCCCTTTCCCTTGACAGAGCCAGACAAAGGCAAAACAAATGGGATTCGTAGAGACACAGCTCCAGCTTCACAAAGCAGAGGAGAGAAGAGTGTGTTCAGAGCTGGGACAAAAGCCTAATGGCTAAGACACACTGGCAGGCATGGCCTTGAGGGTCCAGGAGACTTTCCAGCTCATGGCTTGCTTTCTCCATAACAACACTGTTGACATTTGGGGCCAGATAATCTTTGATGTGGTGGCCCCTATGCTTTGTAAGATGTTCATCAGCATCTCTGGCTTCTACTCATTAGACGCTAGGAACACCTGCCCAGCTGTGATAACCAAAAACATCTCTAGACATCATCAAATGTCCCCTGGAAGGCCAAATTACTCCCAGTTGAGAGCCACTGAGCTAAGCCCTTTCCTTGTGTTCTGTGAGGAATTCTTGGACTTTTAATAATCTCCCCTTTTCCTCTTAAGCTATTTCAATTTAGTTCATATTACCTGCAACACACAGAGTCCTAAAAGCTCTCCTAACATTTACTGAGATGCTAAATATGTCTCAGGCCCTGTGCTAAGCACTTACAGGCATCACGTACTTGAAGTCTCCCCAACTTGCACCTGTGAGTCAGGTGCAAGTTTTTGTCCTCATTTTACAGAAGAGGAAACTGAGGGCCTGAGAGGAAAGTCACCCCCGTCACTGAATGAAGCAGGCATTTCAGAACAATGAGATGCTACTGCAAAGTCACCACTGAGCCATGTGACCGGCAGCTATGCTCTTGTCCCAGCCCCTCTGCTTATATTGGGTTGAATTATATGAAATTGCCATTTTGATAGGCCAAAGGAGGTCACATATCAGCTACTTCATTTGGTTCAAACAAATACTCCTGCCCTTTGCCAGGAATGCCTGCCCCATCCACAGATCCTAGCCATCCTTCAGGCCAATTTCTATTCCTCCGTCTTCTGCAAGGTCTTCCTACACCATGCCGGCTCACAGAGATGCATTCTTTTGTTAGGTCTGTCACAACAGAGAACCACTGACTGGGCTGCTTAAACAGTAGACATCTGTTTGCTCACAGTTCTGGAGGCTTGAAGTCTGGGATCAAGGAATTGGCAGGGTTGGTTCTTCTGAGGCTTCCTTCTCTCCTTTGCTTGTAGATGCTTGTCTTCTCTCTGTGTCTTCACATGGCCTTTTCTCTACGCCGGTGTATGTGTCCTAATTTCCTCTTCTTATGAGAACAGTCAGTTGGATTAGGGCACACCTTAATAACCTCATTTTAATTTATTCACCACTTTAAAGACCGTATCTCAAATGCAAATCAAGACTACAATGAGCTACCACCTCACACAAGTCAGAATGGCCATCACCAAAAAATCTACAAACAGTAAATGCTGGAGAGGGTGTGGAGAAAAGGGAACCCTCTTGCACTGTTGCTGGGAATGGAAATTGATACAGCCACTATGGAGAACAGTATGGAGGTTCCTTAAAAAACTAAAAATAGAACTACCATATGACCCAGCAATCCCACTACTGGGCATATACCCTGAGAAAACCATAATTCAAAAAGAGTCATGTACCACAATGTTCATTGCACCACTATTTACAATAGCCAGGACATGGAAGCAACCTAAGTGTCCATCGATAGATGAATGGATAAAGAAGATGTGGCACATATATACAATGGAATAATACTCAGCCATAAAAAGAAACGAAATTGAGTTATTTGTAGTGAGGTGGATGGACCTAGAGATTGTCATACAGAGTGAAGTAAGTCAGAAAGAGAAAAACAAATACCATATGCTAACACATATATATACATAGAATCTAAAAAAAAGTTAAAAGGTTCTGAAGAACCTAGGGGAAGGACAGGAATAAAGATGCAGACATAGAGAATGGACCTCAGGACACGGGAGGGGGAAGGGTAAGCTGGGACGAAGTGAGAGAGTGGCATGGACATATATACACTACCAAATGTAAAATAGATAGCTAGTGGGAAGCAGCTGCATAGCACAGGGAGATCAGCTCGGTGCTTTGTGTCCATCTAGAGGGGTGGGATAGGGAGAGTGGGAGGGAGATGCAAGAAGGAGGAGATATGGGGATGTATGTATATGTATAGCTGATTCACTTTGTTATAAAGCAGAAACTAACACACCACGGTGAAGCAATTATACTCCAATAAAGATGTTAAAAAAAAAAAAGACCATATCTCAAATACAGTCACATTCTAAGTACATGGATTTGAGACAGCAACATATGAACTGGGGGGGAGGAGGGGACACAATTCAGCGCATAACAACTTTTCCACAGATGGGGGTGGGGGGATGTTTCAGGCAGTGATGGCGAGCAATGGGGAGCAGCAGCAGATGAAGCTTCGCTGGCCCATGCTCAGTTCTTGCCGTGAGGCGGGGCTCCTAACAGGCCAGCGGTACTGGTCAGCGGCCTGGGGGTTGGGGACCCCTGGTCTAGAAGATTCACTTGTCTCTCAGTCATATCTGTCTTATCTGGATCTTGAAGTGTTTTGCTTTACACAAGTGTGGCTATCTTGTCCCTTCAAGAAGTCCATATGCTTACTAAAAGCACTCCCTTCCCCAGACATAGCACATTGCTAGGTGCACATCAAAAAGATATTATAAAGTTAGGGTACCTTGAATACTCTGGCCATATTAAAGCAGGAAGATTGATTTTTTTTAAAAATCCAAGGATTTCTTCTGACTGAAGCTTCCATGGCTCATTGTTCTTTAAAACCAGTTTTTATGCCATTAAAACATTCTTTGAGGTCTCTTGAAAATGTTTATTATTGCCTTAATTTTCCTCATGATGAACCAGCACCAATGCTATCAAGAACTGAGCTTTAAAAACACTCGAAACTGATTTTCCCTGCTGGAGATTTTCAGTTCTAACTGCTGATGAAGTAAACATGGGCTCTAAGACTCCGGGAAGAGAAAGAAAAATATTAGGATCAAAACAGATAAGTAAACGTCTACGAGCCCAACCCACAGGCCAACTGAAAATAGAGCTCAAGCATGACCACTTTCTTAGCCCAGCAAGAGTGACTTTGAAGAGTGGCTGATGGATGTCCTTGCTTGGGAAGGAAGTGTAAGTTTACAGAATAAATGTAAATATATTCATTCTAGGGAGTTCTTTTCAAATTCACGTTGTCTTTTGGCTCTGGTCCACAGCGTGTCTGGACTGAAGGATTTAGCGTGAAGGATTTAGAGCTCTGTGTTCCGAACGGTCATTGTGTCTTCTAGAACATGCAAAAATGTCCAACTGATAACATTTTTATTTGACGGGAGAATATGGCGAGCAGCCCCTGCCCCCAAGTTTCCCTGATGAGTTGCCTCTGTGTGAGATTTTATTAACCATATTGCTGCAGTTGTTTGTTTGTCTTCTTGCAGCAAATACTGATTGGGTAGCCGCTCTGTGCTGGTTTGTGATTCGATTCCACCCTGCTACATTGTCATTAACTACTTTGGGTCTAGGACCAGCCACAAGATATAGGGAGGCAATAGGAGTGGTGATTAAAAAGTGGATTCTGGGACCAGACCGCCTGGGTTCCAAACAGACTCCAACACCTCCTGCCTCCTTGGCTGTAGGCAACTTTGCCTGTGCCTCATTTGTAACACACGGAGAATCGTTTATTATTATTATTATTATCCTCATTATTTGTTGTGATAATGAATGTATTTGAGGCACATGATTTACTTACTGTAGCTCCTGGAGCTTCATAAGAGCTGAGAAGAAATTAGCTGCTACTGCCATTCCTGTTCTTCAGTAATATATTTGAAATTTATTTTCTTGGTATTTTCTGCTACTCTCCCTCTTTTACTTGGGCCATTACCATCACAAACCACTGCTTTGGGGAAAACTTGCTGCAGCAGAAGGAAGTGAGAAAAGGCTTTTGACATTCAGATGCAAAAGAAGAGGCAGAAAGAATTTATGGTGAGTTGGAACCGCCTTCCACCTTCTGAGATCAAACTTTTCCCTCAGTGAGGGGAAGGTGTGGCAAAGACATTCTAGGAGCCTAAGAAAGGGGGACCCTCGTGCCTTGGGGTGAAGGAAGGGGATAATCCAGAGGGTCTGGTGCATGACGTGGACTCTCAATAGATTTAGGGAGACTTAAGAGCAGATACTAGGTGCCCTATAGAGGCTGGAAGTAGACAAGTCTTGGCCAGTCTCTCAGAGCTCCCTGTGGCCAGTGCAGGTGGGTGAGGTGGGGAGGGATGAATGAGTCTTTGTGTGAGGCACTAGCTTTAAAGATACACAAAGTTTGACTCCATGGGGACTTACGGACAAGACCCCCAGAAGCAATGTGCTGGGGTCCTACGTGGACTATATCGGAAGATGAGAACCCCCTGCCCAGCAGCCTTATCTCAGCATGACATAGGACCCCAAGAACTTAGATGTAATCATGGTGGGGACGGGGAGGATGGGTTGGGGGAACTTGCAACAGTTATTACTGAAAGTTTTTGAGGGCAGAGACCATTACTTAATATCCTTACAGAACCTGGTATGTAGTAGGTGCTGAATAAACTTTGTATTTGAATGACAGGCGCTGAATTAGATGCTCCGGCTATACAGATAAGAAGGCAGGATCCTTGCTCTGTGGGAGCTCAGAACCTAATGTGGACACACACACACACACACACACACACACACACACACAGTGGGGTAAAGATAACAGAGGGGCAATGAAAGCACTGTGGAAAAAGCCCCCAAATCTTATTGCAAAGCTTTAGAGAGGGAGAGACGTTGGCACTAACTCACGCCAAGGGCATCTCCAGCAGAAGGAGTAACATGTACACAAATACAAAAGCAAGGAACAGCACGTTATGTTTGAGGAGTGACTGAGGATCAGACAGCACCAAACCCAGCCGACATTTCACTTCCTGCTAGAATGAAACAGAAACTGACAAAGGACACACGTGCCCCAGAAGGCTCTCCGGGGCAGGTTCTTTTTTTAAAAAATTCTTTTAATTTTACTTTTTATACAGCAGGTTCTTATTAGTTGTCTATTTTATACATATTGGTGTATATATGTAAATCCCAATCTCCTAATTCATCCCAACACCACCACCTCCGTCCCTGCTTTCCCCCCTTGGTGTCCATACGTTTGTTCTCTACATCTCTATTTTTGCCTTGCAAACTGTTCATCTGTACCATTTTTCTAGATTCCACATATATGTGTTAATATACGATATTTGTTTTTCTCTTTCTGACTTACTTCACTCTGTATGACAGTCTCTAGGTCCATCCACGTCTCTACAAATGACCCAGCTTCATTCCTTTTATGGCTGAGTAATATTCCATTGTATATATGTACCACATCTTCTTTATCCATTCATCTGTTGATGGACATTCAGGTTGCTTCCATGACCTGGCTATTGTAAATATTGCTGCAGTGAACATTGGGGTGCATGTGTCTTTTTGAATTATGGTTTTCCCTGGGTATATGATTAATAGTGGGATTGCTGGGTCATATGGTAGTTCTACTTTTAGTTTTTTAAGGAACTTCCATACTGTTCTCCAAAGTGGCTGTATCAATTTACATTCCCACCAACAGTGCAAGAGGGTTCCCTTTTATCGACACCCTCTCTAGCATTTATTGTTTGTGGATTTTTTGATGATAGCCATTCTGAATGGTGTGTGGTGATACCTCATTGTAGTTTTGATTGGCATTTCTCTAATGATTAGTGATGTTGAGCATCCTTCCATGTGTTTGTTGGCAATCTGTATATCTTCTTTGGAGAAATGTCTATTTAGGTCTTCTGCCCATTTTTGGATTGGGTTGTTTGTTTTTTTGATATTGAGCTGTATGAGTTGCTTGTATATTTTGGAGATTAATCCTTTGTCAGTTGCTTCATTTGCAAATATTTTCCCCCATTCTGAGGGTTGTCTTTTCATCTTATTTATGGTTTCCTTTGCTGTGCAAAAGCTTTCAAGTTTCATGAGGTCCCATTTGTTTATTATTGTTTTTATTTCCATTGCTCTAGGAGGTGGATCAAAAAATATTTTGCTGTGACTTATGTCAAAGAGTGTTCTCCCTATGTTTTCCTCTAAGAGTTTTATAGTGTCCGGTCTTACATTTAGATCTTTAATCCATTTTGAGTTTACTTTTGTGTGTGGTGCTAGGGAGTGTTCTAATTTCATTCTTTGATATGTAGTTGTCCAGTTTTCCCAGCACCACTTATTGACAAGACTGTGCTTTCTCCATTGTATATCCTTGCCTCCTTTGTCACAGATTAGTTGACCATAGGTGTATGGGTTTATCTCTGGGCTTTTTATCCTGTTGCATTGATCTATATTTCTGTTTTTGTGCCAGTACCATATTGTCTTGATGACTGTAGTTTTGTACTATAGTCTGAAGTCAGGGAGTCTGATTCCTCCAGCTCCATTTTTTCCCCTCAAGATTTCTTTGGCTCTTCGGGGTCTTTTGTGTCTCCATACAAATTTTAATATTTTTTTGTTCTAGTTCTGTAAAAAATGCCAATGGTAATTTGATAGGGATTGCATTGAATCTGTAGATTGTTTTGGGTAGTATAGTCATTTTCACAATGTTGATTCTTCCAAACCAAGAACATGGTATATCTCTCCATCTGTTTGTGTCATCTTTGATTTCTTTCATCAGTGTCTTATAGTTTTCTGCATACAGGTCTTTTACCTCCTTAGGTAGGTTTATTCCTAGGTATTTTATTCTTTTTGTTGCAACGGTGAATGGGATTGTTTCCTTAACTTCTCTTTCTGATCTTTCATTGTTAGTGTATAGGAATGCAAGAGATTTCTATGCATTAATTTTGTTATCCTGCAACTTTACCAAATTCATTGATTAGCTCTAGTAGTTTTCTGGTGGCATCTTTAGGATTCTGTATGTATAGTATCATGTCATCTGCAAACAATGACAGCTTTACTTCTTCTTTCCCAATTTGTATTCCTTTTATTTCTTTGTCTTCTCTGATTGCTGTGGCTAGGACTTCCAAAAGTATGTTGAATAATAGTGGCGAGAGTGAACATCCTTGTCTTGTTCCTGATCTTATTGGAAATGGTTTCAGTTTTTCACCATTGAGAATGATGTTTGCCGTGGGTTTGTCGGATATGGCCTTTATTATGTTGAGGTAGGTTCCCTCTATGCCCACTTTCTGGAGAGTTTTTATCACAAATGGGTGTTGAATTTTGTCAGAAGCTTTTCCTGCATCTATTGAGATGATCATATGGTTTTTATTCTTCAGTTTGTTAATATGGTTTATCACATTGATTGATTTGTGTATATTGAAGAATCCTTGCATCCCTGGGATAAATTTCACTTGATCATGGTGTATAATCCTTTTAGTGTGTTGTTGGATTCTGTTTGCTAGTATTTTGTTGAGGATTTTTGCATCTATATTCATCATCTGTAATTTTCTTTTTTTTTTTTTTTGTAGTATCTTTGTCTGGTTTTGGTATCAGGGGGATGTATTCTCATAGAATGAGTTTGGGAGTGTTCCTTCCTCTGCAATTTTTTGGAAGAGTTTGGGAAGGATGGGTGTTAACTCTTCTCTAAATGTTTGATAGAATTCACCTGTGAAGCCATCTGGTCCTGGACTTTTGTTTGTTGGAAGATTGTTAATCACAGTTTCAATTTCATTACTTGTGATTTGTCTGTTCATATTTTCTATTTCTTCCTGTTTCAGTCTTGGAAGGTTATACCTTTCTAAGAATTTGTCCACTTTTTCCAGGTTGTCCATTTTATTGGCATAGTGTTGCTTGTAGTAGTCTCTTATGGTGCTTTGTATTTCTGCAGTGTCCGTTGTAACTTCTCCTTTTTCATTTCTAATTTTATTGATTTGAGTCCTCTCGCTCTTTTTTTCTTGATGAGTTTGGCTAAAGGATTATCAATTTTGTTTATCTTCTCAAAGAACCACCTTTTAGTTTTATTGATCTTTGCTATTGTTTTCTTTGTTTCTATTTCATTTATTTCTGCTCTGCTCTTTATGATTTCTTTCCTTCTACTAGCTTTGGATTTTGTTTGTTATTCTTTCTCTAGTTCCTTTAGGAGCCTTTAGGTGTAAGGTTAAATTGCTTATTTGAGATTTTTCTTGTTTATTGAGGTAGGATTGTATTGCTATAAACTTCCCTCTTAGAACTGCTTTTGCTGCATCCTATAGGTTTTGGATCATCGTGTTTTCATTGTCATTTGTCTCTAGGTATTTTTTGCTTTCCTCTTTGATTTCTTCAGTGATCTCTTGGTTATTTAGTAATGTATTGTTTAGCCTCCACGTTTTTGTGTTTTTTACATTTTTTCCCTGTAACTGATTTCTAATCTCATAGCATTGTGGTCAGAAAAGATGCTTGATATGATTTCAATTTTCTTAAATTTACTGAGGCTTGATCTATGACCCAAGATGTGATCTATCCTGGAGAGTGTTCCGTGTGCACTTGGGAAGAAAGTGTAATTTGCTGTTTTCGGATGGAATGTCTGAAATGGCAGGTTCTTGATTAGTTAGAATTGAAAACCTTCTCTAAAAACACTGACTTTTCAGGCATGTCCCTGCCAAACATGGGATCTTTCTTAACAAATCACTATGGAAGCCAAAAGGAGAAGTAACCTGGAGCTTGGACAGTTGGACGCTGGTTCTGGCTCCATCTCTTACTAGCTCTGTGATTCTTACCAAGTGATTTAACCTTCTCCCACCTCTGAAAGACACAGTTCATCTATTACCTGAGAGTAAACAGAAAAACGGCAAGACTTGCCTGAGATTTCATCTTGGTGTTGCTCAGAATGGCTCTGATCAGTGGGCTGGAAGAGGCAAAGGGGTAGAGTCAAGTTGTTTTCAGTAGAAAGCACCCCACTGAATCTGACAGATTCACTCAGCCAGTTAGAACAAGCCCATATGCTTAAGGCAGAAAAATGCAGAATGTACCAGAAGAACTGAAGGGAGACCAGTGGGATCGGTGAATTAATATTTATTGAACTACTTTTTTCCGGGCATTATTAGGGAGGGTGGGAAAATATAGATCCACAAGGTACCGTTACTATTCTTAAGAAGATGACAATTGTTCATGGGAAGAAAGCATAAGGGGACAAGGAGTGCTGAGACAATAGGACAGATTGTACCAAGACTTGGTGAACACAGAGAAGGGAGCTCCCCAGCTTACCTGGCTTCAGCGGAAGCATGAAGGGGGAGCCACATGGAAGGGATGGTGTTTGGACTGGGCCTTCAAGACTCTTTCATAGATATGAAATCAAGAGAGAAGGTGGTGGCGCAAAGGTTGAGAGTCCGCCTGCCGATGCAGGGGACACGGGTCCGTGCCCCGGTCCAGGAAGATCCCACATGCCACGGAGCAGTTGGGCCAGTGAGCCATGGCCGCTGGGCCTGCACGTCCAGAACCTGTGCTCCGCAACGGGAGAGGCCACAACAGTGAGAGGCCCGCGTACCGCAAAAAAAAAAAAAAAAAAAAAAAAAAGGAGAGAGAAGCAGAGAAGACAGTTTACAATCAAGCTTTAAATTATGTTTTAGTGGTTATTTAGCCCTGAGGTGTGACAGTAATCTGATAAAACATGAGTGCTTCATCATTTTGAATAGACTTGTGTATATTATTGCATTTTCCTTCTTTCCTTCCTCCCCCATACGTTTTCATGTAAAATTGTTTTCTGACATTCCTTGGGACTTTGTTCTCTGCCTTAGTGAAAAACATTACGCACTGTCTCTGTCCAGATTAAGAAATCTGAGTCCAGTTCTTGGTTCCAGCTGGGAGCTGGTAATTGAACAGAAAAAAATAGCGCTAGAAATTTCGAGATGAAGTAGAGAAAGACCAGAGCAAATGTTTGGGGCTGTAGTCAGGGCAAAGGGGGTTTCAGAGAATTCTCCTCACCTCAGTTCCCAACTCTTTCCAAGCCCTTCCATCTGTCAGTCACCCTAAAAAGGAGAGAGGAAGGGAAAAGGGAGGAGAGAAAATTTGGCCAGAATGATGGTAGTTGGGTGGTTAGATCTGGGGGTCAGCCAGTCTGGTTTTAAATCTTTCTATTCAATAGTTATGTGACCTCAGGCAAGTTACCAAAATGTTGTTCTAACTCTCCCCGCCTTCTGTATAATAGTGAGAGTAATCAAACCTTCAGCTTAGCCTTGCTATAAGACTAAGGGAGTCATATACTCAAAACAAATATAACAGTGCTCGGAACATACTTACGGACATAGTACATATTGTAAACTGCTATGGTTTATTTTTTGGCCTAGCCATGTGGGATGTAAGATCTTAGTTCCCCGACCAGGGATCGAACGTGCACCCGCTGCACTGGAAGCATGGAGTCTTAACCACTGGACTGCCAGGGGAAGTCCCAGGACATAGTGCATATTAACTATTACCATTTGTCTACACATCACCCTCCCCCACCCTCTTTCTTGGCAATAGACCCTTAAGAGTGTTGGACAGGACCACAGGATTACCTGTGGTATCACCTCCAACCCTCTGACCTTGGTAACTGGCACAAGGAGAGACCTATGACACAAACGGCCCCTAGAGTCCTTTTCTGGGTTCTCCTACTACAGCCAAACTCTCCTCTTGGACCTTGGAACAGTACATCCCTGGGGTGGACAGCTGCCATGTCCCTCCCACATGGAGAAGGCCTGTTGGTGACTGTGGAGGATGAAGCCTTGTAGAACAAATGAAAACTTTAGAACAAGCAGAATAAAGTAGTATGTGGTTTTGTTTTGTTTCGTTTTTTTCCACCACGCTATGTGGTATGTGGGATCTTTGTTCCCTGACCAGGCGTCAAACCTGTGTCCTCTGCATTGGGAATGCAGAGTCTTAACCACTGGACCACCAGGGAAGTCCCATAAAGCAGTGTGTGCTGAATTCAAATCCCAAGGTCCCCCAGTATTCCATAGGTCCTCAGCAATTCTTTACATTTGGAGTTCTATCTACATCTTGCAATGAACTCCCTTTTTGCTTCAGCCAGTGTGAACTAGGTACACGTCAGACCTGAAGAGTCTTGACTGCTCGATTTATGTGTTGGCAACCTCTCATAAAGACAGGGATAGTTAATTTACTTCAGGAAAATTAATTACTTGAGGGCTACAATGATTAGTTTCATCCATGCACGGAAGTAGCCATGTAATGATGGTGGTTTTAATCTTGTTAGTGACATTTTCGAGTCCTAGGTGAAAATAAGGCTAAGTTGTTAAAACTAGGGTAAGACTTGGCGGATCCCAAGTAAGGCAAAATGAAATTTTATTACTCCTTCTGTTGCCCAAGACCCTGTCTGGGAGGAAGGCAGGAGTCCCTGGCTTAGCCATTACCCCAGGCAGGTGACATTGACAGCTAAAACAAAAAAGGCAGGTGGGACGAGCAGAAGGAATTAATCTGGGCAACCCATGGGTCTCCTAGGAGCAATGAATTTGCTTTGTCCAGTGAAAGAGGAGGTTCTAATTTCATCTTTGCGTTACTCTTTGGGGTTGCATTATATCAGGCTGTCCTAGAGAGAGGCAAAAGCTTCCTTCTAGAGTGACCTTTTGACTTGGTTTGCTGGGAATGAGGAGTTCTTAGTTTTGGTGCTAAAACCAGAACAATACTTGCAACAGTTGATGACCCTCTCTCCTCTGTTGACCTTTGTCAGGGAAAACCCAAACTCCTCTTATCTCTTAATGTAAGAGACCAGGCTTTCAAAAGCAAGGACTTATTCTCACAGTAGCCCATAAATTTGTTTATATGATGTTTTTGAAAGTTCTAGTTCCGCTCAAAGTTCAACATAGCATTTGAACCTAAATACAAACTACTGAATTCTACCAAAGTTGCACCATCATGCTCATACCTTGGGTTCCACCAGAAAAGGCAGAGTTATTTATGAGAGGAAAGAACCTGGAATGGTGAGAGGAAGGGGCAGGAAGCAAAAGGCAACATGGCTTGGGATTTGGGAGATGGAGTTGGGGAGTTTTGAGAGAGCAAAGTGGAGATTTGGGCAGCTGCTCTGATGTGAGGAAAACATGGAGATGCTTTTCAGGAGTTTTGCCATGTGTACTGGGTGGATTTCCCCTGGTGTCTCTTTGAGAGATTTCTCTAAAGAGGTGATCATGTTATCTGCTTATCGGTGCTCTACTGGGTGCCAAAATGGGTCCCAAAGAAGCCAGGGGACACACTTATTTCCTCTTATCATGATTGATTGCAGTAAGTATTTGAATTCCCTATTCTTCAGCTGTCAACATTATTAGTAATTTCCCAGCCTACATCTGCATAATGCTGTAATAGACAGAGTATATCAGATAAATTTAAAAACTATATGACAACCTGATTTTAAGTATTGCCTGCCCTAATCAAGGAAGCCAGATACAAACTCAAATATGCCTGGTTTTATTCTAAGTAATCTTTGTACGCTAATTAACAGTGTCTTCCTGGAAACCAGAGTGAATTTCCAGCTGAGAGTTTGGTTTAAAATGACAGAGATTGCTTTGATTGTTCAAAGAAAGGAAACTTGGGGCTTCCCTGGTGGCGCAGTGGTTGAGAGTCCTCCTGCCGATGCAGGGGACACGGGTTCGTGCCCCGGTCCGTGAAGATCCCACATGCCGCGGAGCGGCTGGGCCCGTGAGCCATGGCCGCTGAGCCTGCGCGTCCGGAGGCTGTTCTCCGCAACGGGAGAGGCCACAACAGCGAGAGGTCCGCGTACTGCAAAAAAAAAAAAAAAAAAAAAAAAAAAAGAAGAAAGAAAGAAAGGAGACTTGTACATATCTCATGTGTGTGAGGAAGTAAAAAGTGGGGGGAAGTAAATTTGCCCAGTAAAGGAAAAAGGCCAGAGGGAGCTAGAAATGAAAGAAAAAAATTTTGAAAAAAGACCAAGTCCATATCTATGATAACTGTTATAAATGCCCAGACTAGTGCTTTTTATCCAAATTCATTTCCTGGAAGCTCATGACCATTTATGTTGGGGGTTATCTTATCTTTTATGCAGGTCATATATTTTAATCTCCAAGCATATCAAACATGTTGAAAAGAGATTAAAGAAGAATTTTTAAGCTTCATAATTTTAAAGTGAATAGAATTATGTTATTATTAGTTATTATTATTAGTTATTAAACTATTAAAGAGTTATAATGAGATTCAAAGTGTAGGGCGATTTTAATGATTTCATACTCACCATTGATGGGATTCAGACATCAATAATGTAAAATACATTGTGTAAACTGCATTTCAGCCCATTGTGCATAGAACAAATTTGCCTGGGACCAAGAACCTTGGTTGTTTAGGAGAGAGGATGAAAGAGGCTCAGGGGTACGTGGGTGGGAGCTGTATTCCATGCGTGGCAAATAGAAACCACTAGAGACAATGCGAATCCAATAGAATGTTTATCATGAAAAACAGGGGGTAACTCATGGTTTGATGACAGTAAGTCAAATAGCTGATTTTATTAACTAAGGAGGGTACCTGTCATCACTTTCCTATCTCAAGCATCACCTGAGGAATTTAAATGATTAACATGCAGATTCCCGGGCTCCACCCCTAGGAATTCTAATCCAGTAAATTTCCGGTGGCTTCAGGTAATCTGCCTTCAACACAAGCATCCTCACCCCACACCTGTTACAGGGAGGTGAGACTGGGGTTCTGAAGCCGCACTTCAAGAGACATTTAATTCTTTCATGAAGGTCCCACAGTGGGGCTGACATCCAGATTGTTCACATAATAATGGATGATGTTATGCTTACAGCCATTGGCCATGCTAAAGATTTAGCTTTCACACACATGATCAGAGGATGACAGAGTGGAAAGAAAAGGTGGCGTTGAGGAGAAGAGCAGGGACAGGCCCCCAAACACTGTATTTTTGACCCTAAAATACCTTAGGGGCTCTGGAGTGCAGCTTATTGCTTGATTTTCCAAAATAGATATATTTTTTCTACCTCTCTTTCTAATGCCAATAAAAGGTCCATGGACACCCTCTCTCCACAAGTCTTCCTCCTAAAAAAACAATCTCTCCTCAGTACCCTGCCCTGTGATCGGCCTGATTCATTTTTCCTGTTCTGTCCCAAGAACATGATGTGTTCTTGCTTCAAAGCACTAACTTTCCTGTCTCTTCTTTAATATGTGTCATTTTACTTCAAGTAAAGGCTGGCTGCCACAGCTCTCAGACCTCTTCCCCTGAGGTGTCATTTTGACAAAACTCTCCAGCACTGCTTTCTTACACAATTATCTAGAACAATGTCCTCCTGACATCAAAGGATGCTCTGAATTTCTCTGTGAGTTTTAAATTCAGTGAGGATGAATTTAATGTTCCCTTTTGGCTTATTGCACTGAAAGAAGGAAACAATATGCGGTGAAGTGACATTGAGTTTCTATGATCAATCGTATGGTTATGACTTACATGCATATCTTAGTCTCAGGAGGCCAGGGGACCTGGATCCCCTTATTAAATGGCAGACATGGAATCCCCTTGGCAATCTGACCCAGCACTAGGGTTCCCACTGCACCCTCAGAGCTGGTAGCGGCTAAGTCACCTGACCAAGGATGTCCCAGAGGCCAGGGACCCAGCCAAGTCTTAAATTCCTAAGTTCCTGGTAGCACGTATACTGACTCATATCACCTTCTCGTCTTGGAAAATCACATACACAGGGGTTTTCAGGAGCATCTCTGAGCTATAAGAAGATGTTGGTTACAATCAAGAGTTTAAAATATTGCCCAGATCACCGCTGAGAAAAGCCCATCTTTGTCCCATATGGAGCTAAGTTTTTACTTCAGCAAATTATTTATTTATTTTTTTGCTGTACGCGGGCCTTTCACTGTTGTGGCCTCTCCCATTGTGGAGCACAGGCTCCGGACGCACAGGCTCAGCGGCCATGACTCACGGGCCCAGCCGCTTCGCGGCATGAGGGATCTTCCCGAGCCAGGGCACGAACCCGCGTCCCCTGCATCAGCAGGCGGACTCTCAACCACTGCGCCACCAGGGAAGCCCACTTCAGCAAATTATTAACTTAGCTTGTTTCCATAGCAATGGGACACGTTGGTAAGTAAGAACTAAAGATGCGCGCGCGCGCGCGCGAGAGAGAGAGAGAGAGAGAGAGAGAGAGAGAGAGAGAGCACTATATTTTAAAAGAAGACTGGTTTTCAGTTTCAGAATACTGCAATTCATCTAGAAATCAGTCACAGATGGGAAAACTTCCACGTTCAGCGACCCATTTAAAAACTCTATAATTGGACTCCATAACTCTCAGGTCTCCCTACTATCTATTTTATTTTGACTTAAAGAAATGGAAGTTTTAAAAGTGAGATATATGTGTATTTCACCACACAATCTATATCTTTTTGGCCAGGCTTCCCGAGTTCCAGTCCTGGCTCCATCATAGCAGCTGTACAACCTTGGACAAGTTGATTTCTCTGTAGCTCACTTTCATTACTCTATAAGGCAAGTTACCTTACAGAAGTGCTGTGAGGAATAAATGATCTACTTTGTATAAAATACCTGGTACGCAATAAGTGCTCAGTAGTTAACTAAGATTATTATGCACTAATGTGGGAATATGGCACAGAAGAAGACAGAGGTTCTGCTCTGAAGGGGTTTACAGTCTAACAGAGGAGACATATGATAAGCAGTTCCTCAGTAATAATTTCCTTAAATTTTTCATTTGCACTGTGGAAAAAGAATGCCCTACAGAGTGCTGCGAACATGGTCAATCAGGAAACCCTGGGGGCATAAGGAAGATGTCCCCAATGAAGAGATTTTAGGCTGAAGCTTGAAGTTTCCCCAAGGAGAAGACTGTGCCCATGAGGAAGAATTTGGGGCACATAAGAGAAAACATTAAAGGTATGACAGCAGGAGAGAGGCATGGCCATAGGGAAGGACCACCCTCTACCTGCAGGATGAGTCTGGGGGATGAGCCTGGTCCAGTTAAGGGAAGAAGTTTTGTCTTACAGCCCAGGATCGTAATGCGGGCAAAATAAGTAGCAAAATAAGTTCAGATTAGAGCACGGAGAAGAGGTATAAATACGGAAGAGTCAATAAGGTTTTGGGGAGGACGTTAATCTTCATTGGGAAAATGGACATTTTTTTTTTTTTTTGCTTGTTTTTAGTTTGTCTGCTTTGCAAATTCATAGAGAAAGTTACAAAATGCAATCCAGATGTTCTTCCTCCCCAACTCGGAGGATCTGAAGCTCACCCCTCCCTCTACCCAGGAGCAGAGAAGACAATGACACTCACTCACCACAGACCCTGGAGATCTTTAAAAATAGACCCAAGGAAGGATGTGGGGCTTCTGAGTGAGGGCAGTGTACCCAGGAAAATCAGGAGGTGGAGATTTCAGGAAGAGGGAAGGGCAAAGCAATGAGGTAGATGGAGAGGAACAAGAAGAGTGTTAGAATGTGTACCTGGAGTGACATCCAAGGTCTGGGCAGGGCATGACCTTGCTCTTTGATTGGGCAACAGTGGTGAGGTGCTGGGAATAGGAGAGTAAGTCCGGATTCTCAGCACACTTCCTTCCCCAGCATCAACTATATATGGATTTATTACTAAAGTCCTTGTGTGAAGAATGGCTTTGGCTCTTCCAGGGATCCTGTGTGTATTCACCCCTGGAATAGAGGTCAAGGTTATATCCAGAAGAGAAAAAGAAATAGAGTATGGCAAGAACAAGAGACACCTTTGTGGTAGGCTATATTATGAACCAAAGGTCTACCTGTAGACAATATCTGGTTGGAAGAACCATGAGTTTGCACCCCAAATGCCTCCTCTCCCCAAAGGATAGCTAGAGACATTATCTCACCTCCTATCCCCACCTCGCTGTAAGACAAAGGAAAAGATGTCATCACACATTTTGTGCCTATAAATGGAGCTCTGGCTGCCATGCAACGGGTCACGTGAAAAATGACGGTGTTTTGGAATAAGGCTGGCAGCAGCAGAGATGGGGAGAAGTGGATGGACTTGTGTTATGTTTAGACGTCAAAGAAACAAGACTTGGTGGTGATTTGGACGTGCAGGATGAGAGAGGAAGCTGTGATGTACCACTGACAGCACCCACTTGGCAGTATAGCTTTGCCGGGAGTAACTGTAAGGGTTAATCAGGGGTGTCATTTACTGAAATGAGAGGCACTGTTGGAGGAGCAGTTTCTGGGAAGATGATAGGATCCACTTTGAAAATGGGAGCAGGATGTGCTGGTGATCCAGTCCACAGGGTGTAGAAGAGGCAGTTGATAATAAGTACCTTTCCAGAGCGAGAGGCTGAGGTAGGATAGTGACGTGGATGAGGACAGATGTGTTGGGTGATTCTTCCAAGAAAATGTGGGAGAGAAGAGAAAGAATGGACAGGAATAAATCCTTAGTGAAGGGGAAAGAGTGACCTGAAGGTTGGAGAGTGAGAGAGTGCTAAAGATGATTTGCCCGCAAGTAGTGTTTGGGGGGAAGGGAGATTTCCACCCCACTTCCTGGACTGGAGATTAAAGGACATCAACTTGAGGCAGCCACATTGACAGCCGTGTCCTTCGAGGACATCTGGGTTTCATTTACAGGCCAGGAGCTGAAGGGAACATTTGAGAAAGAGGTTGGGGTTAGACGGGAGTTGGCTGACCAGCACGTTTGCTCAGGTGAGAGGGTTTGGGAGTGGAGAAAGGAGAGAAGGGTCAGGAGGTGATGGAAGATAGGGGAGGGGCAGTGTCTACCTGGGACTAACGAGGCTCAGTGTGGCCGAAATGAAGCCCATGGTCAAACCTCATGGGCAACTGACAGGAGATGGTCCACTGGGCACAGTAGCAGCTGATGTCAATGAACAGGTCACCTGATCTTTTCAAACCATAATCTGATTATGTCCCATATGCTCATTTCCCCAGATTCAATTCATGAAGACAGAACTTACCAATGTGCTTTACAGTGTTTCTACGTGGTCACCCCTTTACCTGCCACTCCACTCCACCCTCTCCGGCCAGTTTTGTCCCTTAAAGGCACCATGTTCTGTCTGTCACAGGACCTTTGCATATACTGCTTTCTCTGGCTGCAATAACACTTCCTCCCTTATCATCTAGCTAAATCCTATTCAGCTTTTCTGAAAGCTCAGCTCAAATTTCTCTTACTCTAAGCAAACTTCCCTGAATTCCCTAACCGGGTTAATCCCCGTTCCGTGGTTGAGCATTGAATCTCTTTCTAACACTTATCACAGTTACAATTTTACATTGTTCGTGGGATTGTTTGGTTAATGTCTCTTTCCACCGCAAAACTATTAAATTCCATAAAGTCAGCAACCAGGTTGGTTCTTAATGCAAACTGTATCTCCCAAAGCATAGGCTCTGTGTTTGGTGTTTAGTCCTGATTTCAGTAAATACTTGCCTAATGAATGAAAAAAATGGTCTTCACTGGCTGGCACTGGGGGGGTGGGGAGCAGCTGGCCAAGGCCGTGGCCCAAATGTGAGCTGTGTCACCTCAGGGTCATAGGACTGGTACTTCTCCTAGCCTCCCATTGGTTTGGTGTTGGGCATTCCGGTTGGGATAGAAGCCAAGCTCTAAAAACTCCAATGTCCCTTTAATTTATTTACTTACTCCTTAAAAAAAAATTTTTTTGAGGCTATTTTAGCAGCTGATTTTTGTGGTTTGGCTGTGGTTCAGTAACTTCCCTGAAAGACAAGGGCCCTGGACCATTTCCCTGTGAAGAGGCAATCCCATCCCTCTTGGATAAGAGCACATTGTCCACTCACAAGGGGCCTTCAGAGCTCCAGTTCTTGGGGGAGAGCCCAGGAGATGCAACAGCTGCAGACTCAGTGCTCCCAGGGGTGACGAAGGTCAAAAGGTCAAAGGTCTCTTTTTGTGGAAAGAGACTCCAATCAATGAAGTCTAGCCAAAGAACTCTCTCCTTCCCAACCCCTAAACCCAACTTCCTGCCCCAGGCTGTGGGCACTGCTGTTTCCGAAACTGCACTGTGGTGTGATTTGTGGGGTAAATGGACATGAGCTTTGAGCTCTCTTGTCTCTGAGGGTGACTTGGGAGAGAGGCCCTCCTAAGTTTAGTGACCAGTCAATTGTCTGCTTTTTTCAGCACATGCGGTTTAGTCTCCAAAGGACCGATTGTCCAGGAGAAACAGAATCCAAAATTAGTTTGTTCCTCTCAGTAAGTTCCCTATGAGCAGGACCTTTGTCATTTTTAGGCCTATGTGTTGTTATACACACAGAGAGCACCCCCTCCTTCACTGAGTCACCATCAGCTTTTTAACCCAACTAACTGGATTCCAAGATGGTACAGAACAATCATGAAGAATGAATTCACTCACAGGAAAAAAATGAGTGACGACTGTCTGAATTATTACCAGCAGGCTTCCAAATAAGAGGTAACATAGAGAGCCAGTGGGACACATGATACGGAGAGGTGTAACCTCCAAGAAAAGCCATCTTCTGTGCAGGATCTGGAATCCTGTCAGGGACAAACCCTCTGACCTCCAGAAAGTCACACCATGGAGTCACAGATTCTGACACAAACACCAGTTTTCTAGTTAGCACCCTGAGGGTCAATCTGTCAAAAGGCAGTGAGTCAGATGAACTTATGAAAAATAAAGTGATGAAGTGAGACACACATTGGGTTGCCTTGTTGCAGAACTCTCCACTGGCACAGAGAGAGGATGTGTCATTCATTCATTCATTCCTTTGTTCAGCACTAATTCACTGAGTGCCTAAAGCCATGTGGAGTACTATATCAGGTACCGGGGCTACAAAATAAATTAGCAGATCTTTTCTACTCCTCCACATTTGCTCTTCCCAGACATTTCAGATTTGTTCACATTCAAAACTAAAGTGAATACATTTTCTAACTTATTCTGAGAACATCCAAGAGTAATGAAAGAAGAGAGCAGTGAAAGAGAAAGCCTGAAAGGGAGAACTGGATGGCTCTTGGATGCTTCAGACTGCAGTTTTCTCATCTGTAAAATATGGGAATCAATTACATGTTACATAAAGTCTATTCTGTTTTGTAAACATAAGAGGACATGAAAAATATTCAAGAGATCTGATTTATCACTGTTCCAGGTTTTACTGTCTTGTGATCATTTACCCCAAAGTATAGTGACTTAGAACAACCACCACTTTATTATATCTCACAAGTTTGCCAATCAGGAGCTCAGACGAGGCTTCCTGGAGCACATCTTCTCCATGGGGTGTTGACTGAGGTCACTCAGTCGTATTCAACTGGCATTTGGGCTGATCTGGGAGCACCAAGATAGAAATCCCACATGTGGTGCCCTGATTAAGAGGCCTGGGAGGCTGATCTCGAAGTGAGCAGTCATGGAAGTGCCCCGAAGCGACCTTTTCAGCATGGTGGCCTCCTGTAGTTGGGCCTCTGACATGGCACCTCCACATTCCCCGAGTGCTCCTGGAGGCCCAGGTAGGAGACACAAGGCTTCTTTTGAATTAGCATCAAAAGTCCCAGAACATCACTTCTGCCTCATTTTATTTTTCAGTTTACTAAAGCTCAGATTCAGTGGGGAGGGCAGAAATAGTCTGAGTCTCTCAATGGGGAAATTGTATGAGCCACAGGGAGGCAAGTCGTTGGTGGCAGCCATCTTGGAGGCAAGCTACCATCATCACCCTGGGACCCGGGAATAAAAAATGCCAAATCTCTCTACGATCTTGGATTTCTCCTTCTCTTCCTGTTAGCTGACTCATGGAGAAGTTAGGTAAAATGCCTTCATATTATGAGTGATTCTTGAGCATGGATGAAATCTGATTTGAAAGGGCTTAGTGAAGCTTCAAATTGAAACAGAGCTGGGAAAATTGAGAAAAGCGAGGAAGACATGGAAGGTATTCATTTCCTAGCTGCTGCACGGATCAGCTTCTGATTCTTCCCTTTTGAAACCTCTGGTAAAAGGGATTTCTCTCCCCTCTAGATACCCATAGCACTGTCTCTGTACTTCTGGCGTATTCATCGGAAGCCTGGAGATGTGTGTCTTCGCTCCATCATTAGACTCCAAAGACCCTGAAGGTTTAATTCCTGTTTCTCCGACAAAGCATGAAGAGGTTCTCAATCACTGTTTGGTGAATGAACACAAACACACTAGTGGGGTTTTAGGGAAAGCTGGAAGTGGTGTAAAGGGCAGGGTGATACTCACTCCAGGTATTAGAGGAAGGTAATTCCATTATCTTCTAACAGCTGATGTTCAACAGTTCACCGACACTCTCTAATGGGCAATAAAAGTGAAAACATCCATTGGGGGTTTAGTTTCCAGCTCACAGCTTGGTAAATTAAATAACTCACACTTCATGGCAGGAGATGGGAAGAATTTGTGGTGTTCTTTTTCTCAAGGAACTAGCCTTGATCTCTTTGCACACAAACCACTCTTGGCCCTGAGTTTGGCTTTGCAAGATAGTGTTGGCACAGTGTGGGAATTCCACACAACACCAAAGGGCAGAGGATGGCTGGTACCCGAGGAAGATTAATGGTTACTCTTAGGCAATTTAATTAGTGTGAAAATGGAGGAATACTGGGAAAAAAACAGCGGCTTCCTTATTTATATCCTACCGGAGAATCAATTTCAAGATCATAAAAAAGTGAGACATAAATTGCAGACCCAGAGAAGATAAGGGCTCCTTGTTCTTCCATAAAATGTGGATACCGCATAAGCAAGAGCCTACTGGTCCTACGTCTTCTGACTCTAACTGTAATCTCTCATTCATTTTCCAGGATAAAGGAAGTATTTTAAAGATAATACCTTCAGGACCTTCCTACAAGGAACCACAAAATATTCTTATGACTATATATGAATAATAACTAAATTATATATGTATAGAAATAAAATAACCAATGCCTCTTTTTTTGTTTCTTACTTTCTACTCCCTCCTTCAGTTGCAATCCTGGCTCAGTCTCTCACTGGCTGCATCCTTAGGGTAGTTACCTAATGTCACTCTTCCTTAACTTCGTCAGTGTTAAAATGCAGTTAATAACAGTGCATATCCACAGGACAGTTTCGAAGTTGAAAGGAGCTAGCCTATGCTTAGAACAATGCGTGGCACATAGCTGGTGCTCAATGTGTATAGTGTACTCTGAAATTAACAAGCATTTCGCCTACATTTTCTTATTTAATTCTCGAAACAAGCTAAACAGCAGTAGGGAAGGACTACCTCATTAGGAGTTAAGGGCCTACTTTCTGAAGTCAGACTACATGGTACGGAATCCTGGTTCTCCCTTTTACTAGTTACACAACCTTGTTAAGTTACTAAACCTCTCTGGGCCTTGGTATTTGCAAAATGGGGATAATGATAATACCTGTTTCATCAGTTAAATGCAACATAACACACAAGGCACTTAGAGGAATGCCTGGCACATAGTAGGTGTCACTATTACATTTGCTGTTACTAAATGGTGACAGATTTTGTTGGATGAGCATAAAAGTCCACTGTGTGCAGCAGACATCTTGGTGTATACCAGGCCCCCAGTCAAGGCTGGCTTCATAGGTCAAATAGGACCCATGTCCAGAAATTCCCCGCACTTGGTTTAATTCTCTGTTGTCACCATTTTGAAATGCTTAATAACTTTTGAACAAGGGGCCCTGCATTTCATTTTGCACTGGGCCCTGCAAATTATCTAGTTGGTCCTGCCCCTGCTTTTTGGAATTAATTCAAGAGCCCAGGCACCTGTAGGCCACTATCCTGTGTACTCATATGGGTAGTTTGCATTTACTTTGGGACATCTTTAAAGTCTGAGATTTTGTAACAGAAGTTACAAACATATTCCTGTGCATTAGGCTTTGTCCATATGGTCAGAGCAAAGGAGTTGGGGGTCAGCTGGGTTTTATTCCAGTTCTGTGCTTCTCTTAAGATCCAGAGGTGTAAGATGGAAGTGGGATTACTGCAAAGGATGGCAAATCTATACTCACTTCTGTTGTACTGAAGGGATAATGTGTTTCAGATACGCATTTCCTATTATGTAGTAATATTATGAAGAAGTCATAACATTAATAAAAAAGAAATGCATAAAAGGTGTTATTGAATGTTTAATAGCTTCTTGTCATTACATTGTTTCTCAATGAATGTCTATTAAATATACTAAGGTATTATTAAGCAGGAGATTGAGAATTTTTATGGTACTAGAGGTCTGCATACTTGAAAACTTGGGAAACTCCATATTAGGCTGTACATTCCTGACCTGTCAGATCCATTTCAATTCACATTTGAGCCTTCTTTGTTCCTGGTTCAGAAGCTTGCCCACAGCAAATGTACAATAAACATGTGTGCAATGAAGGATATAAGTTTGCTGGTTTGATCAGATTTCCATCCTAATGGATTGAAGGTGTGACATGCATTAGATTGAGTTAACAGAAAAAATAGGGGGTAGTGAATTCAAGGGGGTTATTGGAAGATACATGAGATTAAGAAGGGGAGAGCACAGAATGTTTACGTTTGTGGAAGAACAAGAACTGATGAGTGAAGCTGAAGCAGGTGTACACCTGGCATCCAGGTCCCAGAGGACAGAGGTTGGTTTGACGTGGAATTAGGCAGACACCGAACGCGGTGCTCCAGAGTTCATTCAGAGTTACATTCCAAAGTCTTCTCTCTACACACTTACATTCATATCGTTCCTCTGTTCAAAATGTTCCAGGGATTTCCCAGCCTACAAAGTCCTAGGTAATCTGGCTCTCAACCCCTCTCCAGCCTAACTACTTCCTACTCTCCCCACTTGTCTCCATTCAATTCACATTATTTTTCAAGCTGCTCCTTGAACATGCCTCCCTGTCTTGTTGATGCTTCCTTTAACTGTAATATTTTTTCTATCATTTTCTTTGTTCCTCACTTACTTCATATCTTTTCTCAAAGGTTGTATCCTCAGAGCAAACTTCCCCATCACCATATGAAAGAGATAGCATTCTGGTCATTCTCAAGCCCTTTATGTTGCTTTATCTTTTTAAAACATTGTATTATTTATTTATTTGTCCAGTTGTCTACTGTTTTGTTTTTCCTCCACTAGCATGTAAACTCTATAAGAACAGACACATTTTTCTGTTTTGTTCACTGCCGTATCCCCAGATCTTAAAACATCGCCAAGCAGAGTCAATGCTTGTTCAATATTTGTTGAATGAATACATAAAGGAAAGAGTGAATGATTTAAAACCTCTCATGCCAACAAAGAAAACTAATTATAAGAGGAGCTATGCATGGGCTACTAACTGTGTCTTGGGAGAAGGTCTAAGGAGGGGCTGGGGAGTTGACAAAGAATGAGATGACAAGGGATTGAACTTGGATTTGAAATTTTAAAGATTGCATTGAGCCTGTAAGCTTATCGATATCTTGTACACAACAAGCCTGTGTGTCTTCTCCTTGTATAGTCATAGTCAGTATCACTAAATTGAGTTTTGGCAAATCCACAGTGACTCCCCTACTCTCTGTGATGGTCGTTGCTGCATGAAAGTAGATGCCGGGTTTCCCCAGTCTGGTTCTCCTTGTCTGGTGCCTTCGTGATTCAGCTTGGGTTACTGGAAACTGGGGCAATTTGACACTTTGAGTGCTCTGTCTGGTGTTTGCTGTTACCAAGGAGAGTTGAATCCACCTGACGAAGTTAGGACAGGAGGAGGGAGAATCTACCGATTGAAGGAAAGAATTAACTCACTCCCCGAGAAAATATGACCCTCACCAGATCCTTGGAGTTCTAAATATTTGTGATAGATTTTATTATTGTTCCAAACTCTTCACTCTCCCCCAGCAAAAAACTATACATCCATACTTTTTGCCAAGTGACTTCACTGTGCCTTCCATTAAGGTAGGTGGAGTAAAAATTCTTGCCTCACCAACTTTGAGGTTGACCATATTATTTGCTTTGACCAATGGAACGTTAGTGCCTGTAACATGAGCAGGGGCTTTAAATGTGCTTGCGGGGCATCATTTGTCCTCTTGTACCATTTGCCATGAGAACAGCTTCCTCCAAGAAGCCACTGATCCCACTGGGAGACACATGAAGCTGACATGAGCCCAACCTGCAGGCAGAAGCAGAACTACCCCAGCTAATCTGCACACTTGTGGGTGAGAATAATCAATGTATGTTAGTATAAATCATACAGATTTGGGGGTTGTTTGTTACGTCATAAAAAACTTGGCTACAACATTTAAAAAACAACATTTTCAGCAACATTACTGATATGTGTCCCATTTTTCAAGCAAACGTGCTATGGCTTAGTTAACGTTTCCATCCAGTTTTCCTAAATCTTACATCAGAGTATGAAGATCAGATTTTTCATTTGTATGATAGCTGGCAAATAGGCTGTCCTTCTCGTACTGTTCCAGGGAGCTTGTCTACTTGAGGAATTCTGTTTGATAGACAAACGCCTAGGACATTTCCTCAGCAGAGAAGCTCAATTTCTTTTGCATCTTCTCCCACTCTATTTTTTGCTCAGAGTAAGTACTCAGTGAATGGAACTGATTATCTAGCTGCACTGGCCAAAAAGGTAGCTGTGAACCACATATGGCTATTTAAATTTAAATTAATTGGAATTAAATAAGATGAAATTTCATTTCAAGTTCTCAATAAGCCCATATGACTAGTGGCCACCATATTGAACAGCACAGATACAGACCATTTCCATCATCACATAAATTTCTATTGGACAGTGGCTAACTCAGGATTCTAGAGATTGAGTAATTTATTAATTTTGGAGGTTGGAAGGAATAAGTTCTGTGGTTTGATTATATGAGTGTTGGGATGAGAAAATGGAAAGAGAAGGAGAGAGGAAGCAGAAGTAAAGATGAGCTCTATAATCCCCTTTCTCCTCTGATTTGGAAATAAATAATATTTATAAGCTATCACCTGGTATGCTAGTCTTTTTCATTTTGCTGAATCTTTTAGAAACCTTCTAAGTAACACAGTTCAGCAATCACATTTACCAGCAAATGAATACGTGGTTCTTCCTGATTGTGTCTCAATAGGACAACCTGTATTTCAATTTACCTCCCAAATGCAGGAAATGTATCAATAAGGATACTTGTAAAGTCATGACCTCCAACTCCTCCAAAATAAAGAAACTAAGAGAATGACAGAAAAACCCAACAACGAAGTACATTTGGTGCTGAAGTTCGCACTCCCAGCCCCAGTTCAGTTATGGTAGCTGCAGGCACTGTATTTGTCTTTACAAGATTTGTCAAGCTGTCCTGGCAAGAACTCATCAAGTAGAAGGCCACAGAGCACGGGCTGAGATCAGCAAGTTATCTGAGGCCAAATACCAAGAAACAAAGTGAGATTCATGATGTCAGCCAGCTACAGGTGTATTAGTTCTGTTCCAGAGACTTCCAACAGATTTTCATTTATTTTTACATTTAACATCATTATCAACTTTAATATAAGAAACACTGCAGTCATTTTTCATAGTACTTGGAAAAGAAAATTCTCAGGAGGAACTTTGCAAAGGATTTTTCAGGTCCATTTTCCTTATAGGAAAGTTTTACATTTGAAGTAATACAATCTGTTCTCAAAATAGAGTGAAAAGTCTCTGTCTCTGGTTGTTGATGCCAATTAGTTGACTTCTTAGCAACAGTCCCTGGACCCTGCCATCCCCAGTAGCTGCCTTACACAATACCCAGAGCTCTTAAGCTAACCCTCTCCACTCTTCCAACCCACGATGCCTAAATCTTACATCAAACTATGAGTGTCAGATTTTTCTAGACTTCTAGGACTTCAACTGTAGCATATTTTCAGCCTCACCGACACCACCAACTCAGGGACCTCAGCACTTTCTCACTGTTTGGTTTTCCCTTCTTAGTGTCTGTGCCAAGATACATTATTATAATCACTACCTTATATACACCCATAGATTCCATGCCCCTCTCTCTGATGTACTTTGTGGGGGAAACCCTAAACAACCTGGTTTTACCCCCTTATTGGTTTTTTCTACACTGCCCACTGAATGGCTGAGTGGGTCAGCCTCCACTGGGGACTCAACACTGCCTAGCATTTCTACCTCTGCTCTATTTGATATCAGCTGGGAGCTGGAATCATCTGAAGGCCCACTTATTCACAATTCTGGCAGAAGATGCTGAGAAGACTGGGCTTCTTCAAAACATGATGGTTGGGTTCCAGGGGCCAACCCTCAGAGAGAAGAGTGAGACAGAGAGAGACAGAGAGAAACTGAGACCGAGCCAAGCTAAAGCATCTGATGACCTAGTGTTGGAAGACTGTACATGACGGCTCTATCTTGGGATTTCTCTCTCATGTTAAACTCTCTCACAGGACAAACCTATCCATTCATAGCTTTTAAAAATATATATATATATTTTTTATTTTTTTATTTTTTGGCCGTGCTGGGTGGCTTGTGGGATTTTAGTTCCCAGATCAGGGATTGAACCTGTGCCCTTGGCAGTGAAAGCTTGGAGTCCTAACCACTGAACCACCAGGGAATTTCCATTCATAGGGTTTTAATATCATATTTGTGTTGATGGCTCCAAAACTGACTCCAGTCCCACATCTTTACCCTAAGCTTTGACGTCTCCACTTGGATGTTTTATAAGCTTCCCAAATACATCAAGTTCAAAACATAACTTGATTTTCCCCATCCTTCTCTAGTCTTTCCCATTTAGATAAATATTGTCATCAAGCCAAAATCCTAAGAATCATCCTTGTGTTTTCCATTTCCCTCATTTCTTCTCTTTGAGTCCTTCAGCAAGTCTTGTTGTTTCCCTTTACAAAATACACCTCAAATTCATCTGCTTCTCTTTATCTGTTCCGTAATCACCTTAATCCAAAACACTAACATCTTTTCCCTGGATTTTTGTGTAACTTTCTAACTTGTAGACAGTATCAGGAACAATTACTTTTGCAGACATTGAAGTCTTTCATACCACTCTTCCTTCCTTAATCACTCTTTCTTCAAATGTCAACTAAAAAAAACACCTGGGACTATGCTAAAGTGAAAGTTCCTGGCCTAGGTACACCTCCAGCTTCTACCTGGCAAGGACTCTGAAGACAGGACCCCAAAGAAATGGTTCTCTGTTTTACTGGTCTCAAAGAAATTGTATAGTATTATCAGTAAAGAACATTAACCTTATCTAGAAAAATATGATGGATATAGAAAATGTTGCACCTTTTTCATCTGTTAACAATAGTCTTCAGGATGCACAGGTCTTGTCAATAAGGTTCAGCCCCTGTGATTTAATAATTTATTAAAAATATGTACTGAATTTCTGTCAGATGCCAGGCATTGTTCTAGTTGCTGAGGAAACAAGTAAACAAAACAGGACTTCTAATAAAACAAGGCAGACAATGAAAAACAATCATAAAGTATGTAAGGAGGTGATAAAAATGGTGAACAAAAATGAGGCAGAGTCAGGGAAATGGAAAGTGGTGGACCAGTTGCAGAGCCCTGTGCTGTTTTCTAGTCATTGCTAAGGGAAGGCCTCACTATAAGATGATGTTTGAGTAGAGAACTGAATGATGTGAAAAAGCTGCTGGATGTGTATCTGAGGAAAAGGGTTCTAGGCAGATGGAACAGTAGGTTCAAGGGCCTGGGGGCCCATGTGTGTTTGGCATATTCCAAGAACTGAGAAAAGGCCATTGAGGCTGGAGTGGTGTGAGCTGAAGGAGGGTGGTAGGAGATGAGGCCAGAGAGGTAGAGCATGACATAGAAGGGTTTGCTGGGCAGATTGTGGAATGGGGCTGAGAGAATTTTGATAGAAGGGGCGGTCTTGTTAGAAGACTATGTCAAAGGTAGAGAGTACATGTTATCAGAAACAAAGCTCTGGGGTTCTGGGCGTGTGTGTGATGGAGTTCTCCCTTATAAACCTGAACATCTATTCAATACAGTATGTGCAAGGCACACTTTGCACAATGCCTGCATGTAGCAGGTACCAAATAAGGGATAGCTGTTATTGTTTCTCTCATGTTTGGTGTCAATTGGAAAGGCAGTGGGTTCAAGTCCTAAGTCCAGCACTTATTGCCTTGTCTGGGTGACTTCCAGCCAATCACCTAACTTCCCTGGACCTCTCTTATCCTGTGTTATTGTGCTGATGAACCGATTGGTGGAGAAAATGCATGGGAAGTGTTTAGAAGAATGCTTAGTACATATTAAGGACTCAATAAACATTGCTTATTATTATTATAAGGGAGTTTCTAAGCCCCTCTGTCTGTTGGAACAGCATGGAGATTAGAGGTATCCTAGAGACACAGTTAATATTAATTTTATGAGTATTTCTAGACCCACTTTCCCACTGCTGTCTTCCTTGCTTGGTTCATGTCTCTGCTCATCTGACCCCCACCACTCTGTATCCCCTTTTCCTGCTTTATTTATCCTCCATGGTCGTGATCAACAGATGACGTGCCAGATGTTTACTCCATCTTTGTCTTTCTCCTGAAACGAAAATGTAAGCTCCACAAGGGCAGACAATTTTTTCTTCTTTAGTTCACTGACATTTCTCCAGCACCTAAAATAGTGCCTGGTACATAGTAAAATCCCAATTAACATCTGTTAAATAAACAAAAGAAAAAGAAATTTCAGGGGAGCTCTTCCAGCTGTTAGCAAGAACAGGTAACACCCTAAATCACATGCCTTTGTGTTGGAAATCAGAGCATTGAACTTTCTAATATAGAGAATTGTTTCTTCACATTACTGTCAGGAATTTTGGGGAACTGAACATCTTGGATTTCAAGACTGACAATTTGGAAAGCTCCGGAAGTTAGAGCAATTTGCTTTATCAGGAAGAAGCAGCCAGCCCTATTTCTACTACAGCCCTGGGAAGTCCAGTGGGACCTCAATACCGACCACTTTGCAAAGTGAGACCAGGTAGCTGAGTTCTATACCTTTCTTCCATTCGTAACTGCCAAAGAGCCCTTTCCTCTACTGACTTGGTTTCTCACTTAAGTCATATATTTCCACTTGTAATTTCTCCAAAGGGTCATTTCAGACATTTCACTTCCTGAAATTATAGTGAGTGTATATTTTAGGCCATTTGCAGCCGTGTTTTAACCACTGGAGACTGGGCACAGAAAGATGGAAGAGACATAAGATTTCCTTTGGCCAAATTTGGTTTAATCAGTATGAACTTCACAAAGAACATCTTGCTCATTTCCCCACGGCCAAGAGAGACTTATGGAAGCTGTTCTACAAAATAGCAATTGTATTTTATTTGCCATTCCTGAATTTTCTTGGGAAAGCATGGCCTGGAGTTATTTTTGCATGGAGTTGCAGGTCTGACTTAAATCTCCACATACACTTCCTGTGGGTAGGGATTTCCTGCCTCAAGTAGAAAAGAGCAGGTCTCTAACAATTATTATGATAAAAACTTTCACATTGGGGATTTTAGGGTTTTTTTGGGGGGAGGGGGTTATTCTGGTTAACTAGGATACATTAGTGTCTCCCAGCTGGTCAGCTCCTTTTTTTTTTTTTTCTCTAAGGCTTAAAAATCAACCATCAAAAGTCACATATGGAAATCACCAGTATTTGCAAAATGTCTCTGAGAAAGAAATTTTACCTTTTAATTATTCCTAAAAGAAAAAGAATGACTTTATTTCTACTCAAACCTTGTCGGAGTATGAACATGCAGCCCAGCAAAATGCCGGTCTTCACCCTGGTGGGATCAGAGACTTTATGCTAGGGGCCATCTCAGGGAAGCTGGTCTGAGGGGCTCAGGCTGGCAAATTGTTGAAGAGCACCAAAATACTCTGTTCCCTTCCTCCAGGCAGGCAGGGTGTACGGGGGGGGGGGGGGGGGGGGGGGCGGGGGGGGGCGGGGGGGAATGAGATCAGCTTTCCTGAATAGAGATCTAATTTAAATAATGGCGGATTTAAATAATAGGGGATTCCTTTGCTCCCACTGGATCAAAACTGCCAGAAACTGCAAGGCTGAGGTTTGCGTTGATAAGAAACCTGGGGGAGGGAGTCGTGGTGGTTGTTTCCACTAAAAGAAATGTCACGCATCCTGGAATAGGAAATGTGGGCATCCCTTGGGATTGAAAAGTAGAGGGACTTCCTCTGCTTATTAACGCAGGGAAAGAGGTCAGGGGATGAGGTAATAGTATTGACATGTGGCTGTGATCAGAGAACCCTCCCAACCTGTTGAGGTTGTGCCTTGGGGAAAATGGCGGTGAACGGTGATGTAAGCTTTTAAAAGTTATGTAAGTAAAACGCTACAATGTTGGCTGCAGCTCAAGGTGGTAGGAAGCAACCATGGATGAATGTTGCAATGAGGGAGAGACTTCCTCTGCCACCCCACCCCAGAGACCCCAGCTAGGTGATCCAGGGACTCAGAAAGGAGCAGAGAGATGGAAACACCATCACTGAGTTCCTCCCATCCCCACTGCAAATGTTTCTTTCCTTGTTCCCCAAATTAGACTAAAGGCAAAGAATATTCAGGATAATCCACTTGTATTAGGTTGACAGGCAGGAAATAATAAAAAAGAGATTCAATTAGCCATGAGCTTGTGTGTGTGTGTGTGTGTGTCTGGTTGTCTCTGTGTGACTGAGAGAAGGTGATCAAGAGAGACGCATAGAGCATCTGAGAAGATTGACTGCCCCATCTGACACTCTGGAAAGGTGAAATCACCTTCAGAGAATCCCAGATATTTATGAGGTTCTTCTAAATGGAATAGATGCAGTACAACCTCAGAAATTGCTTTAGTTCTCAAAACAGATGCCACCCCCCAGCTGAAACCAAGGCTAGTACCCTGCAGCTGATACTGGAAATTTTATGTTGTTCTAAATTAAATTCAGAGCAATTCAGCCCATGCCACAAGTACTATTATGTGGGCTGACTTGCACTAAAGCTATGTTTATAGGAACATAAAATACATGTTGTTCCTGTTGTCAGATTTTATTATTGACGATGATTTCTAATATGTGCCCATCAACTGCCCTTTTAATCACTGTCAGTCATTCTTTTCTACTGCAGTCAGATTTAAAACAGCAATGATGATTTTAAAATAAGGCCCTTCCACCGCTCAGCTGTATTTAGGGCTAATTAAGAGTAAATAACTGTTCCCAGCAAGGAAGGCAAAATCCAAGCAAATCTTTGATAAATGCAGCCTTCCCCTTAGAGGAACATATTCTTGTCTGTTGGCCAGTAAATATTTCCATTACAGCCATAAGAAACTCTGTTTTTCCCCCCATTGAGAATGTCATGCTGCTTTGATACAAGTAGAGAAAAATAAATACCAGTCAAACCCAGGAAGGAAAACACAAGAAGTATTTAACTAAGAAAAAATATATAATTCCCGGTTTCGTTCAGTATATCCCAGTTCCATTTGGTTGCAATCACAAGCTCTTAGCTCCCACTCAAGTCTGACATTTTCCCTAAATCTTCCCACCTCCCTCCACTCCCTCTGTGATGCAATTCATTCACTATAATTTGAAGGTTACAGTCAACTGCTCCAAGACAAGAATGCAGGGTGGATCAGATCAGACTTCCTGTATTACGAAGGTTCATCTTGATTTTGGTTCTGTAGGCTTTCTTGTAATTTTTGCCTAAAGGACTTGTTCAACTTTGCTTTGACTGGGGCTTTTAATTTCCCGTTTCCTCTAAAGATGAGAGTTGCTGTTACTTTGCAAATCATAGAGTTTAATATCTCTTATATTTTCACTTCCTGTTGGAATTTTACAGTGATTGTTATGAATTTCTTCTAACTGATAAAAGTTAAAATGAAATGTCTTCCCAGCCCAGGGGAGGAGAAAGAAGAAGCACATTGAAAGCTATACATGCTCAGAAAAACTGGACTGGTGAGAAAAACTTGGAGCTATCCTGTGAAAATAGAAGAAATATATTTTTGTACTTATTCTAATTTATAGAAACATAAGAAAATTCTATAATGAAATATAGAGTTGAAATAAATTAACATAATTAAGAAACAAGCAAGGGTATAGTATTTTTTTAATGCAAACACACATCATTATTAACTCCTAGAACAAGATGATCCTCTACCCAATAGCAATATGCATTGATAAGTAAGTGATCACAAATACTTGCCAACAATGGGCCATTCTGGGGACCATAACCAAGAGATGGAGAGCTAAGAGAAAGTTTTCAATGAGGAACAGAGGAGACACTATTCTGTTTCTTAGCACTTAAGAAAACGAAAAATTACAGACAGTTGAAGAACTAAAGCTTGTTTTTTATAGTAATATTAGTTTGCTAGGGATGCAATAAAAAAATACTGAAGGTTAAGTGGCTTAAAAAATAGAAATGAATTTTCTCACAGTTCTGGAGGCTGGAAGTCCAAGACCAAGGTGCCAGCAGGGCTTGTTTCTCTTGAGGCCTCTCTCCCTGGCTTACTGACAGCTGCCTTCTTGCCGTACTCACATTGTCTTTCCTCGGTGTGCTCACATCCCTGGTGTCTCTCTGTATGTACAAATTCCCTCTGCTTAACAGTCAGATTGGATTGGGGACCACTCTGAAGGCCTCGTTTTAACTTATTCACCCTTTCGAAGGCCCTATGTCCAAATATAATCACATTCTGGATACTGAGGGTTAGGGCTTCTGTGCACAAATTTTGGAGGAATACACTCAGTCTGTAATAGGTGAGGAGACATTTGTAATGGTGGTTGAAATCATCAACAGTGGAATAGCAGGAGTCTGCTTGTGGTCAGGGTGGGAAATTAATAGACTGCAGGGTTGGACAGGTAACAGGGTCCATTATCCCTCCAATGTCAAAAGTGAAACATCTGTTTTCTCATTAGATGAGCGGTCACCTTTTCTTTTTTCTGACTGGGAGTAAATTAGACCATAAGGAATATATCAATGGAAGGATTATGAAAGCATGCACAACACATTATTAGAAATTTAATTCTAAATAACCTCCATTTGTGAAGTTTGATAAACATAAACCACAGATTACATTTAAAAGGTATAAAATGGTTTTTTGACATGGCAACTGGAACAGTAAAACTTTTGATGATGGGAGAATAAAAATCGCAAAAGAAAAATTGAGAAGACAGTGCCCAGAGTAGTGTTTTTTAAACTGTTCAAAAAATGCGTCTTACATCCAGGTAAGTGAACCCCCAGCTAGAAGAGGAGACAGAAATGAATGGTTGTGTTTTATCAACAAAAATGTGTTGGAACTTTACATTCTCTTGTATATTTCTTTTTATTTTGATTAAAAAAGCATGTTACTTTTGTCCCCCAAGTCCTCAAGATAATACATGTCCCCCCCACAAGATATATCACCTTTGTTGCATAGCTTTGCCTGACCCCCGGCATCACAGTTCCACACCTGAATTATTTGTGCCCCAGTTTGAGAACCCAGGCCACAAAGTCTTAATTGCCCTTTCATAGCACAGAGTAGCCCTCTGAACAAAAAGTGTGACACACTTTCACTAATCCTTGGTCACCAGACTCGCTCCAGACATCCTATGAGTAAATGAAAGTCTAGCGTTTAGGGCAGACAAAAACAGAATCTCTCCTTTCCCATCTCAAGGCAGCCTCTCTACAAATCTCCCTGATCACTCCAGGAGCTCCCACCATTTTTTGGTAGTTAATATATGTTTACTGAAAAACATGCATGGCATGAGAGTTGTGAGCTAAGTTTTATTTGGGGCAAAATGAGGACTATAGCCCAGGAGACAGCATTTCAGACAGCTCTGAGAAACTGCTCCAAAGAGGTAGGGGGGAAGGTTGGTGTATATGTGACTTTGGTGAGGGGGGAATCCATGCAATCAAGCACATACTTTCTGTAGAAGTTTACTGCTGTTCTTGTGAAGGTTGCTGCTCGTCACGAGGAGCAGACGTTACCATGAATAATTTTACTGCTTTTCTAGATATGAGGAGATGCAAGAATTAGGTTTATAAAGTCTTCTCCTGAAAATATCTAAGTATCTGAAGGCCTGTTCTGCCAGTTTTTCCCAGAGCACGGGGTGCCTCCTTCCTGGTCTCTACCTTGAACTCCTTTGAAGGGGGGGTGTTGAAAGTCAGCAGCTGCAGCTGCTCATGATTTAATCCTTGTAGAAGTGGATGGCCAGGGCCAGTTTTTAGTTGGCGGGTATCAGTTATCTGTTGCTACAATTACGCTACATAAAAAACCACAAAACATCAGAGGCATGAAATTAAACATTTATTTTCACTCATGACTCTGTGAGTTGGCTGAGCAGCTCTGCTGATCTTGGCTGGGCTTGGCTAAGCAGTTCTTATCTTGGCTGGGGGTTGCTTATATATCTGGCAGTCAACTAATTTTTAGTTAATATAGGGTGGTCTTGGCTGGGGTGACTGGCTTTGCTTCACAGAGTCTCTCATCCTCCAAGAAGCTAGCCCGAGCTTGTTCTCATGGCTCAGGCAAGAGAGAGCGTGCAAGACCTCATAAGGCCTGGGTTTGGGGGTGAGGCCTCATTCTGTTGGCGAGAGTGAGATAAAAGGGCAGCTTAGATTCAAGGGACAGGAAAATAGATTTCATGCTTGACAGCAGAAATGGCCAAGTCACATTGCAAAGGGCAGAGATTCAGGGAGGGTGGGAGAATTGAGGCATTTTCTCAATCAGTTTACCACAAGGACGCATACTGAGTCACCTTTTCTATAAGCAAAACTTTATATTCACATACTGTTTTTCCATACTGCTTACTTATGTAGCCCAGGGAATCTTACTGGAACCCAAAATGGAATATTGATGTGAAAAGATTTTAAGCCCTGCTTCAACAGCAGTTTTAGCTACTTACGCTTACTCTTTATTGGGAGAAGATGGGGGAGTGCAAATCTTCCCTAATAATGACTTCCCTAAAACCTGGTAGTTGACTGGTGATGGGATTGCTCTGTTAGATTGAACCAAATCCTTGATAAAAGTGAGATATATTCATGATAAATTTATTAGACTTGTGACAGTTTGGCACCTGCTTGAGCAAAGATTTCAATCATGCAGAGAAAGAAAAGATTGTCAAAAATGTGGAGGAGAAAAATTATGTGAGTTGGTAATGCTTAGATGTATAGAGGAAAAGTAAATTCTATTTTTGAAGCCAGTTCAAGAAACTTCAGTAATTACAAGCCACATTTAGAGTTCAAAAAATGTAGTTTTTCCATGGAATCACAACTCACAGTTAAAAGAGAATGTATAAAAGAAGCTTAGCCCTTCACTTAAAAACTGTATATCATTTTCCTGCTCAGATATTTACTTCCCTTTTTCTGTGACTCAAGACAAATATTGGGGGAAGAAAGAGGACTCACATAGTCTCAAGAAGAGCCATGCAAGGTGGACTTTAGTGTCTAAAGCGAAGGGACACGAGAGCTACACAGACTGGGCACTGTGATAGGCTCATTGCTTCTTTTCATCTCCACTGTAACACTGTGGGATAGGCATTAACAGCCCCTGATTTTATAGGTGGGGAAGCTGAGGCTTGGAAGGACAAGCAACTTGCCCAAATTCACACAACCAGTGAGAGCAAAAGCCAAGGATTAAGCGCTCATCTCCGGGTTCCCATTTTTTTGTGGCTGTGATTTTCCTACTATAACACAGCACTTCCATCTTGGGGAACCTCATCTTTGTAGTTTGAAAATGTTTAAAGTACCAAACTGGTTTTTGTTCTCTGTGGTTTTTTTCCTCAAAGGCAGAAGAAGAAAGCCTATTTAATGCCACATGAATGAATGCCTGATGTTTTGTTCAGGGTCTTCCCTGGAATGATCTTTCTTAAACTGAAGACAAAGAGACTGGTCCTCAGCGGGGAAAGCCAGCAGAAATGATAAACACAAACAATGCAGTGACTCCAGAGTTTACAAATTTGAGAAAGAACTTTGCCCCAGGCCAAACGTGAGGGAGAGGAATGACAGCCACCCACTAGACATAGGCCCAGAGCTCTGCTGCTGTGGGCACCCCCTGCCAGCATCCATGGTGAGGTAATTCTAGGGAACAGCAGGACTCATTCATCCCACATGCATTCTCAGACAGTTAGGGTAAACAACTTTCAGATGCATTTCCTGTTAACTTTAAAATGTTTTCCCATAGTGGTACTAGTCCAGTACTATTTGAAAATTTCCACTTTGTGTTTCCTTTAAAAGTATTTTTTTTTTGCAAGAGGTTTTCCGGACATGATATCACCCTAGTTCTTCCTTGACCAATTTTATTGCCAACCACTTCAAATCTAGACAATTTATTCAGCTTTACAAGGTGGGTAGGGTCACTCCGTGAATGTGCAAAATAGTGAGGACAGGAACTTTTCAATTTCATGGCCAGATTCTACAGTTGGAGAAATGTGTGACCTGTCTGCCTAATGAACATTTACTACAAAGCTCGGAGACAGAACTAATTGATTGTGGAGTCATAAGGAACATTTATAAAGCAGCTAAAAAAATATGTGACTGGAAACGTGAAGGGAAATAATGAATTGACAGTTCATTCTTACTCTGAGTTCTTTGGAGCAAACTGTTCATAATTGCTGCAAAAGTTGACACCTCCAAAATTCTCACTTGGTTCCCTGAATAGAGTTCAGAGTTCAGCCCTTCCCATTTCCCTGTTCCGGCTTTTCTCGATGATTCTCAACTAGAGGAAGCACTCCAACCCCTCCTCAGGTTCCCCAGAAGGGCTGTAGACAGAGAAAAAGTTGAACCCATCTTTACACAGGTCTGCTTTTCTATAAGATTCTTGCCTCAAAAATGAGAGAGAAATGTTAGCGTTTTGCTGATAAATCACTTGAGACAATGGTAAATCATTCCTAGAAGAGGATAAGGAAATAAGCATTCAATATTGAAGTTCAAAGTTAGAGATAGTTCCAGGACTTATTGTGAAAATGGCATTTGCTATGGATAAAGTCTACTTGAGAGAGAGGAGACTCCTATCATGAGAATTTTTTCAGTCTCATGAAATTTGGTTGCTTCTCTCTGAAGAACATCAGGTAGAGACCAGCACCTCTGGCCATAGTGGTTAGTTATTGGTGTATGTATCCCAGCTTCTAGAATTCCACCTTTGTCCAAAGCACATCCTAGCCAGCCCACCCACTGATGGGACTCGAGAGCCCTCAGCAGTCCATGGAGGTGCCACTCATAATGCCACCAGCATGAGGATGAGGAGGGCAAGCCACACTATCCAGGGATGGTTAAGGGATGAGTTATGGGAGACTCCCCTGACGGTCCGGTGGTTGAGACTCCGTGCTCCCACCGCAGGGGGCACAGGTTCAATTCCTGGTTGGGGAACTAAGACCTTGCGTGGCACGTGGTGCAACCAAAAAAAAAATTGTTAGGGATGCCTTATGGGAGGCTTCGGAATCCTCAGCCTGGTAAACATGGGAATTGACCCCCTCCTGACCTAATCTAGGTAACCCAGGGCAAGATTACAAATGCATTGATGTTTCACTGACGCAGCGGAAGGTGGGAAAAGGAACAAGGCATGAGATCTTGGCAATCTTTAATGTAAAATTGAAGCTAGCCCTGTAGCTGCCAAGTGGCTGTTAATTGTCTGAGTCAGAAGAATCTCACTTCCTTTCTGGATGTGAAGTTGATTTGGCTTCAACGGCTTTCTCTTCATTGATCGCCAGGGTTGATCTGGCTCACCTGGCTGGTGAGCCTTCTCTCTTCTGTAACCCTTTTGTCCCTACCTAGACAACCTCTTGTCTAACCCCGCCAGTATGTGAGTCTATTCTTCCTTTCCTCCTTACTCTCACTTCTATAGAAATGGCACTGAGATCAACCAGGGCCTTTGAGCCACATTTCAACTCTGAATGGCTATGATTTATTTTTACAACAAGGAGGAGGATTGAGTGGGCACAGGCTTTTCTAAAATTTCAAAGAAAATTTTTTTACCTAGAGGGCTGATGACTTGGGTTTTAGTTCCCCTCTTCTTTCTAAATGCCCTCCTTAAGGAATAACCCAGAAGAACTATCCTTAGTCATCAGCAATGAAATGTGTGAAAATCATAAACTTGTCTGAATTGCCTTGCTGGTAAGGACAGAACCAACCAAAAGTCAGTCTCAGGCAGCCACTGAAGAATAGTAACCCTCACCTTCAAGTAAGCTTGAACAGCTTGTTTTAGTTAATGTCAGAGCAGAAGAGTATCAAGGCTAACACCAGAAAGAACAAAAGGAAAAAAAATAACAGTACAGGTATGGGGGAAAAAAGCAGAAAACAATGAACAAGATTATGAAAGCTTGATTTTATAATGCATATAAGTTTTAATTTCCATATTTTTATAAAATTCAGTTCAGCAAAGATTTTTCTGTGTGCTAGACAATCTGCTAAATTCAGTAGAAAGAAAAATGAATAAGACCAAATCTCTCCCCTAGAATAATCATGGTAAACTTTCAGTAAATGCCAGTTCGCTTTTTTCTTCTAGTGAGAGAAATTCTGAATTAATGAATACTTATTGTGATTGCTAACAGTTTTAAAAACTAATGTACTGTGGAAAAAAGCTAGCTCTCCAGCCAAAATACATTCTCATCTTCTTTGCCCAGGCACATAAGAGACTACACTTCCCAGCCTCCTTGGCAAATAAGTGTGATCATGTGATTAAGTTCTAGCCAATGGCATGTGATCAGAAGTAATGAGCTGCTTTTGTAAGTGGCTGTATCTTCTGCATGCCCAACTTCTTAGCTATCACAACTTGTAAAATAGATTGTTTTTCTTTATCAACATTCATTTTTTTAACATCTTTATTGGACTATAATTGCTTTACAATGGTGTGTTAGTTTCTGCTTTATAACAAAGTGAATCAGTTATACATATACGTATGTTCCCATATCTCTTCTCTCTTGCATCTCCTTCCCTCCCACCTTCCCTATTGCACCCCTTTAGGTGGTCACAAAGCACCGAGCTGATCTCCGTGTGCTATGCGGCTGCTTCCCACTAGCTATACAAATAGAACTACCATACGACCCAGCAATCCCACTACTGGGCATATACCCTGAGAAAACCATAATTCAAAAAGAGTCATGTACCAAAATGTTCATTGCAGCTCTATTTACAATAGCCAGGACATGGAAGCAACCTAAGTGTCCATCATCGGATGAATGGATAAAGAAGATGTGGCACATATATACAATGGAATATTACTCAGCCATAAAAAGAAATGAAATTGAGTTATTTGTAGTGAGGTGGATGCACCTAGAGTCTGTCATACAGAGTGAAGTAAGTCAGAAAGAGAAAAACAAATACTGTATGCTGACACATATATATGGAATCTAAGAAAAAAAAAAAAAGGTCCTGTAGATTGGTCTTTATCACAATGAGTGAAGGTAGAAGATGAGACCTGTCCTTAAAGAATTTTTATACAGGGGTATGGAAATGATCCAATTTGCCACAAGTAAAATCCTCCTGGTGGGCTTCCCTGGTGGCACAGTGGTTGAGAGTCTGCCTGCCGATGTTGGGGACACGGGTTCGTGCCCCAGTCTGGGAAGATCCCACATGCAGCGGAGCGGCTGGGCCCGTGAGCCATGGCCGCTGAGCTTGTGTGTCCGGAGCCTGTGCTCTGCAACGGGAGAGGCCACAACAGTGAGAGGCCCGCGCACCGCAAAAAAAAAAAAAAAAAAAAAAAAAAAAAATCTTCCTGGTAACAGGAAGGAGACGGTTTGCTGCAAGGCAAGACCACAGGGCAAGAGAATGATGAATTCAGCAGTGCCTCTGAGTGTAAAGAAAGGGGGTCTGATTAACTGTTATATCTTTAGGCTTCACATGCTAAGTTATAATGAAGGCAGTTGGGGTTAGGAAATGTGCTTGTAACTCATGGACACAGTACTGAAAAGGCTTCTACTGCTTTTTCCAATCTCTGTCCTCCTGCAGCTCCTCACCTCCCCACACTCAATAATTTTCCATTTTCAAACATCAGGATACTCCCTCGAGTGCACATGCAAGGAAGTCAATGTTAGTGAAAATTCCAGATCTTATAATTGCTCTCCACATCCAAACCATAGTCAAATACCACTAAAAACTATTTGTAAAAATGTCTTTAGTCAGCAACTCCATGAGTAGCCATTGGAAGGAATCTTACCAGAGAAAAATATTAATAAATAGAAAGCACACAGAGGAAACACTTATTAAGCTGTTTTAGTCTAGGAATGGGGAAAGCAGAAAAGAAAAAGATAAGGGGGAAAATATCTAAACAAGAATTTATAAAACATTTTGTAATGAAAAGAAAGTGTGGAACTTGTAATGAAAAACAAATTGCAAAAGTCTTAGGAGCCTAGTTAGGCACCAGAAAACTGCAAAAGGCTTTGATGACCTAACTCGATGCCAGGATACAATAGGGACACATTTGTATCCTTGATCTTAATTAGGCAACTTAAATCTTCACAATAATCCACTATAGCAAAGCAGGCTAGCATTAGTCAGTCTGAACCTCAGAAACCGAAATATCTCTTGACCTTGATTTTATAAATATGTTTTTCCTAGATTAAATTGGGGGAGGGGTGCCTTTGCAAAAGTTCAGAAATACCTTGTTTCCAAAAGCAGTTTCAGAGTCTTTCCTTCGACCTCAGTTTCAGCTACAAAACCATGCTCCACCTTTAGCTACCTATAATACTCCTAGCACTTAATATTTGATTGATTTGTGAATCCTAAATTAGCTATTCAAACTTTAAAGAACAACTCCAAATCCAATGTAAAACTCTTTAACGAAATTGATTTAGGAAAGAGACAAACTATTTTGGCAGCCTGAAAGGTTCTAGCTTTGACTATAAGGAAAGGAAAATTTTTTAAAAACCACTTTTCTGTTGCATAGACAGAAAATGGTCCATTCTTTGAAGATAAAATGTAGAGTCAGATTAAGGAAGGGAAGCATCTGCCAATAGAAACAGCAATGAGAATTAGCTACATATCCTGGAAAAATAAGATTTAGCCCAACTATGTTGCTATTACTTAGTGAGATTGGACACAAGAATTGGCAGAAACATTTCTTATTCAACTATTTTATGGAAATCCTATGAAAATAATTGAAAACAGAACCATTAAATTGCTTCACCAGAGAGAATGCACATTCTTTCTCTTCTACCTTCAACATTTTGCAAACCTATAGAAAGGGCTTGAAAGGAGAATATATTTTAAAAAAAATACTCAATATGTGGAACAGATATGGAAGTTAACTGTGAAGCAAGGTTTTATATAGCAAACTTTTTCCCACTGACTTTCTTCTCAAAATGGAATGAATATATTCTACTGCTTCAAAACAGAAATGACTTCCAAAAGGAAATAAAAATTGAACCCAAGAATGCAACACATCTTCTTTATAGCATAAATTTAAAGTAAATTAAATTGGCTGTGTTACTCATATTAACACAAAAATACATAAGCCCAAAGTAAAAATTACAGAAATCTGGAGCCATTCTGTGAGGGCATAAGGCTTCAGGCTGTGGCATTTGCAAGCATCTGAGGCTTGAACAATGTGGTCCTAATACCTATGGACACAAGTTTGTCCCAATTCAAGTTTCTACTTTATGGCTTTTTACTTATTTATTTATTTATTTATTTATTTTTGCGGTACGTGGGCCTCTCACTGCTGTGGCCTCTCGCGTTGCGGAGCACAGGCTCAGTGGCCATGGCTCACGGGCCCAGCCGCTCTGCGGCATGTGGGATCTTCCCAGACCGGGGCACAAACCCACGTCCCCTGCATTGGCAGGTGGACTCTCAACCACTGCGCCACCAGGGAAGCCCTACTTCATGGCTTTTTAAAGCTTGTTGTCACTTACTAACCTCTATCAACTCAGCTTGCATTGAATTTAGTGCTGAGTGTTCACTACATTGTTCAGGACTAAGTTATTAGTGCTAAGTGAATAATGCACTGTGCAATGATGCTTGTTTACCATGGTGCTACATTAGGGTGTCATCAGCAAACCTTCTGTTACCAACCTTAATACAGAAACTAAGACTAAGCACCAAGAAACACAGCAATTTAATATTGTTGTGATATCTAAGCATGGGCTCTAAGTAGAAGCATTTTGTTTTGTTTTGTTTTTCTTTCTTTTTTTTTTATAGTGAACACATTTATTCCTGGATGCCATAATGAAGTGGTTAAAAGCAGTCAAAGGAACAATATTTTTGGGTTTAATCACAAATCTATTTCTTCCTAGCTGTGTGATCTTGGTGATGATTCTTTAGTATTCTTGTGCCTTAGCTTCCATCACATTTCACGTGAATTAAATGAATGAATACATATAAAGCAATGATAAGAGCGCTTAATCCTTTATAGGCACTAAAAAGGGTTGATTCATGATCCTGCTTTGCTTTTATTTTAATCAATTGCCTATTACATCTATTAATATCAAGTCTTTGATATAAACTATTCCTTGGCACCATTAATTGTTCTAAAGATTAATTTAAAAAAATAAATTGCCAGAAGAAGCATTTTATAACTGTATATAAGCATAAGTATTGAAATATGTTTAAATACTTTGAATTCAAATAACTACGTAATAGGGACGACTAGCACTTTCCTATTCAAAGATCTTCTACAGAAAGGTTTCTATGATCACCTTTATTTAGTCTTTTAAGTTTTGGGCATTATGTTAGAGATCATACATCTACAAAGCGGGTGGGTCACTTTGGCCCATTAGAAAGCTCTGCTGTGAATTCTGCTTAAAACAATAAGTAGTTTATAAATGATATACACATATCATCTCTATCATAGTGGAATAATTAAATCAGATGTCTGGGATTAAACACGTCTTATAAATAAATGACAAACATTATTCAAATAATGTATGTGGTTCCATTCTGGAGCTTCTTCTTACATATACTGACCCTTCACTGACTTTAAAAAAAAAATCCCTTTTTTCTCTATGATTGCTGCTTCTATTCTTTGGATTCTTCTTCTGGAAAATAAAACTCCATTACAATCATTATTTTTTAAAAATCAGAACACATTATTAAATTGTCAGCTTAGAACCTCAGTTTGTACCAGCACTGCTGACTGAACATTAAAAACAACAAAACAAAACAACACCTCAGAAGTGTAGACATGATCTCCAAATAGACTTGATTATAAAATAGGTTTATATATCTCCCCACTCTTTTTTCTTTTTCTTTTTTATATTTCCATTAACTCTATTTTTTATCAAAGTATAGTTAATTCAATCATACAGCAGTGATTCAGTTTTATATATACATATATATATTCTTTTTCAGATTCTTTTCCATTATAGTTTATTACAAGATCTTGAAAATAGTTTCCTGTGCTATACAGTAAATCCCTGTTTTTTACCTATTTTATATGTAGTGGTATGTGTATATGTTAATTCCAAACTCCTAATTTATCCCTCCCCTCCACCCTTCCCCTTTGGTAACCACAAGTTTGTTTTCTACGTCTGTGGATCTATTTCTGCTTTGTAAATAAGTTCATTTGTATCATTTTTTTAGATTACACATATAAGTGATATATTTGTCTCTGTCTGACTTACTTCACTTAATATAATAATCTCTAGGTTCATCCATGTTGCTGCAGATGACATTATTTCATTCTTTTTTATGACTGAGTAATATTCCATTGTGTATCTATACCACATCTTCTTTATCCATTCATCTGTTGATGGACGTTTAGGTTATTTCCATGTTCTGGCTATTGTAAATAATGCTGCTGTGAACACAGGGGTGCATGTATCTTTTTGAATTAGAGTTTTCTCCAGATATATGCTCAGGAGTGGGATTGCAGGATCATATGGTAATGCACCAATTTATTGATACATTCCTACCAACAGTGTCAGAGGTTTCCTTTTTCTCCACACCCTCTCCAGCATTTGTTATTTGTAGACGTTTTAATGATGGCCATTCTGACTGGTGTGAGGTGATACCTCATTGTGGTTTTGATTTGCATTTCTCTCATAATTAGCTATATTGAACATCTCTTCATGTGCCTTTTGGCCATCTGTGTGTCTTCTCTGGAGAAATGTCTATTTAGGTCTTCTGTTCATTTTTTTAATTGAGTTATTTGTTTTTTATTGATATTGAGTTGTAAGAGAGCCCTCTTCCTGGCTCGAGAAAGCCACATTCTTGCTGTGTCCTTATAAGATGGAGAGAGCATAATCTCTCTCTCTTTCTCTTTTTACAAAGCCAGTAATCCCGTAATAAGAGCCCCAGCCTCGTGACCTCACTTAACCCTACTTACCTCCCAAAGGCCCCATCTCCAAATACCATCACATTGGGGGTTAGGGCTTCAACCCATGAATTTTGTGGGACACAATTCAGTACAACACTAAACTTTTGGGGTGGCAATAGGTAATCTTTTATTAATACCATCAGTATGTTTTTCATCTCAGACATAGTTTTCATGTCTAGAAGTTTGAGTTTTATTTTTTTAATATCTTACGTTTTCATATCTTCCAGGTGCAATCTTTTCTCTAGTTTTTTGAACGTATGGAAGACAGTCATAACAACTCTATCATCTGGTTATTTCTGGGTTGAAATCAATTCTTTTGCCCGGAAGTACCTTTTTTTACTGATTTTTAAATTACTTATATATTAAGAATCTCAACATTTTATCTCTTATTTATTGCAAACTGGACGATATATTTAACTCAGTCTTTGCAGAGTTAGGCCTGGAGCCCAGGTCAAAAGGAAGAAAACCAAAAAAGCATAAAACTTATATGGGCCTAAATTCTGAGCTAGACCTAAGCCAAACCGGTTCTCTCATTGAGAAATTGTATAACAGTGATATGCCATACACCCAGTTGGATTGCCCTGTAAAGGACACTTTGGTAAATGTACACCTAGAAATAAACTTTCCTGGAAATAGGCCAGATCTATATGTTCAAGCAAATTAAAAACAAAATAAAAGCAGCTAAACAGGAAAAACATTAATTTTAACTATTTAATTTGTTTCTTCATCTAACAAACATATTAAGCACTTACTATGTGCCTAGGGCTTTTCTAGACCCAATATCATTTGATTTATATATGAATTATAAAAAAAACTTTAGTTAGCACATGGAAAAATGAAGGTAAATCACTAACACATCCTAAATTTCTGTACCAGTTTAGGAGGTAGTGAGTACCAGGGGATATTTCAACCCTTTGAAGCGCAGACTTTTTTTTTTTAAGACAGTGAAACAACATGTTTTTAAATGGAAGTATAGTTGATATACAATATTATATAAGTTACAGGTGTATAATATAGTGATTCACAATTTTTAAAGGTTATGTTCTATTTATAGTTATTATAAAATACTGGTTATATTCCCCATGTTGCACAATATATCCTTGTAGCTTATTTTATATCTAATAGTTTGTATCTCTTAATTCCCCACCCCTATGTTGCCTCCCACTTCCCTCTCCCCACTGGTAACCACTAGTTTGTTCTCTATATCTGTGAGTCTGCTTCTTTTTTGTTATATTCACTAGTTTGTTCTATTTTTTAGATTCCACATATAAGTGATATCATACAGTATTTTCATTTAGCATAATACCCTCCAAGTCCATCCATGTTGCTACAAATGGCAAAATTACAGATTGATTTTTAAGTACTGTTTGCCCTGAGAAGTTGAAGAAAACAAGAACAGATTTTTTTTTTAATGAGGACAAATAAGTTTATTGCAAATTTGTCACTCAAATATCAAAAGGAATTGGCTTAATAAAAGAATAAAGTGGAACCATTAGACCTCTAGTAAATTATGTACAATATTTGCATATCAGATATTTGAGTAAGGAAATTCAGTAATTCTTGCAGATATAGAGAGCAAACTGGTACCTACCAGTGGGGAGAGGGAAGGGGGAAGGGCAACATGGATACAGGTGAGTAAGAGGTAAAAACTATTAGGTAAAAAATAAGCTACAAGGAGGGGCTTCCCTGGTGGCGCAGTGGTGGAGGGTCCGCCTGCCGATCCAGGGGACACGGGTTCGTGCCCCGGTCCAGGAAGATCCCACATGCCGCGGAGCGGCTAGGCCCGTGAGCCATGGCCGCTGAGCCTGCACATCTGGAACCTGTGCTCCACAGTGGGAGAGGCCAGAACAGTGAGAGGCCCACGTACCGCAAACAAAAAATAAGTTACAAGGATATATTATACAATATGGAAAATATAGCCAATATTTTATAATAACTATAAATGGAGTATAACAATTGTGAATCACCGTATCGTACACCTGTAATTTACATATTATACAGCAGCTATACTTCAATAAAAAAATTTTTTAAAGAAATTCAGTACTTCAAAGATAGCTAATGCTGTCACTTTAATCTCCACAATGAGTTGTTCCAGAATGAAAGTTATGACATTTCTAAAGCTATAGATGATGCAACAAAGGATAAAAACAGTCCTAAAATTGCACGTTTGGATTATTCATTAGAAAAAGCTTAACATTCACTATGAAATCCCAAGGTAAAGTCAGATACCCCAAATTTCACCAAATTATTTCCATTGTCGACCTAACACAATCAGTACAACACATATCAATATCCATTATGATTAATTAATTAATCCACTATAATAATAACAAATTACTTGTTAATAAACTCTTTATTTTGGACTAACTGTAGGATTACAGAAAAATTGCAAAGACAAAATACAGAGTTCCCATATACACTCCACCCCTGCATGTACACACATAGTTTCTTTTAATGTTACCGTTTTACATGAACTGACATTGTCAAAACTAAAAAACCAACATTGGCACGTTGCTATTAACTAAACTCCGATTGTGTGGAATGACTGAAAAATTCTTCAAATAATGAGGGTAAACATGCCTTTTTTAAGGAAAAAATACTACCATTTTAACTAATCAATAATACTCTTGGGTTAAGTTTTAGAGATGTAGCTCTATGTTGGGTTTTCTTCGGAAGACCGAAAGTATATCAGATTGGACAGAATTCAGAATTTGTAATGGAATCTTGGATGAGTGCTGTTGTGCCTCTCATGTGGTACTAACTTTAACTTATAATAGGCATAGCACCACCATTCTTCAAGTGCCAGAGGGACTCTAGGAAAGTTGGTTTTCCAGTGTTTCCAACAGGATTTCAAAGTACCTTGGATTTACTCTTTATTTTTACTTTTTTTTACAAATTGCTCAAATTATACCAATCCTTAAATTTTCTTAATAAAGACAGGGATTCACTATTTGGCAAAGTATTTTTTTCTGTTTATGTATTAATGCACACAGAAAAGTAATCAAATCCCACTTATGTTTGCATTTTTATCAGTGATCTTTATTGAAAAGAATAAAATTTCATGAAATAGAGACGATTCTGGAAAACCTGGGTTGTATAGCTTTTGTCTCCATGGCAACTAGATACAACTAACTGGTTGTATCTAGTCCTCCAGGGTAATTAGTTTCTTGTGTGCTGTGATAGTCCGCTGCTTCTCAAGGCCAGCAAAAAAGAAGCAGCAAGATGACCTTTCCTTAAAACAAAACAAACTCAAATCTCACGTAGAGAAATAAGCCTTTTAAGTAAGCTCTACTTTCACTTTTGCAGTGGGTTTTACATTTGAGCAATAAAATGGTCCGCCAGATTATGAGTTCTGTTGAGCTTAGTTTTCAGAGAGATCTGTTGCATTAGCCATGTTGTACGATCTCAAAGATTTTTTTCCTGCTTGAGTTAGTTCAGCTGAATCAATACATGTTTGTGGGTACCTATCTGCACAGTGTGCATTACCTCAAAAGAGAAAGAGAAATGTCAGAAGACCTACATGCCAAGAAAGAGAAATGTCAGACCTACATACCAAGTAACAAAAGACTGGTTATACTTGACCCTGTTGGCGTTGGCACCTGGAACTCGTTTAAAACAGTCAAGTGTCTGAGCCCCACCCTTCAGAAATTCTGACTGAATTAGTTTTGAGTGGGGCCGGAGTGCCAGTAATTTCAAAAATTCTGATTAGGGGCTTCCCTGGTGGCACAGTGGTTAAGAATCTGCCTGCCAATGCAGGGGACACGGGTTCGAGCCCTGGTCTGGGAAGATCCCACATGCTGCAGAGCAACTAAGCCTGTGCACCATAACTACTGAGCCTGCACTCTGGAGCCCACAAGCCACAACTACTGAGCCTGCATGCCACAACTACTGAAGCCCACGCTCCTAGAGCCCATGCTCCACAACAAGAGAAACCACCACAGTGAGAAGCCCGGGCACCGCAACGAAGAGTAGCCCCCGCTCGCCGCAACTAAAGAAAGCCCACGCGCAGCAACAAAGACTCAACACAGCCAAAAATAAATAAATTAAATAAATAATTTTTTTTAAAAAAATCATAGGAAAGTTTTTTTTAAAAAAAGTAGGCCCCGTTCTCTACAACTAGAGAAAAGCCCACGCACAGCGACCAAGACCCAGTGCAGCCAAAAATAAATAAATAAACAAATAAATTTATTTTTAAAAATTCTGATAAGGAGACACATCCATAGTTAAGAGTCAGAATTAGATAGTATACTTAGTAAACTTTGACCCAATGAAGTAACTCTCTTCATAAGCACTGGGTAAATATATATTTATTAAAGTGAGTTTCTGTTTGCTCTTTAACATTCCTTCTGCGTTACAAACTGATGAAAGCATCAGGAAATGCTAAAGGTAGTAGATTTGGAAAATACTGTTCTTTAGCTTTCGTTTTCTTTTTTTTTTTTTTCAATCTAAGTGTGATATATCTTAAGCTTTTAGGATATACCTTCTATCTGAGGAGGTTATACTCTCTGAATCTCAGTGTGCCTTTTTTTAGAAAGTTTTCCCCATCATATGCTGAGATCAGACTGTACCAGCTCCAAGAGCCTATTGTAAAGTTTTCAGAAATTTTGCTAGCTGGTTGTTAAGCTGTTACTATCTTGTAATTGGTCCTAGTAGGAGTATTTACACCATGGCAATCAGCAAGTGTTACAAATCGGTCTTTGTTTCTTCTGGAAACTGAGGTGTTAAACATCAACCTGTAAACCTCTTCAGCTATGAGAAAATAGGATCAAAGGACGGAATTTGACTGGGCTTCAAATATTTGTCAACTCCTTGTTTTAACAGATAGGAAAACTGAGGCTCAGAGAGTTTAAGTGACTTGCCAAGAAAATTGCTGGTGGACCCCAGAATAGAAGCTAGTTACACCAGAGTGTCTATCACAACTGTCTTGATTCTGGTTAATACATCAAATGCTTTGAAATGTAAGCTCAGCATTTTACAAATAAACAGCCATCCACACAATATTATTTTAGGAGTACTAGGTATTTGTTGTTAAAATTCTGTAATTACTATGATACATTTAGACAATGGAGTACTATACACCCATAAAAAAGAATGAAAGAGACTTCTGTGTACTGATATGGGAAGAATTCCTGTGTACATTGTTAAGAGAAGCAAGCAAGGTGTAGAACAGTATGTTAATATGCCACTTTTTTTGCAAAGGAAGAAATAAGGATATACATGATTATATTTGTAAAAGAAAAAATAAAAAGAAGTACTGCAAGGATAAACAAGAACCTAATAAAAATATTTCCTTAATAGGGTGCAAGGGAAACAGGGCAGCAGGGGCAAGGTGTCTCTGTGATGAAAACCAAATGAAGACTCTGACAACTAACAGCTGGTAGTAACCCACAATGTTCCCTATAAACAAAAACAATTTCACAGAATTTCAACATCAGATGAGGTCACACCATGACCATGATGGAACCAAGCCTGAGTAAGACCATTCTGGAATCATGTGTGAACATAGACAAAAACAAGGACACCATGCAACCACAAAAGCAACAAAATATCCTTCTCTCCTTGCTAACAAGAGTAACTACCCTTTCTCTTATGGCAACTCTAGCTGCACTTCATTCCTCCTGCCTCCTAGATAAAAATTAAGATTCTCAATCACTGAATTTTCCTCATTGCCTTCCAGTACCATACCTAGCCAATAGTCAAGTTTGAACATCCAAAAGCATAGTAATTCTGAAATATATTGAAATTTTGAATATCTAAGAATACATAATAAATTCATAAAAGAGAAAACAGATTATTATACAACTTGATTTTATTATTATCGATATAATGAGCCATATAACTGTTCTCAGTAATCACAAAGAAAGTAACCAAATTCAAGACCAATCAGAAATGGTACAAGAAAGATGCTAAAATGGAGATAAAGTGAAAAAGACATATTTGTCTAAATAGTTTGGTTCAAGGCTTGAAATTTTCTCTAGTGAGAGATACGTGGTCTTTTCTTCAGTCACTATGAATAACCTCAAAATAACTCTCTGACCTTCTTGCCAGAGTCTTTTGACTTCACTTCTGTAATGAAGTGAGTGTTATTTTTCATTCAGTATCCAGTCTCTGAATATCAACCATGTACCAGACACAAAGTCTTCAAAGATTAATAGGATCTGGTCTCAGATATCAAGGAGTTTGTTTCCTAAAGGGTGAGCCTAAATTCCTCCTTCTGCCTCTCAGTTCTGTTTAGACACATATCACCCAGGAAAGCTTCTCTGCAATTATTTGACAGATGTCTGTCTTCTTTCTCCATGAATCACTAGTGGTTTGTAGAGGGCAGGACTATGTGCGTCTTATTCACCATTACATTCCTAGTGCCCAGTAAAGCATCTGATGTAAGTAGACTCGTACTCTGTTGAGTAGTGTCCCCTCAAAGTTCATGTCCACTCAGAATCTCAGAATGTGACATTATTTGCAAATAGGGTCTTTGCAGATGTAAGATGTAAGATGAGGCCCTACCGATCAGGTGAGCCTTAAATCCAATATAACTGTTGTCCTTATAGGAAGAGGAGATAATACACAGAGGCACAGGCACAGAGGGAAGAAGGGCCCGTGATGACAGAGGCAGAGACTGGAGTGATGCAGCTGCAAGCCACGGAAAGCCAAGGATGGCCAGAAACCACCAGAAGTTAGGATGAGGCAAGGAAGGAAAGAAAAGAAGAATTTGCAATGGCTTTCTCAGGATTTCAAGATCTTGTTTTTGGTAACAGCTTTATTGAGATATAATTCACATGCCATAAAATTCATCCTTACGAAGTGTCCAATTCATTGGTTTTCAGTATATTAACAAAGTTGCATAACCATTAGTACCATCTAATTCTAAAACATTTTCATCTCCCCATAAAGAAACTCAGTTCCCATTAGCATTCACCCCCATTCCCTTTGCACCCCAGGCCCTGACAACCACTGACATTCTGGACATTTCATTTAAATGGAATCATACAATATGTGGCCTTTTATGACTGGCTTTTTTCACTTAGCATCGTGTTTCAAGATCTTTGAAAGCATAAGGACCTAGGTCTCCATGCAACTTTCAAGGTATAGGGCACAGTGGTTAAGGAACAGGGTTTCAAGTCAGACCCTCCGAGTTTCAGTCCTGGTCCTACCACTTATTCCACCGTGAGCCTTAGGCCAGTTGACTTAACCTCCATAGACTCAGTTTCCACATCCATAAAATGAGGAAAGTAATAATAACTACCCTTGACTGTGAAGAGAATTTAATGAAATGTAAAGTGTGAATCTGCACTATTGAGAGTGTAGTCATGAACCACATGTGGCTGCTGAGAAATCTGGCTCCTCCAAATTGAGATGTGCTGTGAGTAAAAGTCACACCAGATTTTGAATACTTGGTATGAAGAAAACACTGTAACCATCTTGTTAGTATTCCTTTTATGTTAATTGCATGTTGAAATGAGAATATTTAAATATATTATTAAAGTTAACTTCACCTATTGTGTGTGTGTGTGGCTACTAGTAAATTAATTTTTTTTATTTGTTTAATTAATTAATTAATTTATTTTTTGGCCACGCCACAGGGCTTGTGGGATCTTAGTTCCCTGACCAAGGACCAGGCAGTGAAAGCACCAAGTCATAACCAATGGACCTCCATGGAATTCCCAGCTACTAGTAAATTTAAAGGTACATATGTGGTTCAAATGTGCAGCTCACATTAGACTTTTATTGGAAAGCCCTGGAATAAATGGTGCCTGGACCCAAAATTACTTCCATTAAAAATATGTAGAATTATTATAAAGTTTAGTGTTGGATACTGATTTAGAAATAGAATATAAAAGCTTGTGTGGGGGCAGTGAAATAATTCTTGGCATAAGAAAATTCTGCCGCGTTATTGGAACATTATAGATGCCTCTCCCAAGTCATTTGTCTGTTCTTCTGAATTAAACCATTTAGAGAGGATTTGCCGTCTTATTGAATAATATGGTCCTACAATTACCAGTGGAGAGAAGGGAGTGGGGAGGGGCAACATAGGAGTAGGGGATTAAAAAAAAGGGTTATTATGGGATTATATGAAATCATGTGTGTGAAACTTTTGAAAATTGTAAAGCGCTACAGAATTTTAAAAATTAAAAAAATTAAACTAGGTATAAAACAACAACAAAAGAAGCCAAAAAACAAAATAAAACAGTGATTAGATTAGTGATTACCAGAGGGGGAGGGGTTTGGAGTGGGTGAAATGGGTGAAGGGGGTCAAATGTATAGTGATAGATGGTAACTAGAATTGAAGTGTTGATCACTCTGGAGTGTATACAGATGTTGAATTATAATGTTATTTACCTGAAACATATAGAAACAAAACAAAAAATATATAATTTGAATATATATACGAATAACATATATAACTTATAAAACATAATATGTGTTATTTAGAGCACACATTAAGGTTTCTATTAAGTTAATGTACATCACTCTCTCTTGAACTATGACAATCTCTCTGGAGTGGGAAAGAAATGGCAGTCACAGCAAATGTGGCCATGTCATAGCCAGGGGTATGTCCCTGGGAATGTGATTCAGATCCAAACATTATCTGATTCATCTTGGTGGGAAAAGGGCAAGAATTCCTTCTGGAGAGAGAACAGAAAATTAGAAAATCTTCTAAAGCCTGGCATTTCCTGGAATCATCACTGACCCTTTAAAACTTAAAGCTCCCTACCCTTCAGACATGAAATATGAAGTTAAATAATGCTTCTTCTCTTTTGAGTTGAGGTGCTGAGAAAATCCTCCCCACCCAGCTCTTTGACATTTCAACTGAATTAATCCCTAAAAGAATTATAATCTCCCAATCAAACATGATCTAATCCTTGGCATCTATGCAGAGGCAAGAAAAGGGAAAGTAGAAAGTGTCAATTTTGTCCCTGTTCCGGTCACATTTATGCTGTATACTCCTTGCAGAAGCCAGAAGGAGCATAAGATTTTCTTGGCACCAGACTTATAGTCCTTGAGCCAAAAGGAGCAAAACCATTATGAGCTTTGGATAAGGCTATAACCTTCCCCACCAAGAATTTATGTTAGGGCTTTATCTCTGGAAGATACCAGAGTAATAGTTCCTCTTTCTGTTTTCATTAGGAGCCAAAAATGACCTCTTCTTACTTATGATATGACAGAATGAGAGAACTTGCGGGGCAGCTAGAGTGAAAGAATGAGGGATACTGGTTAGATGTCTTTTGCATTGTCCTGGGAGAAGATACAGATAAGTTTAAGGACTATGTAACAGGAATTTGAGAGTGTTCCTGATTTGGGCTGGATATTTGTAAGAAGGAAAATATTTTACCCAGGAACTTTCTCAAATTCCTGTGGCCAAGCCTATAGACTTACTGCATTTTCCCTCACCCTTAACTTCTTCTCTTCCGTGGAACAGAGAGCTGCCCCTCCACCTCTGAAGTCCAGTCCTCCGTGTTCATACTGACCTTGTTCTCCTCCAGTCTGCCCTTTACTGTGTGGCCTTCCTCTTCACCACTACTTCCTTCTCCAGCTCTCCTTTCTTTCTTCTTTCAGTTGAGTTGACAGTGCTTGCTGCTTCTGTTTTCTCACTTGCTCTGTCTCTGTGTACTTTAATCTCACCCCACTGACTCCACGGCTGAATAGTTCTCAGAGAGAGATCCAGGTCACCAAGTCCAATGGCTGCTGTGCTATTCTCATATTACGGGAATTCCAGTAACACTTCACCTAACTGACTTTTACCATCTTGAAATATTCTCTTCCCTGGTGATACAACACTCTTGGCTTTCCAGTAACCTCCCTACCCACCTCAGTCTTTTTTTGCTGAACACTTAATGTTGGAATAACACAAGGTTTACTACTGGGCTCGATCGTCTTCTTCCTTGATTTCCTTTTCCCAGTTTATCTCATTCATGCCTGGAGTTCCAGTTGTCCAATTATACACTCTGAATTTTGTCTCCAGCACAGATCTCTCTTCTAATAAGTCCAGATGAGTGGTATATCCAACTTCCTACTCAGTTTTTCCACTTAAATATCTCACAGGCTCTTCAAACTCAGTGTATTCAGAACTGAGCTCCTAATCTCTCTCCATGCCCTTCTTCCCAGTCCACCCCAGTCTTGGCCTTCCTGAGATAGCATATACTGGTTCTCCCCCACCCCACATATGCTGTATAGGGGATGGTTCCACGATTCACCCAGCTGCACAAGTAGGACTCCAAACCTCTTATTTTGTATCTCTTTCTTCCTCACTTGTTAATATCTAATCAATCACCAGTTTCTAAATGTCATTTTATCTCTATGGCGACAATCCAAGTGGGCTCATGCAAAAGCCTTTTCATGAGTGGGTGTGCCACACCCACACTCCTCTAACTAAAATTCTGCAATACCCTCAGAATGCATGGGGTTGGGGTAGGGGCAAAATAGGTGAAGGGATTAAGAGGTACAAACTACTCTGTATAAAATAAATAAGTTGGCTTCCCTGGTGGCGCAGTGGTGGAGAGTCCGCCTGCCGAGGCACGGGACACGGGTTCTTGCCCCGGTCCGGGAAGAACCCACATGCCGCGGAGCGGCTGGGCCCGTGAGTCATGGCCGCTGAGCCTGCGCATCCGGAGCCTATGCTCTGCAACGGGCGGGAGAGGCCACAACAGTGAGAGGCCCACGTACCGCAAAATAAATAAGTTAAAAGATATTGAGTATATACTCAATATCCTGTAATAACCTATAATGGAAGAGAAAGTAAAAAAAAAAAAAAGAATATATATATTGATATATATATGTATAACTGAATCACTCTGCTGTACACCTGAAACTAACACAATATTATAAATCAACTGTATTTCAATAAAAATTTTAAAAAATAAATAAGTTACAAGCATGTAATGTACAGCACAGAAAATATAGCCAATATTTATAATAACTTTGTATGGAGTGTAATCTATATGAATATCGAATTACTACCTTGTACACCTGAAACTAATATAATGTTGTAATTCAACTATACTTCAATTAAAAAAAGAATGTATCTATCTCAACATTACCATCACATTAATTTACTTTGTGACTTAAAACTCTAAAATTGACTTCCATCTGAGTATTTCCCCGAATTCTTAAAACAGCTCACAGACCTCTACACTATCTGGTCCACTGTCCACCAGTCTCACTGTGCCCATCGTCCCCTAGGTCCTCTCTCTCCAACCACACAGGTTCTCTGGTTCCTCCACAGAGCCAGGCTCATTTATACTCAGAATCCTCATGCATTTTATTTCCTCTATCTTCGCATCTCTCTCCCTTTGCTTTTGCATCCTTTAGATTCAGCTGAAATTGTTTCATGAAGTAAGTTATTATCCCCCAACAAGACCAGTTCTCTATAAAATATGCTCTTTCATATAATGCCTTCACGTCTTTACTCTTTGATCTTTTAAGTATTATAAGAACTGTATTTAAATTACTAATTATAAAATTAGTACTTTAAGGCTCATTTCTCCTCTTCATGAAGACAGAGAAAAAATTGTTTTGTCTTGTTTTTTACTGCTGAATCTTTCTGCTATAGCAGGATTTTTGAAGTCAACTGATAGTTACATGAATTTACAGTAAGTTAATTTGACCTACTGCTATCACAGCTAAATTGTAGAGGCTAATCTATAGAATAGGGAACAAAGAAAGAATTAAAAACCCAATAACAGTAATAGTTGCAGTACTAAAACGTTATTGACAACTTTGCAGCTACATATCTTTCTGAGAAGTACAAATACAGATACCTTAAATTAATCTTTTTGAATGCAAGTAGAGCGGCCTTTCTCACCTTTTTTTTTTTTCATTATTGCCCTCTTAGGAGCCATTTTGTTCAGTTTTTTTCTACTTATCCCTCTCAGTAAATTTTAATACCACAGATATACTGTATATATCTGTTTATGTACTACAAGTATATCTGTGCTTTACGTATAGAAAAAGTAAATTAAAATAAAGAAAATATTTTTCACTCTGCAAGGAAAAATTATGGTTACTTTGGGGGGCAGTGTTGCCCAGCTGAGAATGTATGAACTGGAGTGATTCTTTTAAGATAACAGTGCATAAGTAACAAATTAATACATACCCCTAAAATGACTGTCAGAGGACTGAAATATGCAGACCACGTCTCTGCCATCTTGCCAGATCTATAGAGTTGTCTCCAGTTACCTGACTGAATGTATGAAGCAAATTATCTGGTTATGGTATCACACTGCTCCATGTGGGCACTGTGGCTCAGTCAATGCTGCCTTCAGGAACGGAAGGGTATATCGTCCAGAACTAATTGTTCTATATAAGATCCCCAAATTGCTGCAAATGTTGACAGCCTAAGATATTATTGAACAAAATTTAGGCTTGAGAATATAATATAATACTAACATTATCACAAAGGAAAGAATTTCTGGGTAGAAAGTGGAAGGTTTTGCTCAACTTAGTGTTAATTACAAAATATAGAATACTGGAGGAAATACCAGATGAAGATTATTTTAAGAAAATATACTTTTCTGGAAAAAAGACCCCATTACTCACCAAATTACTAAACATCTAGAAGTTAATCATAGTTATTATTTGAATCTCTTCCTGCAATTTATACATTTGCTACATGTATATGGCCAAAAATGTTTCTTCTTGATCCTTTTTTCTATTATTTAAGAAAACTTTAAAAACAAATTAAAAATTGCATGTGCATGAGCTTGACTTTTCATTGACCAAGTTTTAAGGCTTTGAGGGACTTTGGGCTGGAAACTATGCTGATGGCTTTTGTAAATATCACATTAGCATAATAAGCAGAAGGTTTTGACTTTGCAATGGGAATACACATTTTATCCAGTATTAAAAATAGATTATTGAGATTATCTTGAAACCAACTTTAGTAATCCTAACACATAAAATGGATCATATGAGAAAAATCTTGTGTTCCAAAGGAGTTCATTGCTCTAAGAAGTAAGCAGGTGTGCTGTTGGACACATCATTTAACTAGCTTTCAGTCCTCTTAGATAAATAATTTCTTTTAAAGAGTAAGAAGGTTCACAAAAGAAAATGACCTCATATCACTTGATTATCTAAAACTACATAAACTTCTTGGAAGAAAAGCAATGTAACAACAGTAAACAAATGGTCCATTTTATATGCATCATTCTTTTCTGGGCTGAAGAGTGTCTTCTTAAGGTATTGTGTTTCAGATGCAAGCATGATGATAAAGTACTTACTAGAGAAAACTAAATTGCCTAGTGATCATCTGCTTAGAAGTATTTTCTGTTTCTTGTTAACAACAATATCAAACATAATTTATTAATACATCTTGATGTTTTTCATCATTTTTGTGGATCTTTACTAGTCACAACTGTGTTACCTTCAATGAAAACAGCAGGCAAATCTTCATTAATAATTCAGTGGTGGCCTTAATAGCCTGAGCCACTGAAATACCACAGAACTTAGGGCCAAATATATCTGGACATGCCTGAAGAAAAAACTGCAAAAAAAAATGAGACAAAATTGTAGATGTCATCAAATAAATAAATAAATAAATAATAAAATACCAAAACCAAGTGGGATTTATTCCAAGTGTGCAAGGTTGGTTCGATATTCAAAAATCAATTAATGTAATCCATCCCATCATCAGACTAAAAAAGAAAAATCACATGATCATATCAATATATACAGAAAAAGTATTTGAAAAATCCAACACCCATTCATAATAAAAACTTTCAGTAAACTAGGAATAGAGGGGGACATTCTCAACTTGATTAACTACAAAAACCCTAGAGTTAACATCAGGTTGAGAAACGTGAAGCTTTCACACTACGATCAAGTACAAAGAACAGATGTCCTCTCTTACCACTCCTTTTCAACCCTGTACTGGAAGTCCTTGCTAATGCAATAAAGCAAGAGAAAAAAAAGATATACAGATTGAGAAGGAAGACATAAAACAGTCTTTGTTCACAGATGACATAATCATCTATGTAGAAAGTCTGAAAGAACTGAGAAAAATCCCTAGAACTAATAAGTGACTAAAGCAAGGCTACAGGATACAAGCATAATATACAAAAGTCAACTGATTTCCTATATACCAATGAATCAGTGGAATTCAAAATCAAAAACACAATATCATTTACGTTAGCTCCCAAATAAATAAAATACTTAAGCATAAATCTAACAAAATATGTACAAGATCTATAGGAAGAAAACTGAAAAACTCTGATGAATGAAATCAATGAAGAATTAAATGGAATAAATGAAGAGATATTCCATGTTCGTGGATAGGAAGATTCAATATTGTCAAGGTGTCAGTTTTTTCCAAATTTATCTATAGATTCAGTACAATACCAATCAAAATCCCAGCCAGTTATTTTGTGGATATTGACAAACTCATTCTAAAGTTTATATGGAGAGGCAAAAGACACAGAATAGTCAACACATGGTTAAAAGACAAGAATAAAGTTGGCGGACTGACACTACCTAACTTCAAGTCTTACCATAAAGCTACAGCAACCAAGACAGGGTATTATTGGCAAATAAGAGATCAGAATAAAACAGAGTAGAGAACCCAGAAATAGACCCACACAAATATAGTCAACTGTTCTTTGACAAAGAAGAAAAGGCAATACAATGGAGCAAAGATAGTCTCTTCTACAAATGGTGCTGGAACAACTAGACATATACATGCAGAAAAAGAACCTAAACACAGACCTTACACCCTTCACAAAAATTAACTCAAAATGGATCACAGACCTAAGTGTAAAACACAAAACTATAAAATTTTTAGAAAATAACATAGGAGAAAAACTAGATGAACTTGGGTATAGTGATCTCTTTTTAGATACACCACCAAACACATGATCCATGAAAGGAATAATTGATAAGCCACACTTCATTAAAATTAAAAACTTCTGCTCTGCAAAGGACAACATTAAGAGATCAGAAGACAAGCCACAGTCTGGGAGAAATTATTTGCAAAAGATACATCTGATAAAAGACTGTTATCTAAAATATACAAGGAACACTCTTAAAACTCAAGAATAAGAAAACAAATAACCTGATTAAAAGGAAGTCCAAAGCCCTTAAAAGATACCTCACCCAAGAATATATACACATGGCAGCTAAGCATATGAAAGATGCTCCATATCATATGTCATCAGGGAAATGAAAACTAAAACAACAATGAGATATTGTTACATACCTATTAGATTGGCCAAAATCCAGAACACTGACAACACCAGATCCTGGCAACAGGAACTCTCCTACATTGCTGGCAGGAATGCAGAGTGATACAAACACTTTGGAAGACAGTTTGACAGTTTCTCAAAACCATACATACTCTTACTATACAATCTATCAATCACACTCCTTGGTATTTACCCAAAGGAGGTGAAAACTTATATCCACACAGAAACCTGCAAGGATGTTTATAGTAGCTTTATTCATAATCACCAAAACTTAGAGGTAACTAAGATGTCTTTCAGTGGGTGAATAAATAAATAAGCTGTGACACATCCAGACAAAAGAGTATTATTCAGCACTAAAAAGAAATGAGCTATCAAGTCATGAAAAATCATGGTGGAAACTCAAATGCATATTACTAGTGAAAGAAGCCAATGTGAAAAAGGCTGCATGGTTCCAACTATATTACATTCTGGAAAAGATGAAACTATGGAGTGAGTAAAAGGATTAGTGGTTTCTAGGGATGGGGGTAGTAGAGATGAACAGGCAGACCACAGAGGATTTTTAGGGCAGTGAAAATACTATTATAATGAATGTTATTATAATGACAGATATATATCATTATACATATGTCTAAACCATAGAATATACAACACCAAGAGTGGACCCTAAGGTAAACTATGGACTTTGGGGATTATGATGTACCAATGTAGGTTCATCCTTGGTAAAAAAAAATGTACCATTTTGGTGAATGATGTTGATAATGGGGGAGGCCATGCACGTTGGGAGCAGGGGTTATGTGGAAAATCTCTGTACCTCTCTCTCAATTTTATTGTAAAGCCAAAACTGTTCTAAAAATAATAATAAAGTGAAAAAATTGTAGGTTCTGGAAAGCAGTTGTAGAGTATAAAAAGGATACTTAAAGATTGTGGTGGTTGTTTTGTTTTGGTTCCCCCCTACCCCTAAGAATCAGTACTACTTAAAATAGCTAAAAGGATTTCTTCAGTCTGAAAGTAGAATTATTGAAAAGTTAATCTTTCAGCTTTTTCTAAGAAATTAATTATCATGCAAATCTCTCTGATATGCTGACATCATTTCCTTGACATAGACATTGTTTTGGTTGACACAGCAAAAGAGTGTCTTCATTTGGTCTGTGTACATAATACACTTCCTAATTCAGCTTCATGCATGCTCTCTAGAATCAGCTTCCAATGACCACAATCAAGATCCTGAATGTGGAGTAAGTACAGAGAAGACAGAAATCCCTTTCTGAATCAAAAATGTCCATTTTTTTGTCATGAAGAACCTAGGGATAAGACAGGAATAAAGACACAGACCTACTAGAGAACGGACTTGAGGATATGGGGAGGGGGAAGGGTAAGCTGTGACAAAGCGAGAGAGAGGCATGGACATATATACACTACCAAACGTAAGGTAGATAGCTAGTGGGAAGCAGCCGCATAGCACAGGGAGATCAGCTGGGTGCTTTGTGACTGCCTGGAGGGGTGGGATAGGGAGGGTGGGAGGGAGGGAGACACAAGAGGGAAGAGATATGGGAACATATGTATACGTATAACTGATTCACTTTGTTATAAAGCAGAAACTAACACACCATTGTAAAGCAATTATACTCCAATAAAGATGTTAAAAAAAAATGTCCAGTTTTTGATGCTGTGACTACAAGAAGAAGCCTACTACAATCTCATTTGAGTTGCATTAATGACCTTGGCTTCTTTCCACAAGCCATTTCTTATTTTTCCATCTTTGTTCTGTCATTTTAATTAATTAATTAATTAATTAAAACAGGCTTAATATTTGTTCCCAGAATACCTCTCAATATTACTGATAACAGAAATTTCAGCTTATTTGACATATATTTTAAGTACAGCTATCTGGACAGGATAATGCTATTTAAGAGAAGTAAAATACCAGATGCTTGTAAGATGAAATAACAAGCTGTACTTTTATTTTAAAGTTAAGGTAGAAAATAAGTTTTACATGCAAGGAAAATGGAACTTTTGGTTTGGTTTGTAAATATGTATCTTATTAATGTATTAATGTCCACAATATTTCCCTATAATGTCTACCTCTATTGGGCTTAAATAAAAGATATTCATCTGTTTCAAAACTTAGATTTTCTCATGGACTGGAGAATGTTAGAAATATATTACAATGGGCTTTGGGCTTTGGGCAGAGGTCCCAGGAATACCCACATTCTATCCCAGCCCAGCCACTCCTCCTATGAGAGCCTCTGGTGAGTAGTTAAGCATGGAGGAATGTGGCCAGGAAAAGTACTTTCCTAGCTGAATGCTTGGCCCCTAACCCAAACATAGAACATTCATGAGGAAGGCTACGGATGCCATGAGTTGCTGTTGCCTACAAGCCATCTTGAAATAAGAAAAGCAGAAAAGCCTATTCTTTGTCTTTGCATTGGAGCCCATGCTTGCATCTTGACTGTTGATGCTGTGGTGGGAAGAAAGCTCAGAGCAGAGCATGCTGGTCACTTCAAGGAGGAAGTAAGTGCAGGGACAAGTGAGTGATACTGCCTCCAATGCAGGGAGAGCCTACTCAAATCTACCAATTCCAGGTTTGTCTAAGCCTGAGGATCTGAGAACCCAAAGAAAGACTGAAGAAGGGAGCCAAAGAAAAAGTGAGATTCCTCCTCCCGTATTCTAGGAACAAAATATACCCAAAGGAAACAAAAGATGAAAGAAGTGGATGGGCCTTCTCCCCGCTATGGTGGAAGAAACACAGAAAGAAGTGAAGCTGCAGCAAGTGTTTGCCCCAATACAAGTGCCTTCACTATAGACACCACATTAAAAAACTATGGCTCAGTTAATATCCTTGACTTTGACTAAGTCATAGCCACATTCTTCCTTAGGAAAATTGAGAGTTTGAGGACTTTGATAAGAGCAACTATGGGTTTCAAGTCTAAATTTGTCATGATTTTACTCTCCAAGGTATTTTTACATGTCATGTCTTTGCATCTTCATATACAAATACCTGTACATGCACATAGTCACACGCAAAAGGCCTCCTCCTCTAATTTTAAGTAGAATACTTTTAAAGTCCTTCATATTCATTAGCTTCTGTTTACAGTAGACAATCCTTGAGGTCAGGAACCATACCTTGCTCTACCAACTCAGTAAACATGAACAAAGGATTATGAACCAATGAGAATAAAGTTGACTAAAGGTGATCTGTCTTGCTTCGTATATCCAGGAAATCTTGACTAGTCTAAAATTCAAAACAGATGGACAACTTGAATTTTTTTATTTCCATTTTTGCTGCACACCTGGTAGTAGTTCCTATTCTGTGAAAGTATAAATTACATTATAACAGGGGTCTGTTGTTTTGGGAATTGTCAAATTACCCTTGACTGTGAAAGAAACATGTGCTATATATGAATGGTCAAATCAAAGAAGTCTGTATCCAGAATTGAACCTCAGTCTTTTTTCAGGGGCTGAGTCACTTCACCCAACATTTATCTACTGACTATTCTGTGCCAGGAATTGTCATAAGCGTTGGAGATTTTAAGACAAATGAACACTATCTGAACCCTCGTCAAGCTTATAAAATATAGGGAAGACAAATAGAAACTTAGGGCTATAAACTCATCTCTCCCAAGAAGCCTTTTTGTAACTTAAACCATGCATCTACACTAACTCTGGTCCCTTCTATTGGCACCAATTTTCACTTCCAAACTCCTGACCTGAAGGCCTGGACCCTTTTCATGGTATGCCCCATTCTCACATCCTTCTGAACATGGCTTTGAATAAAATACTTCCAGAACCTATTAGCATGAAACCCTGTTTATGATTTTTACTACAGAGGCTCTTTACCCCCAAAAGCTGTGTGAGCTTTTCCAATAGAAGTAGGTTTAATCCCACGTCCTCAAAGTGGTACCCTGGTGGCACATGTCAGAAGTTAGCAGGGAAGAAGCCTTCCTAAAGCATCCAAATTCTGATAATTATACAGAAGAGATTCTCCATACTCACTAGGCATCAGAATCATGAATGGGAGTTTTAAAATGTACAGTTTACTGGACCCTAATCCCAGACAGTCCTGTTCAATTGGTCTGAGAATGACTTCAAGCATTGTTTTTTAAATTAAAAAAAATTTTCAATCTCTAGGTCATTCTAGGGTGAACGAGGTTTGAGAATTGCTCTATATAAAATTTGAGATGGGGTGAAGCATTTTCTCAGTGTGAATGATGTTTGATTGATGTTGAAAAATAATAAGGGGGGATCTTTATTCTGCTTCTTGAGACCCTGAGCATTTGGTATTTCTGCCTCTCTTATTAAAGTGATTTAATTTGTGTATGGCCAGCTTCTCAACTCATTCACTCTCTCTTCCTGCCTGTGATAGGCTGAATGTGTCCCTCTCTCCCCAGATTCATACGTTGAAGCCCGAATTCCCAACGTGCTGGTATTTGGAGCTTGGGGGGTAATTTGATTTAGATAGAGTCATGAGGGTAGTGCCTCCATGATGGGATTAGTGCCCTTATAAGAAGAGAAAGAGGCGGGATCTCTCTCTCCTTGCCATTTGAGGACACAGAAAGTGGCTGTCTGCAAGCAAGAAAGAAGGGTCTCACCAGGAACCGAATCTGTAGGCACCTCGATCTTGGACTTCCCAGACTCCAGAACTGTGAGAAATAAATGTCTGTTAAGTCCCTCAGTCTATGGTATCTGTTACAGCAGCCCGAGCTGACTAAGATACTGCCCTTGTGTAAAACTCTAACTTGCTGACTCCTTTTTAGTTCCTCGTGATGTTTACTGCCGCCTTACAATTTTCAGTGTTGAATGAATGTTGTTGTTTTTCTATGATCACATTTCTCAACCCAAAAGGAAAATTCAAATTTTGGCCAGATGACACTTTATCTGCTCCCAAATTTTGCTGATCCCAGGAGTCACACAAGAATTCCAAGCACTGATTGTCACTTGCAGAAAAGCAAGACACATTATCCTTTTGGAGCCTTATAACTGCTGCATACCTATCACACGGTGAACCCAGTGAGGCATTAGTCACTCCACAAGGAAGATCAATGTCCACCTCAAAACCCCAGTATTCCTTGCAAAACTGAGACTTCAATTATCCTTTAAAAAATATACAGGGCTTCCCTGGTGGTGCAGTGGTTGAAAGTCCGCCTGCCGATGCAGGGGACATTGTTCGTACCCTGGTCCGGGAAGATCCCACATGCCGCAGAGCGGCTGGGCCTGTGAGTCATGGCCGCTGAGCCTGCGCATCTGGAGCCTGTGCTCCGCAACGGGAGAGGCCACAGGAGTGAGAGGCCCGCGTACCGCAAAATATATATATATATATATATATATATATATATATATATATATATACGTATGTTCAATAAGATAAATTTAAAAATATACAAAGGATGGCTTTTGGCTCTGAATTGAATTCAGACCCCAAAATTATTTTAAATATTTAAAGTGATCACTTTTATTAAAATAAGGTGCAAGTCTTTTTAAATGACTTGCCTGGAGATCAATGAATGAAAACTATCAATTCATCTGAATGGGTTGGGGCGTCCATAAGAAACGAGGTGCCCTTGTGCATGGCTCAAAACTCATAAAAATACTTGTTTTAGCAAGAGCTTTTGGGCATTCAGGTAGGTAATTGGTTTTGAAGGGTTTACACATCAGAAATCTTTAACTGAGCACCTACTATGTTGCCAGGACAGTAATAGAGCATCTGGGAGGTGGAAAAGTTACGAGTTCTGGTTGAAGAAGACAAGACACATACAATATGAAGACAGTAATGAGCCATTCTGGGGATTCTGAGTAGAGGGAGGTCAGTGGGGGCTAGAATCATCAAGAAAGGCTTCTTGAAGGAGGGAGTCATTGAGGTGGGCCTGGAAGGTTGTGTAAGATTTAAATAGAGATGAAAAAGAGTGCATGTTAGGCAAGAGGAGCAACACAGTTGAAGAAGTCGTGCCAGGTTATGTGCAGCGTTTAAGAGAACGGGTCTGACAGACCTTGAGCATATGTTACTTAACCATTCTGAGCCCAGCTCTGCTCGCGTGTTCAGTGGAGACAGTAAGAATCAGCTAATCAGAATAACTCATAATGTAGTTGTGAAGTTAAGTGAAATCAGCCCTTACAGTAGGGTTTTGAACAAAAGGCATGCAATAAAAGGTAGCATGGTTATGATATTTAATATTGCTATCATTATTATTTAATCAAGACAAGTATCCAACAAGAAAAAAGTGGAAATAACTATTGACTGTAGAATGTGGCTAGATTATGGAGTACTATAAATTTGAGGAGAATAAATAATGAGGAGGCAAAGGTTTTGAACAGGTGAGTAACTGAATAAAGAAACAGTCAAGGGGGACCCAGGAGGTGGGTTGGGGTGTATTTATGGGGGAGTGAGAGACATTCTAACACTCTGTGACTGACCAACTTATTGACTTATAGACACCCTTTCATGAAAGAATAACCAACTGAAATGCTATCATCTACCTGAAAAGAGATTTGGGCAGAAAAGTGCGACTTTTCTCACCTCACTTGTTAAAAGTCATGAAAGCCCCTTCTCAGTTATTCTTAGAAAGTCAAATATGTTTTGGCAACCACATACCATTTAGGAAGTGGGAGCAGTTTATTCCGAACACCCCTTTTAACAAGGGTATTCCATTCTTATGATGTGCTGAGATACCTATTTCTGGAATTCTGGGGCGGGTGGTGGTTGTTGGGTTGGGTTTGGTTTGGGGTTTTTCAGGAGAGAAAGCGAGGAAGTGACTGGACAGTAAAACACTCCTTCATGGCAGAAACAGATCCTGGGGTTTTCATTAGGAAGCAGTGTAGTGTCTGTTGAGCTGAGCAGTAAATCAGGACTCTGTGGGGATGGCCGGCTCTGACAACTGAAGTTCAGCTCTCCTCCTTTCGGAAGAAGTTGGCCACTCAGCCTCACATTAACTGCAGGCTTAACTGCAGAGTAAGGCTTGGCCTTCCAATCACACTCCACCCTATTTCCACCAGCAAATGCAAAAAAGTAGAGCCAGCTACACCCTACGGAGCCTGGGAAAGGCTCTGTATCACTTTCAGGCTTAATAATTCTCTGTACGCCCATCATTTTGATTCATCCAGCAGGAAAGTGTTCAGGTCAACACCTATTATCTCCAGGGGAAAGAGTCTCAGAAATTACAAAGTGTTCCAGAGCAATCTCCTGTATTTTAGGCATAGGAAAAAAAAATTACCCTGGACAGAGGAACGCAGACTGTGTTCCTCCCCAATTAAATACATTCAATGCAATATTCCTAACTGAAACCATTGTGGCAGGACACACACACATGCATAAAGCATCCTGTTTTTTTCTCTCTCATCTGAGTGCCTAAATTTTACACTTTTGTTGATAATCAGCATTAGAAGAATGTCCTTAAAGGGATGATACATCAATATTTCAAATTTGTTACTTTTTAAAAACTATAAAAGCTTTAGTGTGGGTGAAGGTCAAATGTGTTGGTTGAATTATACTTCTCAAATTATACTTGTTTAATTGTGCATTTAGCATCACTAATGCTGCCCTTGCAGAGAAAAATCAGAAGCTGACTATTAACACATAAAGGATTACAGAGAAACTAAATGTGATGAAAACAATAGGTAATTATCCTTTATGAATTTGTTTTCTCACATGCAATAAAGTTTTCCTGTGTGTGTGTGTGTGTGTGTGTGTGTGTGTGTGTGTGTGTGTGTTACGCGGGCCTCTCACTGTTGTGGCCTCTCCTGTTGTGGAGCACAGGCTCCGGACGCGCAGACTCAGTGGCCATGGCTCACGGGCCCAGCCGCTCCGTGGCATGTAGGATCTTCCCGGACCGGGGCACGAACCCGTGTCCCCTGCATCAGCAGGCAGAAAGTTTTCCTTTTTGTGGCATTAAGGTGAGGGGTGAGGATGGACATGAGTAATTAGTATAGAAGATAAGGTCTTAAACTTCTCTCTGCATAAAAACCACCCGAGGGACCCTCTCACAGCAAAGATTCGAAGGTGAGGCCAAGGAATCTGCATTTTTAACACACACTCCAGGTAACTTTGATTTAAACTGTCCTTGAGCCACACTTTGAGAAATTCTGGTAGAGCTGAACCCCTTTAGCCACTGATATTGAAGGAAGGAACCATCTCCCACCATGTAGCCTATATGGTAGCATTTTGGGGAATTTGCTATAGCTGAAGCCCCATTGCTATAAGGCATGGATTAGCAGGTTGGCTTGAGTGAGGGCAAAAGCCTAAATATCCGTAGGTTGCCAAGTGTCAGATGTATACATGACACCTTATTAGGTACCAGGGAATTAACAAATATCCTCACTTCTACCAGGCTCTTCAAAGGATGTGCTAAGTTTCACACTAGAGCTATTTGTTAGTTCAGGAAAGAGAAAGCCACGTGAACTCCAAACTACTCGCCATTTTTTAAGGTGCATAAAAATTCCCCCCAGGGGCTTCCCTGGTGGCACAGTGGTTGAGGGTCCGCCTGCCGATGCAGGGGACACAGGTTCGTGCCCCGGTCCGGGAAGATCCCACGTGCCGCGGAGCGGCTGGGCCCGTGAGCCATGGCCGCTGAGCCTGCGCGTCCGGAGCCTGTGCTCCGCAATGGGAGAGGCCACAACGGTGAGAGGCCCGCGTAATGCAAAAAAAGAAAAAAAAAAAAAAAAATTCCCCCCAAACTATTTTTGGTCTCTTTTCAGAATAAAAGTTAGATTTTTTTTATCTAAGAAAATTTCATGCTGTACAGATTTTAAATTTGTAGTTACCAACCCACATATTTCTAAGAATGTTATGAAATTTTAGTCATGAAGCAAAAGGTATAATAAAGCCTCTTATAAATAACAATAATCTTGGAAACTTAAAAAAATAAATCAGACATCAGTAAGAAATGTCTATTCTTGATCATGCTTCCTAGCTCCAAGGCACATCCCAAGAAATTATTGGAGATGATTTATTAAAATCACCAAGCCAATCAATGCTGAGGAAAAGAATCTGGAGGGTTAAGAGTAAGGTATGAACTCTAATGGACACATGGGCTCCCTTTAAAGCTTCCTCCAGGAAGGCACCACTGTGCTGTTATCTGCAGAAAGAGCCCACATCTTGGCTGTACCTCATATCAGCTGTGTCACCAGAGGCAGCTTACTTGGCCTCTCTGATCATCTGTTTTCATATCTTTAAGCATGGAGATAACAACGCCCACTTACAATTGTGATTATTTGGAGCAAAAGAGATAAAGTGAGTGCAAGCATTTATCACAGAACCTGACTCAGAGGAGCTGCTCAGTAAATTTGATATTTTCCCTATAATAGCATGAAAACATTTAATTTTTGAAAGAAAGGAATGCAAGTAAGGACAAAATAATTTAATTGGATTGGAGTCTTATTTTAAGTTTTTGAAAAAATGTAATATATGCAATCAGGAAAGTTTAAGACATGGTTTTTAGAGAAACTCAGGTTTAAATCCTAACTCAGCCCCTTAGTAACCTTGTTATTTGAAGTTTTTAGGCTTGGGCTCCTCATTTATAAAAATGGGACTAACATAGAGATACTGTGAGAATTTCCAGGAGAAAGAATATAAACTGCTTAGTATAAGGTCTGGGACAAGATGAGCCCTTGGTTTGCAATAGTTGTTATTCATATCATTATCTCATTATTATCATTATTATTCATTAACAATACAGAAAAGATCAAGGCCCTTGAATGTTCATTTATAGGCAAACTTATTTGGTACAAGTCCCATAAGTTCGCAAAAGGTCAAATTGCATGATCTTGGCCTTTTGGCAGAACAACTTTATCAGCCTCAGAAGTAACCTCTAAACTGTTTTCCAGATCGTTGGAGGCCAGCCACATAATATTTGGCTTCCAAGTCCTGGAATGATTGTCATCTTCGCAGAGAGCTCCAGCCAGCCGAATTGGAGACCTGGCCCACTCCTTACAAAGTAAGCAAATCCTGGCCCTTTGAGTAAGAAGGTGGGCATTAAGTTAACCCTTACAGTTTAAAACACAAAAAATGCCTGTGTCTCCAAGAATCCATTTAATTCTGAGAAAATGGGGGTCTTGTATACCCTTAAAGGGATTAAAATGTGTATAGATTCAACTAAATTTTTCAGGGTAATAAAAGATTTAAGCGTGATATGCAAATTAGGTGGCAGATATGCAAATCATAAGCCAAGTCTTTCTTTGAACCAGAAACAATTAAGAATTGGCTCCACCAGTTACTTCCAAAGAGAGTAGGTAGGGAAGTGTAGCCCTCATCTGGTTCCACACAACTAAAATATCCAGGTGTTTGGAGGAGGGAGGGGGCAGGAAGTGGATCTGAGTGATTCTGCTATTTCAGACCCTTAAAAACGATGTCTAGGGTGAGAAGGAGTTGGGAGCTTCTGCTCCTCAACCTGACCCTTGTTATTTCCAGCATGTGTTGTCAAGAGCTAGTGGCAGCAACTTTCTCAGAATGATTCTAACCGGCAAGGGATTCTGAACTTGACACTGGTTTTAGGGTTTTTGGAGATATCATTAAACAGGCACCTCTAATTCATTGGAAGACGGCCATATTTGTAAAACTTATTTTCTCTTTTTTAGAAAGATAATTTTCTCCCCATACTTAAAGATTTACTTTTACAAATATTTCCTGTGCCAGGCCCTGTATGAGGCACCCGTGTACATTATTTCATTGCATGCCCCATGACGTAGGCACATCAGCCCCAAGAGACTTGGAGCTCGTGACGTCCACCTCATAGCATATCCTGCTACAAGTCACAAAGATAACAAGTGGCAGAAGCTGAGAAAAAGGGGGGTTGTGAAGATCTATCTTTGTAATAGGGAAGAACAAATCTGACTCCATATTGGATGTTTCTTTTACTTTAACCTTTGTATTCTATTGCTTTTGCTACAAGTTAATCACAGAAAGGATGTTGCCTACAGCCTAAAGTATCGTAATGGCCCATCTCTGGGAACCCTGCCTCCCAGGTAATGAGCATTAAGCTAAAATACCTTTGTTCAGCTCACAGGAAACATCCTGATCGGGCTCACCTATGAATGGATGCAGAAAAGAAGAAATTAACACATCCCCTCCGAATTTATCACCTTTTTTACTTTACCTCTTCACCTCCCCCCCTCTCATGTTCTATAAAAGAAACTAACATCCAAACCCAGGCAAGATGTTTCTTCG